>NW_003852481.1:8096209-8122653 GCF_000181295.1 Otolemur garnettii
GCTCTGGAAAAGGAGGAGCATGCAGGAAGAGCAACAAGACAGGGAAGGTGACACTGAGTCTTAAAGGAGTCCAGGTACCCAGAGGACGGGGGCTGTCTGCCAGAAGAGCTGGTGACCAAAGGTTTCTCAGAAGATGTAACTTTAGAGATTGAAGGAGGGTGAGGAATGCTTGACCAGGAGGAGGAGAGCTTCCAGCTGGGACTGCAGGAGCCATAGCACAAAGAAGGGTCTCTCTGGGTTGCTCTTGCCCACTGGCCATAACAAGGTAGCACAGAGAATGGGGCTAGAAGGCGCCAGATGGTGGACAGCTTGAAGCATCAGGTTAAAGCATCAGTCATCAAGTCTCTACAAATCTGTGACCTGAGAAGGGGCAAAGGGCAGAGGCTAAGAGGCCAGGGGAAGCTAGTGGGAGGCTGTGGCAAGAGACCTGACCTCAGGCCCTGAGGAGCCAAACCGGCAGTGCCACCTGAACTTCCACAAAAGACTAACTTGAGGCCAGCAATCTCTGAAAAGTGGTGAGCAGGTCCTGAGGCCACCATCATGATCATCCATGCAAGAGCCTGGAAGGCGAGAGCCACCCTCACCTTAACACCATGCTGGTCCAGATTTGGGGAGCAACAGGACTCTTGGAAAAGAAGAAACTCTTAAGAAGACATTTCAGCAGAGACTGGACAATGTGTTGCAGTATAAACTGCTGTGCCCTCTCACGTCCAAACCAGGAAACTATCAGAGCAGCTTCCTCTGTTTTTGTGTGCTCTTTCTTTCTTTTCTTTTTCCTTCCTCTCTCCCTCTCTCTCTCTCATTTTTCTCTCTTTATTTCTTTCCTTCCTTCCTTCCTTCAAGACAAGAGTCACTCTTTCTGGGCCATGCAGGTAAGGTGGCTCACACTTGTAATCCTAGCACTCTGGAAAACTTAGGCAGATGGATCGCTTGAGGTCAGGAGTTTGAGACCAGCTGAATAAGAAGAAGACCCCATCTCTATTTAAAAAAAAAAAATAGAAAAACCAGCTGGGTGTCATGGTGCAATCCTACATTTCAAGCAATTTGAGAGGCTCAGGCAAGAGGACTGCTTGAATCCAAGAATTTGAGTATGCTGTGAGCTATGATGACTCCATGGCACTCTATCTAGGGATACAGAGTGAGACTCTGTCTCAAAAAAAAAATAATAATAATATTCTCCTCTGTTGCCCGAGCTAGAGTGCCATGGAATCAGCTTAGCCCACGGCAAACCTCAGACTCCTGGGTACAAGTGATCATCCTGTCTCAGTCTCCCAGGTAGCTGGGAATACAGGTGCCTGCCAAAACACCCGGCTGATTTCTAGCAGAGATGGTGTCTCACTCTTTTCACTCTTGCTCAGGCTGGTCTTGAACTCCTAACCTCAAGAAATCCTCCTGCCTTGGCCTCCCAGAGTGTTAGGATTATAGGTGTGAGCCACTGCACCTGGCCCAATGTTGGTTACTCTCTTTGCCATTCTGAGTTTGAAGAGAGACTCCCCAGGCAAAACCTCAGCTCAAAGTGTGTCTCCCCAACACCAGCTGCCCCCACTGCTCTCCAGCCCCAGCAGCTGCCTGTTCATCTCTTTCAGACAGAGCAGCTGAACTGCCCAGCAGGATCCAGCCAAGCCTCTACCTCCTCCCTGTGCTGCCACTTGTCAGCGCCAGGCAAGAGAGATGCCAGCTTCGTCCCCAGCCTGAAAGCCCATTCAGGGCGCTGGAAGATGAATTATGTTTCATTTATATCAAAGAAGCAATCTCGGAGCCCATTTGTGATCAAATTTGCTGTCAGAGAAACTTTGCTTTATCTCATTACATCTGATATCTCTTGGCTTCTTGTCCTTGAGACTATTAAAGTTTAATGTCAAATTCAAGATGAAATGAAATCTTTGCTGTATCATCTCATCAGGACCCGAGCATTCCCCCTTCCATCTAAAATTTTTTGACAACTAATTACAATGGGGGCAGAGGGAGGGAAAGACAGGGACCTACTCCCCTCTCGTTTGCTGAAAATGCCACCATTGGAAGGGGTTGCCAACTCACACGGTGGCGGTGTGGTGGCGGAGAACCAGGGGAGGTGCTCATCACCATTCAACTCCTCTCCTTTGTTCCTTCACCCCAAACTCGCCAGACCCGGACCAAGACAGCCATTTTGTTCCCCATAGGGGCGCTCCTGCCCCCAGCTTAAGGGGAACAGCATATTGGACTGGATTAAGCATATCGGAGCTTAATTCCAGGCTCTACCAGCTACAGGACCCTGGGCAAGCTGCCCCTACCTCTGGGTCTCAGTTGCTTCAACCATGAAATGATGGGGTTGGACTAGACTCACATTGCTCCATTTAGGAGCTAGGAGGGAAAACAGGCGAGTAGACAGCTTTCTGTGGCAAAGAGGAGCGTACATCCCTCAACACACATTCAACTTAAAAAAATTGACCAAATACCAAAAATCCTGTCTGCAGGCCTATTTTACCGAGACTAGGTGATTTCCAAAGTTTATGATTGTTTCCGAGAAAAGTGCCCACAGAAAAAAGCTTCATGCTGGGAACATGCTTTTCCCTAGAAAAGATCTGGTGAGTTGATTAACAACACTGATTGAAATCTATCTGTATGGGGCGGCGCCTGTGGCTCAAAGGAGTAGGGCTCTGGCCCCATATGCTGGAGGTGGCGGGTTCAAACCCAGCCCTGGCCAAAACTGCAAAAAAAGAAAAGAAATCTACCTGTATGTATAGGACCAGCAAAAGACCCAGGGACGTACAGATCCCAACTCCTAAAAAACAATGTGCTAAGGGGGGGAAAAAAAAAAGGAAAAGTTTAAAAAATGACATATTACCAACTTCATTTACTCCACCAATAGAAATAAATTAAGTATCTCTTCTATCCTTCCACTGTTGTAGGAACTTGGGGTTCAGCCCTCAATACAAAAAGACAAAGATTCTTCACTTCATGAAGTCTAGACACTGGAGCCAGGGAGACAGATCATAAATATGACACATGAGTAATCCAGTCATTGGATTAATCTGTAAATCCTTCAGTGGGTGGAGTCCAGGGGATTGTATTAGAAGGTGGGCTCCGTAGCCGACTGCCTGGGCTCAAATCCTACTTCGGCCACTAACTCGCTATGTCAACTTCCTTGCCTTGCTGGGCCTTTGTTTCCTCATCCATAAGACAGGGACCATTAGGACTCCCTACTTCCTATGGTTCAATGAGTGAAGTTCATTGAACTTCAATTTGTGTGAAGTTCCTGGCGTGTAGAAGGTGACTGTGTCTATTGGCATAATCATGTTTCTCTGGGAAAGCTTTCTAGAGAAGCTGAATTAGGACCAGCAAGCTCTGGAGCCCCAAGCCAAGGGACGGAGTGACAGCCATATTCTAAAGCACAGCCTACAGCTTAGAAGAAGTTCCCAACAGAAGAAACCAAGTATTATGTTAATACATTCAGCCAAGTGGGGCTCCTTCTTCCCAAAGACTAATTCCTCGGTCTTCTTGATGGGTCTATTCCTCTGCCTAACCATCTTCATGAGATCCAGCCCTGTCGTTTCGATAGCAAACAAACGCCAGGTCTATTTACTATTCTTTTAGCAGGAACCAGAGAACATCTTAAAACCTGGTCTGTAATCTAAGTCTCCAAAAGCTTGAAGGCAGTAATTTATTCCTTAGCCTTCCATTTGCTAGGGAAAAAAAATAATAATCCAAATGTTTGTAGTTATTTTCTTTGAAATCAAAGTAGCTGTGTGTCAGAATCAATATGCATATTTACAGTAGCCATATATAGTAGCTATCACCCTCCCATTATACAGGCCAGTAAATTAAGCCCCAGAGGATTTAAATAACTACCTACAGCAGCCCAGCTGGGCCACAGGCCCAGCACATAAACTGCACCTGTTGCCTCCAAATGGCATAATCTTAACCACATACTATAATGACTCACAAGTTTGGAGGCTTTCTCAAATATCAACACAATTCCAGTAAAGATTTCTCACAAAAGTCTTTGAATTATGTATCTTCTTTAAGAATATAAGCTCCTTAAAGGCACAAACCATACTTGTCGTCTCTGATGTCCCTGTGCACACCTGTACAAAGAGTGACATAAGCTGGAGTGATAATCTTTTCAAAAAAGCACTCCATAGTTTCCGTATCCCAGTTAATCTTGCCCTTGGCAGGGTGGTTCTTGGGAAGACGCTTCATTCATCCCAGTGATGTCGCCACTGTCTTTGTGGCTGTTTTGTTTCATTTTCACAGTTTTGTAGTCCCTGCTTTCCTTGTCGTGAACCTGCTCTACGATGGTAAACCTTTAATCTTTCAAGGATAGATGTGATTTCTGGAAAAAGACCAAACTTATTTGGAGCCAAATCTTGCTAAGGAGGTAGACAAGTAGTTTATATTACGCTTTAAGAAACAATCTCGTGCCTGGGGTTCAACAGATATTTGTTGTTTAACAATGACAAGAAAATGAAAATTAAATCCACGTTGATTTTGATGCTGAAGAAAAGAGACTAGGGTTATTCTTTGGCTCATAAACCTTCTCTGAAAGTAATTCCACAAAAGAAATTCCAGAGCTCTTCGGAACAGAGGTGGGGTAATTGGAGTAGAGTAGCGTTAGGAGGAGTTACTCTTGGAGGACAGTCCACAGTCACACAAGCTCTGGATTTCAAATCAGCAGGCATTTAAGGAGTCCCAGTTACATGCAAGGCACAGTTCTAGACACTGTTTAGTGTAAGCAAACAAGAACAAAATTCTCAAGGAGCTGCCAGTCCCTGGGGGAAAGCGCGGGAGGCCAGGATGTCTAGAAAAGCGATAAATACCCATGAAACAAAGCGGAAAGCAGGCACCCCAGAAGGATTGGAGGAGGCGTCCGCAGAAGGCATAGAGGGTTTGGAAGAGGCTTTGTGGAGGAGACAGCATGGCAATGAGCCTTAAAGCAGTGCTTCCCAACCTGCTCGTGACATGGCACTCACAGTGCACGGTAACAGCTAGATGACTCACTGGCACAAGGGGACCATGCTGCTCCAGATGGGACCCCTGGCTAGCCAGGAGGAATGCCAGTGGCCCCAGCAACCTGACTGCCCTCAGGAATAAGGAGAATGCATACTCCTGTAACCTACTTCCCAGCACAGCAGTGTGGGAGCAGAACTTGCATAGGTCGGTTGGGAGAAAGGGTGTTACAAGTTCAGGGGCGCAAGACTGAGAGGTGATGAGTGTCAGGTATATTCTGACAACATGCTAATATCCTGGTTAGCAGGAGGGTAGGGAACCTTAGAGAGAGGAAGAAAGTTAAGACGGAGCAGGCAGCTTGAGGCCAGCAATGTGAGGGCCTGGAAGGCCATGTTCTAAACTTTGAACTTCATTCCAGAGTCAACAAAGATCCTTCTAGAGTTAATGACAGAGAGCTGAGTGGTAAGTGTGGAAAAAAAAAAAAAAGCCTCACATTGCTTATGGTTTACATAGAAACAGCCATAAATAATAAACTTAAAACAAATAGAGAAATCCCCAAAGCTAGGATTCAGGCCTTTCTCCTGCACCTAGCTTAGCAGGGTGCCCTGCTTAGAGAATAGGCCTGGGTGATTTAGAAATAAGATGAAAACCTCCAATCTCTAGTGTTTTTTAAAAAAATGCTCTGAAGCTAGAAAGTAAACACCCATGTTTCCTGGGGAGCCCAGGGCCCCCAGGAACTAAAAGCAGATAGACTCCTTTATGTATTTTTTTGTGCATCCTGTTAGTAGTTTGAGTTGCCACTCCCGTCACTCACCCCGACTGAAATAAGAACAAATATATACATGGCTTATAACCAGGCGAACCACCTGTCTGTGTGAGAAGGACAGCCTCGTCCTAAAATAGGGCTGGGGGAGAGTCGTTTTAAGATGGCTGCCAGCGTTGCTATGGAAATTTAATTCCCGACTAGAAGCAAAGCCCATTCAAAAGGCCAAGAATGGCCATGTTAGGTCAAAAGAGGAACATGAACTGGGGGAAAAGATTGCTTTTCAAGAGAACCAGACAATTAATTTAGCCGAAGAACCACCCTACAAAGAGAACATTACAGATACCTAATGTGAGGGATCTTTATTCTGTTAAAGTCCAATTTTTAAAAGGGCCTACAAGGGATAAGGTGGCAAGAGAATGTTCTCCACATCGGCAGAGAAGTTTACACGGCAGCGGGGGGGATGAAGGTCAGAGGTCAGAAAAAACTTTCCTTTCCTAGCAGAAGGGTTGTAAAACACTGATCTGGGTTCCTGAAGAGAGTTGTGGATCCATTTCCCTAGAAATTCTACAGAAAAGTAAAATGAACAGCTGGCTACAGGGTCTCACACCTGTGATCCTAGCACTCTGGGAAGCTGAGGCAGGAGGATCGCTTGAACTCAGGAGCTCAAGACCTGAGCAAGAGCAAGACCCTGTCTCTACTAACAGTAGAAAAATTAGCCAGGTGTGGTGGTGTATGCCTGTAATCCCAGCAGCTGGGGAGGCTGTGGTAGGAGAATCGCTTGAACCCAGGAGTCTGATATTGCAGTGAGCTATGATGACATTGCTGCACTCTACACGGAGTGACAAAGGGAGTCTCTGTCTCAAGAAAGTAAGATTAGGTACATGTCCCAGGACGGTTTAGAGTAATGCCTTTGCCTTTCAACATTTTTCAGTCTAAAACTTCCAAGAGTCCACAACATCATTTTTGTAGGCCTAATTCTTTTTTTTCTTTTTGCAGTTTTTGGCCAGGGCCAGGTTTGAACCCACTACCTCTGGTAGATGGGGCTGGCGCCCTGCTCCTTGAGCCACAGACACCGCCCTTGTAGGTCTAATTCTATCTCAAGATTAGAAATCCAAAGTCTGCCATTCCCCATCTGAATGTGTATATACATAAAAATAGTGTGTGAGCATATGTAAGTTTAGCCACAGGTAGAATGCAGCTGCCTAGACGATTCATAGGTGATGTGTGGAAAATTCACATCCCCAGGCACACTGTCCCCCTTTCTCCTCTGTATTTGTCTCTAATTCATCCATCCCTCCAGCCCACAGTCCAAAATATATCCAAGGCAGTGACAATTCACCCAAGCATCAAATATTAATTGAGCTGTTAAAGAGGCAAAGATCTTATCCTTGCTTTCAAAGAACTTGCCCAACATGAAGAGGTAATGGGTCAATTTAGGGGATCGCAGGGTGTCCTTACTTAGATAGTGTAAGCACTTGGGGGTTCTGAAAGGGAAAGCTCTTTCTTTGCTGGGCTACCCAGGGAAGTCAAATGGAATATCTTTTTCTTTTTCCATCGTGGTTAAAAAATAATAACAACATAAAATTGACCATCTTAACCATGTATAAGCTCACAGTTCAGTAGTATTAAGTATCTTCTCATTGTTTTGCCACAGATCTCCAGAATGTTTTCATCTTGTAAATCAGAAACTCTACACAACTCTCCATTATGTACCCCCCTCCCCCTCCAACCCCTGGCAACCACTGTTCTACTTTCTGTCTCTATAAATTTGATTACTGAAGGGGCCTCATAAAAGTGGAATCATATAGTTTTTGCCTTTTCCCAACTGGTCTGTTTCACCTAGAATAATGTCCTCAAAGTTTATTCTTGCGTTCGCAAGTGACAAGATCGCTTTCCTTTTGTCTGAATGCTATTTCATGGACTGTATCGACCACATCTTGTTCATCCAGAGAAAAACATTGGGTTACTCCACCTCTTGGCTCTTGTGAATAATGCTGCTGTGAACGTGGCTGTACAAAGATCTCTTAAAGACTTTGTTTTCAGTTCTTTTGCATGTTTATACCCAGAAGTAGACTTGCTGGATTATACGGTAATTCTATTTTATTCTACTGTTTTCTATAGTGGTCACACCATTTTACATTCCCCTTGGAACAGTCAGTACACAAGGGCCCAATTTCTTCACATCTTGGCCACCACTTCTTATTTTGTTTTTTGTTTTTTTTTGAGAGTAGCCACCCTAATGGGTATGAGGCAGTATCTCATTGTGTGTTTGACTTGCATTTCTCTAGTGCTTAGTGATCTGGAGCATCTTTTCCTGTGTTTGTTGGGCATTTGTCTATCCTCTATGGGAAAATGTCTCTTCAAGTCCTTTGTCTAATTTTTATTTGGGTTATTTAAGGTTTTGTGGTTGATGAAAGGGCATCTTAACCTGTTTGAAGAGGAAAAAAAAAAAACATATGGGCAGGTAGAGACAGGTTTTTGTTGAGTCGGGAGTCAGGTATGAAGTGTTGTATCCCAAAGATGGGCAGTGGGTGCAGGCAGAGTCTTCAACCCCAGATCTTCTCTTTGTTCAGCGTCTGCAGAGGCCTCTGAGGCTTCTGAGGGCCCCAGACTGGAAGACACTGCTCAGCTGGACTAAAATTCTGCAATTGAAGTAGACTCAGCTTCCCTGTTACTGTCATTGCTCAAGTATATCCCATCGAGGCAGAGGGCTTTCCCCTCCCTACCCTCACCCCAAGTCACTGAGGGGGCATTTCTTTACATTTCTGGTATTCTTTCCAGTGTTTCTTCTGTTGTAATATTGTTATAGCCTCAAATTGATTGGCAGCTCGTCCCTCTCCCTACCTCCTGCTGGCCTGCTGCCGCAAAGCCAAAAGCCCACATAAAAAGAAATGGATGCAGTGGTAGGGTTTCAGGTGACCTGTCAGGATCCTCAGGACACTGGGCTGCCTGGAGGGTTACCCCTCCAGCTAATGGATTTCCTGGTCCTCTGTCTCCTCTGGAAACAGAGAGAGTCCCGATCTGTCAGTGCTGAGATCTCCTCTGACAGCCTGCTGCCCCACATTTCCCAGACCAAACACCTGGCTCTACTCATCAACTGGCTTTTGTTGTGTGGGGGAAATGCTGCTGACACACTGTTACCAAGTAGGCGACAAAACGGTACTACTGTGGGGGACAGAGATGAAGAGACAGACAGAAAGAGGACAGGGAGGTGCCATGCCTCAAATATTAATAGTAGTTGTTTCCAGGTAGTGGAATATGGATGAATTTTTTTTTCTTTGTGCTTTTCTGTATTTTCCAAATTTTTGACCATGAATATGTATTACTTTTGTAATCAGAGAAAAGGACAGCACATGGTAATTTTTACAAAGCCTTTGTTGGGCTTTGTGCCCACTTGGGTCTGATGCCCTTGTGAATTCCACAATGAAAATTGCAGAGTCCTTGCCCCTTAGAGCTTTCTCATCCCAAATGCACCTGCTGCTCTGCCCAAAGCATCCAAAGATAATCCCTGGGAGCCAGAGAACAGCCCTTGACAGCTAACCTGTTGGGAAAGAGAGAAGCCCCTGAGAGGGATGGTCCAGGCAGAAGGTGAAATGGTGGAGTCAGAAAGGGAGGCGGGCATTCCTGGGGACCTGGAGTCACCTTTATCTCTCCTCTGATCAATCTGGAAAGCCCTCAGCCTTCCTGAAGGGAGGGGTGATGAGAGAGTTTCTTTCAGAAACTAGAAGGAAACAGCCTTACCAATGAGGCTGAGAAGATGGGCTCCTCGGGGGTGCAGGTGGCTTCCCCAGCCGGACCTGGCAGCTCACAGCCCTTCCTCCCTGGAGAAATCCCCACATCTTCAAGGACTAACTCTCTCGATAGAAATCAGCTTGGTAAGGTAACTGGAATGAGTTCAGCAAGACAGAGAGGAGGCTGAAAGACAGTATCTTGATTTGAATCAGTGGCACAAAAAACCCCAGCAAGTCTGGGGATTCTCCCATCAGCCACTTCCCTCCCTCCCCCAGGAGGGGAAGTGTCATGGGTCCTAAAGACAGTCCCGTGTGACAAAGGGGCGTGTGAAACAGCACCAGACAAGGACAGAGATAAAGTCCTTCCTTTGCACTGCCCCTTGGAAAATAAGGTTGGGCCGTTGCCTGTTTATGCATGAGAGGTGCACTTAGAACATTTGCACGTGCACGGCTGCCTTCCTCCCCACACAAGAGCTTTTATGTAAGGCATCCTATTAGACAGCAGGGGAAACTGAGGCTCAGAGAAAAAAAAACAGCATGCCCAAGGCACACAGTGGTATAACTCAAATCTCCAGATTCCAGAATCAGGCTTTATCCCCCCAAGCCCAGCTGAGTAATTTACACAAATCCACTCATCTTTCTGAGCTCCAAGGATGTCCACCAAGGTAGAGGGTGGCCTGTGTTCTGAGAACGGTTGTCTGAGAGGCCAGACCCCTTCCACCCTCACTCCTAGCGCTGGCCCAAGGCCTCCACGTTTCCCATCTGTCACATCAAGCTTGAACACACCATTCCTTAGCGTCCAAAAGACACCATTGGGAGGTCCTGACACCACTCTTCAGGTCCTGATGGGGCTTCTGTTTGTCTATATGCTCAGAAGGACACTTAGCCCACCAGTCTTGGCTGCCTTTGCAGTGCCCCAGCTTGCAGGAAAGATGCTTTTATGAAAATTAGAATAGGGCGCCCCCTCCTGGCAGATGAATTAGAATACGAGGCCCTGTGGCCGGCTGTGGGCCCGAGGTCCAGGGATTTCCGCTCCTACTTCCCCTGGGTGGGGTCCCCAGTGTAGGGGACGCTATGGACCCCACCCCCAAGAACCCCAACTGCCCAGAAAGCCCGGCAGGGCTGTCTCCCCACCCTCTTCCTCGACCTTCCCTCCTCTTGGGCTACCACATCATCTTCTCTCAAGCTCCTCACCCCACACATGACGCTTGCCAATAGTCTGGATTCGATTTCCAACTCCCTATGTAGAGCTGATGAGGTCGCATTCCCACGGGGAACCAGAGCACTTTCCTCGTCCTCTGCCATCCCCACCCACCCCCCCTTAGAGAGCTCCTTTATACTCTATTTTTAGTTTCTTGATTGCAAGTGAGAAGTCGGAATCAAAGAGCGCCAGGAAACTGCAGCAGTAACCAACCCAGAGAAATGGACAGCAACGTGGGGAGGGGGAGGGGCTCGGACCGGAAGGGGACGAAAGGGCATCCGGAGCGCCCTGTCCCAAGCTCAACGGGAGGAAAGAGAGGACTGAGGGTGTATCATCCACATGATCCACACCCCCTCCAGGCCAGCGCAGAAAGGAAATCCAGAGAGCTAGAAGGCCAGAGGCCACCTAGCCCAGCCCCCTCCTTTCCAGAGGAGGAAACTGAGTCACACAGCTGGGCAGTGCCTGGGCCGCTAGAAGTCCCCTGATTCTTGAGGCTCCCTTCTGTGGTCCTACACAAGGAGGTCCCACCCATGGCTTGCCCAGAAAACGGGTCCCTCTGACTCCTCAAAACGGGTAACACTTCGATGCCGGCCAAGAATCAGACGCACCCGCCCTCAGCTGCATCCCCGCCCACCTCTGGGCCAGCCGCTGGCTAACCAGGATCACCTTCCCCTGCCCGCAGAAGTCAGTGATGGCCCTTTGCCTCCAGCAAAATGCATCATCTCCCTCCCAGAGCAGAGACAGGAAAGACGCGGGGTGGGAAGCGCTTCCCCCGAAGTGCCGCCACACTCCCTAATGAATGAACTTGCAGCTCCAAAAAACGGCGGCGCAATTGGCAGTTATTGCTGGCAGTTTATCAGTATTAACTGATTAGGCCCGGGATGATGGATCCCCTGTCTCGCAAAGCCCGCGGGCCGCACCGCACCCTCTGCCGCCCCCGGGCAGCCCGCGCGACCCTGCTCCTCCCGGACCCCCGGCCCGCACCACCACCGGCCGTCCCAGCCCTCACCCGCCCTCTCCCCAGTCCCCGCGCGCTCACCGCTTGCTGCAAAAGAGACACATTTAAATAAATAAAACAAAATTCAAATGAGGACAGTAAATCTCCCCGGCGTTTAATTGATGATCATTATGCTTGGGAACCTAAACTCTTTTAATTTCACTGCGGTGCAGGGAGATGAATTATAGAATTACAGTCGCCAATTATCAATCACGCCTTTGCTCCGCGTCTCTTGGCTGCCCGGCCGGCTCGCCCTCCCTCTCGAAGGCCAGGGGTTGAGGAGGCGGGATAATAGCTCCACCGGGGAGAGGGGCACGAACCCCAGGTTTTGAGGTGCCCAGCTTCTCTCTTTCTCTCTCCCTCTCTGTCACGACCCCATTCCTAGCATGCCACTATTCCCCCTTCATTTAAGAGAGAAGAAAAAAAAAAGCTGCAGAGAAAAGAAAACCTTTTGCAGTGAGATCTTGGCGTTTAATTCATTTTGTTCAGGGTAAGATGCGCATGTGGCTTCAGTGCCCCGCACTGGGCAGGGTTCCAACAGCAACTTCTCCCGCAGCCCCAGTAGGGGCACCCGGCCCACCTTCCCCAGCATGAGCACCCAGGCCTTTCCCACAGGCTGCCTGCTGGTGCTTTAAAGCTGCTCAGACATCAGGGACCGGTTCCATTGCCCTCTCCTTCCTGTCCTCCTTTACTGTGAAAATAATAATAATAATTTGAATAATAATTTCCACCAAAGCTGTGAATGATTTGCATTTGTATAGTGCTGTGCAATTTACAAAGTGCTTTCATGTGCATTATCTCATTTGATCCTCCCAATAATCCTGAGAGAGGTCGGTAGAGCAGGTATTTTTGTTATTCAAACGTTTATTCATTCATTTGACTAACATTTATTGAGTTTCTACTTTGTGCCAGGCCCTGGGGACATAAAGACAAGAAAAAGGGAAGCCTCCTTCCTCTAGGATTCACAGTCTGCTGGGGAGATCTACTAAGTGAGGCCTGGGGACAAAGTATTCCCTGTCACAGGGGAGGGTCGGAGGGCCAAGCAAGCTGCCCACAGCTGTGAGTGACAGGGCCAGACCGGGTCCCACGTCTGCTGCACGGAGCTCTAAGTATGTACTTTCACATTATTCTTCTGTCATCTTTGTCCCCCACTCATTTTTTTTTCCAAGTACCTATATAAATTCATCTCTAGCCTTGAGTCTAAACACAGAAATGAGTCCATAGCCTTGAGTCCAACTCTGAGTTGTAGGTCAGGAGAAAGAAGTTTGGCAGCCTCTGACCCCAACAAATCTCTCAAGGCCAAGTGCATTGCCACCACATAAAGGAAGGGCTGAGAACAGAAGTCAGATGCCTGGCTCTTTCTTGGGCACCTGGTTCCTAGAGTTTCTTCCTGGGGGATTCTGCCTGGAAGCTTCCAGTCAAATTTTTATGGTTGATTAATTGGTTGGCTAACTGGTAAGTTGTTCATAATACTTTGTTTTACTCCAAAAAAGATTTGAGGTAGACCTCAAATCTTTACACATTTTCTCCTGCAGGAATCAAAGGAATGAAGTTGGCTTGCCCACTACTTAATCATGGCTCTGTTTGTTTAGCAGTGCTTTCTGGTCCCCAGGTCTGGTCTATGAATGGAGGCCTAGTACTCATGGGCTGACTCTGGTTTATGGCTACTCACTCGTCCCAGGCCCTCTGACTGCAGGGTCTCAGGGAGGTAGAATTCATCCTGGCTAGGTCACCTAGCGCAGCCCCACTCCAAAGAGAAGTGACTAAATCAAGGAAGCAGAGACTAAGGGGACACCGTCAGCAGGGCCAGACTGTCATCTTTGCCTCTTTCCGCAGAGCTAAATATCTCCAAGAGGAGGTCTTACAGTGATCACAGCCTGGGTTAGAGCCCGCTGGTCTGCCTGGCCAAGGCCAGGACAACTCTATCCTGTCACCAGCTGGCTTCCCTGGGCTCTGGGCCACTGGCCGTCTGCCATGGGCCAGGCACCCAGCCATGCCAGGGAGCCAAGCAGCCCTGGCATGGAGCAGCCCTGTAACATTCTCGTAGGTCTTGGAAGGCTGAGATGGAACCAGGACACTCTGTCAAAATTATGTCTCCATCCTTAAGTGGGGAAGGCATCCCAGCATTCCCTGGCCCTGGGACATTTTGTCCAAACCACGTCTCACATGTGGCCCCCGTGCCTGCCCCTGCACCTAGCTCTGCAAGCGAAGAGGTTCCCCTCAGCCTCTGCAGCCTGCTGACCTCCTGGCCCTTCTCTAAGCCCCTGTGCCCCAGTCCAGCCCTGCCTCTACTCTCCCTGCTTTGTGTCTCTTCAGCCTTCAAACCCCACCCCAGCTATCACCTCCTCTGAGAAGCCTTCCTGACTATCCCACTACCACCACCAAACCAGGGCACACTTCCACCTCCTCGAGGCATCCTGGGTCTTGCACAGGCTACATTCGGTCCATCCCCTTATCATGCTGGAAGGCAATTAACCTGCCTACACCAGTAATCCTCCTCTGTGCTCTGAGCATGGCCAGGCCCTTAGTATTTGCTAAAGGATACACCTGCAGAAGGGCTCAACTAACAATGATAGGCCCAAGATGGACGTTCTATCCAAAGGTGATCAATTCAGCCTGGTTTGCCCAAGACTCCCCGAGTTTTAGCACTGAAAGTCCTACATCCTAGCACATCTCTCAATACTGGTGAACTGGGGTGGTAGGCAACCCTACTCTGTGCCTGTCACTTGGAGCTGACAGCTGCAGTCCTCACATCGCGTGAGGCCTATTCACAAGGCTACACTGTCCAAGGCCATGATGTCTTCAGGGAAGGGAGAAATACCTCTAGGCACGGCTCGATGGTACAGGCCTAAGGATCCAGAGAGTTCCCGAATGGATTCCTGTGACTGGGAACATTCTCTTTTAGGAAATGGAACATCTTAGGGATCCTCGAGGGCAGGAAGATGAGGAGAATGGGAAATGGGTACCAAGATAGCTCCGGAAGATGGGAAGAAGACACAACAGGGCAACAGAAAGGACGCTGGGCTGGGAGTCCCAGGACTCATCCTGCCTGCACTGTGACACAGGCCATTCCACAGGCCCCACCTTCACCCCTGAGATGAATAACAAGGCAGACATACCCCACCTGCCTTGACCCAGGCAGGACGAGGGGGCTGGCACTTAATGAATCCTCCCTCTATTACTGTAGTTCAGGTTCCCACAAATCAAGCTTTCTTAGGGTCCCAAAGGAGGCAGATATCAGATGCCACTGCTGCTGAATCTGAGGCTTGCCCTCAGGAAAAAGAGGGAGATCTCAAGTGATGTGAGGCTGAAGACACCCATCCTTGGACCGGGGAGGTGTGTGGACAGAGCGGGAGGGGGGCAGCTGACTGTGACACTCCTATAAAACTCAGATCACAGTGGGGAAAGAAAGGGAAGAAGCCCAGCATGGGGGTAGGGGAACACTGCTGGAGAAGGAAGATGCACAGGAGGAATGGGACAGCCTTCCCAGAGGGACGGAAAGCGTCCTGGAGGAACATGCAGGTCACAGGTGGCCAGGAGCCTCCCACAACCTCTGATTTTCACCAGCCACACCAGGGTCAGCACCCTTCCCTGGGTGCCACGTGTCTGCCAATGAATTAGACACAGGCCCTGCTCCCAAAGATGCTGCCACCCACTCCAGGAGGAGCAGCCACCACCCCCATCTCTTGGACTGCTATTCTTTCTAAAGCCAAACCCGCAAGCAGCTGGTGCTGAGAATTTGCCTGTAGTGTAGCGCATAAAAAGCCCTCGCCTCAGTCCCTGCCCTTGTCCCTGTCCCAGCAGATGGGCAGAGGATTTCACAGCCACAGGAAGATTGGTGCCTGGACCCTGGTCCCCGACCTCCTACGGCAACCTGGTGGGCCCCCTGTTGGACTTCACTCCATCTCTGGAATACAGGGTGGTAGCAGCTGCTCCGAAAGGAGGGGTACTTACTGAGGGGGCCCTGCAGGGCTTCTCTCCAGTTTTGAGCCAGCTTTAAAGGTGACAGATAAGCTCATTAACCTCAGGGGCCACCAGCCCAGCCCGAGCCCTTCTTGCCCGCCCCTGCTCCTCCCAACCTATCTTTCTGGCCCAGGTCCCGTATCTTTGTTGCAGCCTCAAATAGCTGCGTTTCCGAAATGTAAAGTGCAGTTTCCCTTCTAATTACAAAAATAACAGCTGACAAACACATGCCAGAGGCTCCCTCTTTTCCTCCTAAGCTAACAGCCCCATTAGGACAGATCCTGTTATCTTCTGTGCCCTCTCCATATATTTTATGGAACAGCCTGGAAAGTACTCTTGTGCTCTCTCTCCCTCCCTCCCTCCCTCTCTTCCTCTCTCTCTTTCAAGGCGATGGCTTTGTGAAAGCTGAGGGGGAAAATAAAGCCTTTTACTAAAATGTCACTCTGGGAAAAGGGGGGGAAATTTTCTAATAGGCCATCGAAGGCTGGCTTTTTTTTTTTTTTAAGTGTGATAAATTTGGCCTGTCTTAAAAAGACAGTTCAGTGTTGCTTATCAACCGTGATTTGACCAGATAGCCGTTTCAAAAAACAGACACTGGTCTTTTTATAATAAATGAAAGCAATAAAGCCAAGAGCTGGGCCAGAACTATAATTAAGAATCAGGAGCTAAAAACAGTGACGTGTCACTGGAGGGCACAGTCCAGTCTTTGGGCAGGAGGGTAAGAACCGCTGGAAGTCTGGGGGTGCTGGGGAAAGACCCCCTAGGAAGGGGAAGGTGGCTTTCCTTGCGCTGTGTCAGGAAGGTGTCCCTGTTCTCTCACTGTCCCCTCCTCCAATTTAGGATGAACCCTTCCCTGGACAGATGGGCCCAGAGGTGGGGGGGAGGGGCAAAGATGCTCACCCCCCACCCAAACCAAATCAAAGGCCTATTTGAAATTCAGCCAAAAATCCCCCTCCTTGCTCTGTCTGCGCACAATAAACATCCCAGACTCGGCTACTCCTAAAGAGCTGTCTGTTTAACACAATCTCCATCTCAAGCGGCTGTTTTGCATTTCCTTTTGGCTTTATTAAAACTGATTTTCTATTTGCACTATAAAAACTGATCTGATTAAATTTCCATTTTTCCCCAAAGAAAAGACTCTCTCCTCTCTCTCTCTCCCGTCTCTCTCTCTCTCCCCTCTCTCTCCACTCTTTCTCTCTCCCCTCTGTCTCTCCTTGCCCTCCTCTCTTTCCTCCCTCCCACTCGCCCTCTCCACTCCTTTTTTCTCTTTCCCCAAACAAATAATTCTTGATTTTTCTCCCTCCTCATCTCTCTCTCATCCCCCCTCAGGGTCCCCAGCGCAGTTTCCATGGGGATGGCCCCGTGTGATGCTCTGGGGAAGGGAACGGGAGGGAGCTCCCACCCTGGCAAGCTGCAGAGGGGTGGTGGTGGTGGGGAGAGGTTAGTGGGGGGTCATCTATGAAACTCTGGTGTCTTCCAGGCACCTCTCGGGGTGCCTCACAGTCAGGGTGGGGGAGTGAGTGACTGGATGGTATGGGTGCTGTCCCAGCAGTGTGTGCTACGGTTCCAACAGAGCCAAGGCTGTGGGTTCCAACCTCCCAGGGTCCACTTAGCCCCTTGTGCTCAGGGCTCACCCTGGCAGAGCTGCGTGTGACCAAGGGCACTGAGGGACAGGCCAGGAGTGCAAACCGACCTCCCCACGTGCATGAAGGGCCACAGCATTGAGCTTTGTGTTTTTGTTTCCCTCTCCTCCCCATGTCTTTTTCATTTCTGTATAATGACAGTGACAGCCGTCACTCATGAATAGCTGACTGGGAGCCGTGGACTGGGTGGTACAGGACTTACAAAGTCTTTGCATTTTTTTATTAGATCTTATTTGTGCACATTAATTCTATCAGGGGATACAGTGTGTTGTTTCCATATACAATTTGAAATACTTGCATCCAATTGGCCAACATAGCCATCATGTCATCCTCATAACTGTTGTGTTAAGACAGTCCTTGCATTTCATACTCCCAGTCCCTGGGGGAATACCGTCTCATGGGAAGGGCAGCCCTGGGCACACAAGCCTCAGAACCTGAGTCTTAACCACTGAACCACACTGCCTCACGAAAAGAGAGGACTCCTTGAGCTGGACACTCAGCAGAGAGGAGCTATGGACGGAGTCCCAGGTGAGGAGACTGGCTACACAGACAGTCCCACTCTGTTCCTCTTGGGAGTTGCCGCCCTGCGTTGGTCCCCGCAGAGCTCTCCTGCCCTTAAGACCCCAGCCGGTCCCCTTGGCACAGCAGACACAGGCTGGCACTGAAAAAAGACTTCCCCAAATATTTAAGGAAAAACAAAGTAAACAATCACAGGAAATATAAACAGCAGGTGCCAACTCATGTCTACTATACCAAAGCTCTTGCTCACCATCAGTAATTAAAGGAGGATGAACGAGTGAGCGATGAATGAATAGCTTACTTGCTTTCTAGCCAAAGCCCAAAGAGCCACTGGTAGTGGGTTCCTACAACGCATGGGCTGTCCACTCCAGGCTGGACCCCACTGTGAGAGGCCACCTTGCCACCCCAACAGGTGCCGACACTCACAGCAGGAAAGTCCTCACCTGTCAGGGAGACCCTTTCCCCACACTCAGGTGGCTTTCCGAGCTGCCCAGTGTAATATTTTCTATGCAGCAGCATCTAAGGGTAAGTCACACACATGCATAACCCACAGTCACTGTCCTCTCTGGACATCCAGACCCACAAAGTCCCCCCATCCCCCACCTCCACATCTTGGTTCACTCCGACCCCACAGTTTCTGGGGTTTTCTTTTTCCATCACTGCTGATTGCACGTGATGGAATCAGCCAGACCCAGGGAGCTTTGGGATAACCAGCAAAAGCCCTGCCCTGCAGAACAACAGGTAAGGGGAGCTATGCCCCAGATAACTACAAGTAGTACTTGGGAGGTGCAGAGAAGAGGCACAGCCATTAGAGAAAAGTGCACTCAGCGGGGCAGGAGAACGTTGTTTGGGTGGGAAGGAGGAGAACGGCTTCAAGGAGGAAGAAAGCTGTGAATCCCTAGGTTCTGAAAAACAGTTATGACTCCACATTCAGAAACACAGGAAAGGGCTTTCCAAGCAAGGAGCCTGCCTGTGCACAATCACGGATGCTGGAAGAGGGGAGTTGCAAATGGGCTGGGCCAGCAGAGGGCTCAGAAGCCACCAGCCTTTCTCCTTCGCCCCACCTGCCCCAATCCCCCCGTGCTTCAAGGTGCACTGAGCTCTCCAGGAGGGCTCTGCCCTCTGCTGAATCCCTCTGCCCTTAAAGCCCATACCACTGGGTGGCCAGCCGGGCAGAACCCCCGTTCCCAGGGCAGTGAACTCTATTCTCCTTGAGTATTTGCATAAGTGTCCCCCTCCCCAGAACCCTCCTTTCCCCATCCCCGTTCTGCGTGCTGACTAATGCCTGCTCCTGGGGGTGGGGAGGCATGATGCCTCTCTTGTTCCAGACCCCAAGTCTCTGCCCCACAGCCCCTCCCACTTCCTGCTTCCATCCTCACTCCCATGGAGGGGACATTCCTTCTTGGGCTGTCATCTTTCTCCTCCATCAGGGCGGGGGCTCCTCCAGGGCAGGGCCTATTTCTGTTATCTCTGCACCCCCTGCCCCCAGCACAGCATCTAGCCGGCATTTTGAGTCTTCAACAAGTGTCTGTTCAGGGAATGGACAAAGGAGCGGCCAAACACTGCCCTGTGACTATCTGGTGTTGCCCTTTCATTTGCTGCATAACCTCTCTGGAAACCTTGCTCCTCCGATTTGCAAGCGCCCTGAGGGCAGGGGCCTACTTTCATACCCTCAGCATGGAGCACGGTGCCAGCATTACACAAGGTGCTCTCCAAACTTCTGACAAAAAGAAAAACTGGATCCTGTAGTTTGAACTAAGCCCTGTACTGAAGTCTCGAGAAACTTCCCAAGAGAAAGGAAGCAGTTCTTCTGCAAGTTGGGACAACACAGGGGGCCCCAGGATAGCTGGGGAGGGTCTTTGCTCCACACCTCCTCTCTCCCGTGCCTGGCATACAACAGGTGCTTAGCACCTGCTTGCTGAAAGCAACGTGGCCATGCACAGGATACTGCCTCCATAACTGTAAGCCCCATAGAAAGATTCCCTGTGATAACTGACCGGACACAGGACACTAAAGAGAAAAGGATGCATGAAAAACAGAAGGCTGGGGCTGGAGGAGGGGCTTGTGAGAAGATGCTGAATTTGGTTCTAGATGTTTTTATGGTGACAGCAAGACGTTAAGGGAGAGATGGCCTACAGGCTGCTGGATTTATGAGACTCAAGTCCTGGTAAGAGGTCAGGGCTAGAATGAAAATTTGAGCATCTTGGAAAAAGAGAGAAAACGAGAGAATACCTGCAAACAAGCTCATGCAGGAAGTGTCCAGCAGCGGGAAGGTAGCGCTGTGGAGGATAGAGGTGCCGCAGCAGAGCCCAGCAAGGCACAGCTGGGGAGGGGGAAAGCATCGCGAGGACAGTGCACACACGAGGTCTAGGCAGATGAGCTAAATCCCGCTCACCTGTGGGGATTTGCACCTTTTTTTTTTTGATACAGTCTCAAGCTGTTGCCCTGGGTAAAGTGCTATGGTGTCACAGCTCACAGCAACCTCAAACTCTTGGGCTTAAGCGATTCTCTTGCCTCAGCCTCCCAAGTAGCTGGGACTACAAGAGCCCGTCACAATGCCCAGCCATTTTTTTGTTGCAGTTGTCATTGTTATTTAGCTGGCCCAGCCCAGGTTCAAACTGCCAGCTTCAGTGTATGTGGCTGGCACTATAACCACTGAGCTACGGGCACCGAGCCTGCACCCACTTTTCTGATCGCTTTCAGCTCTGCCCTGTCTCAGGAACAGTGTGATCATGACCTGCTTCAGATGCTGGCTTGGATGTGGCCTGCGGGCCTGCAGGTGCTCCCCACAGCATATCCATTCATCTGCCCCTCTCAGACTCCCTATAATAGGCCCATTAGTGAACTCGTATGATGTCATGGGCCCCTAGAATTCCACAGATTAAAACAAACAAAAAAGGATTCATGGGCTGGGTATGGTGGCTCACACCTATAATCCTAGCACTCTGGGAAGCCAAGGTGGGCGGATTGCTTGAACTCAGGAGTTGGAGACCAGCCTGAGCAAGAGTGACACCCCATCTCTAAAAAATAGCCAGGCATTGTGGTGGACACCTATACTCCCAGATACTTGGGAGACTGAGGCAAGAGAATCACTTGAGCCCAAAAGTTTGAGGTTGCTGTGAGCTATGATGCCATGGCACTCTACTGAGGGTGTCATAGTGAGACTCTGTCTCAAAAAAAAAAAAGATCCAAACTGTCAAAGCTGGCAGCTTGAACCTGGCCTGGGCCAGCTAAGTAACAATCACATCCCTTGCTCACATGCCCCAGATGAGGCCCAGAGAGGTAATATAACCTGCCAGAAGTCACACAGCTATGGAGTAGAGAGCAGAACTGAGTACCAGGTCTCCAGTGGCCCAGGATAGTGCTAAAAACTATCACGGTACATTCTAGAGAGGGAATGTGACCCACCCCAAATTCACAGGGCTGCGGCCAGAATCCAGAGACTGGATTTCCATTAGACATTCTTCCCACCCTACTGCCTGAACAAGCGCCTGCTGGTCCCCCAGATCTTCAGGCCCACAGCGCCCACAGTGCTCCCTGCAGCAGGCAGACACAACCTTGCAAGTCTAGACTACGGGGCAAAGATCTAGGGTTCAAACCCTGACTGCTCCCTTCACCCATAACCCCCTCTACTCAGAAAAGTTCCCTAAGGACAGGTCTCCTTTAAAGGCAAGGCCCTTTTGCTCCAAGAGCAGTGGTTGTTAACCTCCCTTCATCCACACCTAAAATCTGAGCCATTCCAAAGAGACAATTACATGGCCTTTACCGTCCCTGCCCCACCCCCACCCCCACCAGAGCTGCTGGCTGCTTAGAAACCCCTGGCCCTCCTTGTCCTGAAGCTGCCAATTTCCTCATCAGTATTTTATTTGTCTGTTTTGCTCATTTTTAAGCTGGTGGCAATTGCTATTTAAATTGTTTTGTAAAGTGTCTTTGCATTTACAATGCCGGCTGTCAGCAGTCCCACAATAGGAAATGAGATTTGGCATCAAAGGCAAAGACGCTACTAAAATACATTTTAATAAATATGTAAATCAATTAATCAATCACCCATCCAGGGAAGGAGCTCCGGGAACACAGACAGGCTGGCTGAGAGGGAGAAGTTGGAGAGCATGTGGGGCCCATGGTGGCAGAAAGGGCTCTGTGGACACTGAACCTCTGTTCCCAGGTCCATGAGCACATAGTGGGCACCCAGCCATGCCTCTGGTCCTGGCCCTGGCCCCAGCCTGGCCTCCCGCTCTCCCGATTCTGCCTAAATGGGTGGTGAGACAGCAGTCCCAGCCAGGAAAGGGGCCAGGGTCGCAGTGAGGCACCAACTCAATCAGTTTCAGGACTGAGACTGAGAAACCAGCCCTCTGGCCAAATTCCCCACCACTTTCAATTTCTATTCCATTGATTTCTACTCTCTGTTTCCTGTAGAAAGCAGAGATTAGAAAGTGCTTGCAAGGTTTATGTCTGTAAGTCGGACCAGCCTGGAAGATTAGCAGCAGAAAGCATCAGGAAGAGATGACCAGCTGTTCTCTCTTTTCCTGAACCAAAGGAAAGGTGCTTAAGCTGTCAACTTGAGGGAAGGGGGGAAGGTTTGCTTACCCCTGGCAGAGGGTCCTGGTTAGAAATATGACTCTGGGAACAGGATCCAGGGGAGAGATGAGAGATGAGCAAGATTGGGGTGTCTGGTGGCAAGGAGGCTGGCCACATAGTCACAGATTCTCAGCTGCTAGCTTAAAGGTGCAGGATTCTGGCCAATAAAACCTGAGCTTGGGTTGGTGCACCTCAGCAGAACCTCTTGCAGCCCACGACACCTGGTTTGCTAGTGAGGGTTCCTTGGGGTTAGACCAAGGTACAGCCTTACATGGCTTTTAGTGTGTCCTTGGGCAAGCCATCTTCCCCACTAGACCTCTGTGTACTCACCAGAAAATGCAGAGATTGGGGAAAATGAACTCTGTGTGAAAACTCTCTATGGAGATAGAACCAGTATCTTCCATTACAGCCTCTAGTCCTTTCTTGGCTGTCAGGGACTAACCACTGGAGTCGGAAAGTGAATCCATCTGAGGGGTATAAATGCCCCTAGGATGTCAGAGGCATGGTGCACACCCACAGAAGAAAGCAAAAGACTACCCCCTGCCTCTCTCCCACCCTCCTCCTATGTACACGCTCCCCACTCTCATCCCCACCTTCTCCCAGGAAGAGTTACGCCCTCTGATTAAAGACCTGTCTGGATCCCAAATTACCTCGTTTTTTAAACTGATGCCACCTAGACCAGGGGGCACGCGTTCCCATCAGGGCTGAGAGCAAGCGCTCATGCCTGCCCCTGTGCCCATGTGTGGTCGTGAGCAGGCGCTCATGCCTGCCCCTGTGCCCATGTGTGGTCATGGCTCGTGAGCACGCTCCATGATTGGCTGCAGGCTCATTCATGCATATTGTCATGTGTGCACAAATGTGTGGGCCTCTGCTGCTCAGCGTATTCACACTTAGGTCCCTCTACAAGCATGTGTGTTCCAGCAGGTCTCTTTGACAGACACCTGTGGCTCACAGAGGTGCATGCCAGCCAGGGGCTGTTGGGTATTTCTGTGGCTTGAGACTTATTCATCTCACTCTCTTCTCTGGGAGAATCAATTTCACGATGTTGCCCGACATGGCTGCATCTGCCTGAAGGCATCTGCCACAAGGCAGTTCTAGGGACAGGAGCTGCGGGCATCATTCGGCCATGGTCTCTGTTCAGCACTGGCCCTCTGCATGTGACCAAGTACCAGGCTGGGGAGCCTTCATCCAGGGAATCCTTCTAATATCCCATGAGCAACTTCCAGGCAGTGTGTCCCTGACCCCTCACTGCTACAACTGTCCCTTCCCTGCCACCCCCACACAGCTGTTAGCATAAACTATCTCAAAGGTGAACCTAACCCCTTCGGTGTTCCTTTTCCGGTGACTCCTCACTCCCTATCTCCAGATGGCTTTGTATGGCCCACCTGCCCTGATGTGACTCCTGTTTCTCCCTCCAAATTCGCCTCTCAGGCCTCTGACCTCAATCTCTGCACTCTACTCTGTCCCACAATATTCCACAACACTTTACACCTCGGTACCCTGGCCCATGCCATGTCCTCTTTGCCTGGGTGGGACCCTGCCAGCCTCAGCTGACTCAACTTCTACTCAGCGCATAGACATGGCTCCCAGGGATCCTTCCTTCCCCCAGCCGGGCCCTTCTCTGCTGCCCCATTAAACCTGGTATAGCTGTCATGACATCATGCTGAGCTTTCTTGTTATCTGACCCAGAAAGGTCTTCCCCTGTGGGCAAACACAACCAGCCCAGCCATGATGAAGATGCAGACAGCAATATCCAGGGAATGACCTGGAGGTGGCGCTCTCTAGCAGGCTGGCAATGAGCTGGCTGAGATTGGTGGCGTCCAGGTGCTGTAACACTGGGCAGCTAGCATGCCTAGCTCTGGTATCAAGTTCCCCTAAGCACCTGGCACCATCGGGCATATTGTTTTGCAAAGTTGCTCTCCAGTTTTCCCAGTAAAACAGTAGAACAACAGCAGGAGGTGGCAGTCCTCTCCCAGAGCACAGCCCAAGCATGTCATGTCATTTTACTCCGATGCTGTAACAGCTAGGGCCCTGCTGACCCTGAAGAGACTGCCCCCCCTAAGGGCTAATTCCTAGAAACCCAACTATTCACCTGAGAGTGTACCCTTTGTATGCAACCCAAGCAATCCAGAGTCCACACTGCCAACTCCCTCCTGCACTGGGCTCTCACCCTCCCTGGGCTCTAGCCACCTCCCTAATCACTCCAGGGCCAGGTACCGGGCAACCAGAGACTGCCCCTATGTCCTGGAGCTCACTGAAATTACCCAAACTGGCCGATCCTAAGCCTGCTTACCCTACCTCACCCACTCCTCAGAAACCACAGTCAAAGCTTTCTTTGCTTCCTGACTGACCTGCAGCCTCCTCTTGGGAACTGTGAGTAACAAACTCTCTGTTGGATGACAATCACGGCCAAACCTGTTGACCTTGCCATACCTGTACAATAACAACACCTACATTTTAAAACAAAGTTCACCTCCCTATGGGATGCTGAGCCACTGGGGACCAGTGGGTCCTCTCTGTATGTTAACCCTATGCCTGCAAGTATAGCACTATGCTCAAAAGATGTCTTTGCATCTGCAAGCACGAAGCACAGTACCTGACACATGCAGTAACTAATATCCTAGAAACAGCTTCATGGAACAGTAACTTGAGAAGTCAGTGCAAATCTAACTGTGTCATTCTGAACAGGAAGGATGAGACACCCCACACACACACGCACACTGCTGTTCACGCCTTCCTCACCTCACTACAGACTCTGCTCTGTAAAAGCTGAATGGTCCATGGATGCCCCCACTGGGAGGGCCACAGCAAAGGACAGTTACACCAGGCCTGGAGCCCCAGACCCCTGTTCAGGGCTCTGTGCATGTTCCCAGCTGCCTCTGTGAGGATGAAGGACCTCAGGGAGACAGCACAGACCCCAAGTCCTGGATAAAAGATACAAACATCATAGTCATTTGTGCCTGTGTGTGGGCTCATCCCAGATGACGTTTTTTCATTTTTGTTCTCCTAGCACCTAGTAGGCCCTCTGCAATGTTTGTGAATAAAGATAAGTGTTCAGAAGTTCTTTTGTGCATGCACATGTATCCTTTCCTCTCAAATACGTTGTGAGCATCTTAATGACAAGAATATGCTCGTCAATGTCTTGGGAATGCTCTTCCCAGGGAGACCCCACCCCCAGGCTCTCAGAGGACCAAATTGGCTACAGCTGATGACTGCCCGACTGGCCACCTGACTGGCCACCCTACAGCCCCAAATGTGCTGTCCCCCTTGCTCCCCATTGACTCCATCATACCCACCCCGAGAGTGACACCATTTCTGGGGAGACTTCCAAAGCACCAACTTTATTAAGATTGATTTGGCCCGCCCGCCATTCTGACAGGTCCAAAAGCAAACACGGCAGGGCCATGGGGGAGATTTGGTCATAATTACCATCTTTAATTACTGCTAAAACATCAATTGCTCTTGTTCAATTAGCAGTGCGGTTTCAGGCATGGCAAACTTTGCAACACAAAATAAGCTGAAAATTGATTTCTGAACACTTAATGCAGATCTGAAATTGCTAACCTGATAAGGTTGTCATAGAAGAGCCAACGTGGCCAAGGAGGGAACTTTGCAGGGCTGTAATTGCCTTGGTGGGAAGATTAATAACTTGTATACTTACATCTTGTTCATCAAGTGGGAGGCACTTGTGGGGGGAGCCAGGAGGGCTGGATGGGTGTGAGGCACGCAGGCAGAGGGAGGGTGTTAACAAGGACACTGGCAATTAGGCAGGAGAGCGCGGCAGCCTGCACCCAATGGTCCGTGAACGAGGACACGGCCCTCTGGGATGGCACGCGGGTGGGGCCTGCAGCCTGGGCCAGCTGCCAGGGAGAGCCGACCTACACAGTGCAAGCAGGTGCTGCTCAGGCAGGTGGAGAGAGGACGGACGCCCAGGTCCCAGCCACTTCTACTTTTTCCTCATGCCCTACAAAAGGACCTTCAAGGTCAAGCCCCTTTGAAAGCTCCATTGGCCTCTGGAAGAGCTTTCTCTATTCAGGCCTCCTGGTAAGGGAAAGAGTTGAATGTGATGGACAAAAGGGGGGCAGCAGCTGGGCCCTGGGATGCCAGGGAAGATACCACC
>NW_003852481.1:8123145-8132236 GCF_000181295.1 Otolemur garnettii
AGAGAAGGGGTCATGAGGGTGGAAAGGCAGATATGTAGAAGATTGAATTTAATCCTCCTAACAGCAGCAGGACTAGCTGTTATTGTCTTCATTTGACAGACAAGAAAAATAGGACTTAGGAAGATTTAGCAACTTACCCCAAAGTCACACACCTACCAAGAGGCAGCACTATGATTCAAACCCATACCTCTTTGAGGTAAGAGACAAATAGACTCAATCCCTGCTCTCCGGCCCTGAAGTATCCTTTAAGCTTCCTTCATGCCTTTCACTGGACTGTGGGCAGAGATGACTGGGAATCAGAAATGTCCTCATCTTGTGGAAAGGAGACAGACACTCACCCAACCAGCTGTGCCAAGCACACAGACAACAGACACAACTAGCTCGGGTCCAGAGAGCGTATCCGATGCTCTCAGGAGATGCACTTGCTAATGCCAGGCTTAGGTGGAGTCAGACTGTAACCAGGCCCCTCTCTTCTGTTTTCTTTTTAGGTACAGGTCCATGGCTTATAGATGCAAAATTAAACTCAGTTTCAACAAAAGTTTACTGAGCACCTTTTAGCCTTATCCCTAAAAGAGAGACCAAAGTGAGATCTTCTGAACCTCTCTAGCAGAGGGATGCGAAAAGGGGTGGTCACATCATTGTGAGACGTGCAGAACAGATGAACGAGGTGCAGAGAGCACAGGAGAGGGAGTAGTCAGAAAAGGCTACCCTGGAGGAGGTGAAATCAGCTTTCTAACTGGCCAGGAGTTAGCCAAAGGGCCCTCCAAGCAGGGACGTGGAAGTGCAAGGTCATGGGGCTGTCCAGGGAGCTATAATAGGTCAGATGTCTCTGGAGCTGAATGTGTGAGGTGGGGTGTGGAGTTTCAGTGGGAGATGAGGCCAGATGATAAAGCCCTGCGGACCACACTAGACTTTATCTTGTAGACTTTATCTTGGCTTCACACTTTGGAACCCTCACTCTGGCTCAATGGAGAAAGAGGGTATATTTGTTTGCTAGGGGTCGCCATCTCAAAGTGTCCCAGGCTAGAAGTTCAAGGTGAGATCAAGGTGTCAATAAGTTGGTTTCTTCCAAGGCCTTTTTCCTTGGCTGGAAGACGACCATCCTCTTCTGGTGTCCTCACATGGCCTTCCCTCTGTGCATGTTTCAGTCCTAATTTCCTCTACTCAGAAGGACACCAGCCATACTGGATTGGGTTCCACCCACACAGCCTCATTTAACCATATCACCTCTTTAAAGACCTGACCCCAAATACAGCTACATACTGGGGACTAGGACTTCAACACGAGGATGAGATGGGATACAGTTCAGCTGTAACAGAGGGCCTACGTGTGACAAGATAAATCTTCCTAAACCCTTATTTGTCATATCACTTCTCTCCAATTTCCAGTACTCGCAACAGCCTATGACCTAAATTCCTTGGTGCTGAATGCAAGGCCTTCCATGGCCTGTTATCCCCTTCGCACATCCTCACTCATGTCCCACTAGCCTTAGCATGTTCCACCCCATCTGGGCTTGGGTTGGGGGCTCCTTCCCAGACTCTCCAATCTCAGCCTGACTCCAAGTTGTTGTCTGAACTATTTGCCTAAATAACCCTCTTTCCCATACCCCATGCTAAGGGGACAGTCACAGACAGCCATCTCCTCAGTGTTATTGAAGACCCCAAATCTACAGTGGTTTGATCAGTGGAAGAAACTTGACTCCAGGGTTCACCTGGGCTCTCTCAGGGCAAAAGGTTCTATATAAATAAGGAAGATAATTATTTGTTAGAACAACGAAACCGTCTCCAAAATTTGAATAGTGAAATACAGGAAGAGCATTAGTCAATCGGTTGCAAAAATAAAAACTAAAAAGACACAGAAAGACAGGTGTCTAGGCAAACAGGGTTATTAGCATATTTGGGGTAAGAACAAATTGTCAGAAATTGGTGCTTCTTTTAGGGGAGAAACACTTCTCTTGAAAATCACCTAGCAGCAACAAGGATAATAAGAAACAAACTCCATCTTGCACAAAGCGAGCCAATATCTATTACCTCAGGCCATACAACATGAGGAAGTTCAGCGAAGTTCAACCGGGGTAAAGAAGGGTGCTGAGAGAGACCGGCTGTGGCACAGGTGCATGGAGAGATAGCCACACACCACTCTCCAAGGTAAGTGCCACACCCCCGGGTCAAACAGTAACATCCACTGGGTAGGAACAATGAGAACAGGTGTGTGGGTTGGCAGCAGGCACTTTTGTGAACCTGTTTTGATATAAAATAGAAACAGAAGGGGTGGGCCTGAATGATGAGTCGCAGAGAAAGTCATATTTACCAGCAGCATGGACATAAAGCAGGGGAGAGAGAGACGCTATGTTATGAGTCTGTCTGCAGCTGTCATTGCCTGTTGGCCAGAGAAAAGTAGAGCCTAGAAGACCTTACTCACGCTGATGCCCTGGTAGCCTAGAATAAGTCCATGGCCCACTCTCCCACTCCAGAACCTCACACAGGAAGAAATCACTTCATTCAAAGATGGACTTATTACCAAAAAAGAACTGAAACAGGATCTATATCATGAAGATACTACAATGAAAAACAAAGATACTACTACAAAAAAATAAATAGTAGATGAACACTCTCCAGAAAAATGTTGCCATGGGGATGAACAAACATATTATCATGGAAAAAAAAAATTTTTTTTTGGCTGGGGCTGGGTTTGAACCCGCCACCTCTGGCATATGGGGCCGGCACCCTACTCCTTTGAGCCGCTGGCGCCACCCATCAAGGAAATGTTTTAAATGCCATGAAGCAATGGCTTCCATAAACCAAGAGGACAAAAAAGAGATACATATGGTCATTAAACATAGGGCAAAACAAACAAAGAATAGAAATCACGAGACGGTATTGTTCAGGATATAAGTGGAAATAAAATACCAAACCAACAGAGACATTGCCGAAAACCCAGGAAGGATTAGAGAGGATAGAATTTTAAGAAGTGAGATAACTTAGTAGAAATGAACAAGAGGTTAAAAAAAAGTATAAGAGAGAAAATGATCAGCATGAAAGACAAGCAAACATATTTACAATTCATGTCCCTGCACAGAGAACAGCCATTTTTAAAACATGATTCACAAGAACTTTCCAAAAATAAGAAAGAACTGAATCTACAGATGGAAAGGACCTATTGTGTCCCAGAAAAATAGTGGCATAGAATGACCAAATCTGTTGAAGATACTGGACTTAAAGACAAAGGTTCCTTTGGAACATTCAGCCCAAAAGATCAAGTTACCTTTGACCAGGAGAAAAAAATCAGTATAACCTCAGCTATCTCCATGATATTATTTAATGTAAAGAAATAAAAAGTGTAATCTGAGAATGCTGTATCCAGGCAAACTATCAATCAATGATAAAGGGTGCATTAATGGATATACAAGCACGTGAGAACATCAATCGCATGTGCTTGAAGAATTCACAAGAGGATAATTTCAAGGCAACCACCAGAAACTTCAACAGAAGAACTGGGGTTACCTTAAATCCCTGTAACCAAGAATAAGACTAAGACTAAAGTGATGTGGAGAGTATAGTTATAGAGCCAAATGTAAATGTTCTAAACCTTGGCAATGTAAAAATGCTTTAACCAACACAATTTGGGTGGAGGAAGGGAAGAGAAGATAGAGTGGGCTGATAACATTTTTGTTTAGAGCTGACTGTTAAAGATATCCTTTGAAGCTAAGAACATAGGCAATAGACATACATGTATAATTAAAGGTATAAAAGGGAAACTTTGGGAAAAATGGCAATAATCTAAACTAAAATGAAGTGGTAGTGGGGAGGTTAGATTAAATGGAACTATAGTTGATTCATTCTCATAGAAAATAGTCAATAGAAATTAAGGGGGAAAGATAGGTCTCTATCTTCATATAGCAACACAGTAACAGAGGGAAATGCAAGCCTTCCAAATTATTAAAAGAAATACATACCCCCAAATCAAGCGAATAAACAGAATATTGGGCAAAAGAGAGAACAAAATGAAGCAGCAATAAAACCAGAAAGTCTAACATGAAACTCCATTTAAAAGAAAAAACAGCTAAGAGCAAGCATGTCTGTCACTAATTTATGTGGATGGGATTATCTTACCTGCTAAAAATACTTATTCAGACTGGGCCACAAAATAAAACCCAAATGTCTTCTTTGTCTTTAAGATTCAATTACTAAAATAGGTTGAAAACAAAAGAATGGGCAAAGAAAAAAGAAACAAGGGGCACAATTTTAGTGGGTGACAAGAATGAATTTGGGGACAGGGAGTGGGGATACAGAGAAGCATTAAACTAGAAAAAGGCATGTGATAATGATCAGGAACACCATCTCCAATGCGTAGCTAACAGTCAACAACATCTATGCTTCAGACTGGGGGCCATGCCTCACACCTGTAATCCCAGCACTTTGGGAGGCCAAGGATGGAGAATCACTTGAGCTCAGGGGATTGAGACCAGCCTGGGCAACACAGCAAGACCCTATCTCTACAGAAAAACGGCAAAATTAGCTGGGGATCCGCACACACACCTGTAGTCCCAGCTACTTGGGAGGCTGAGACAGGAAAATCACTTGAGCCCTGGGGTTCAAGGCTACAGTGTGCTGTTATCATCATGCCAGTCCACTCTTGCCTGAGTGATGAAGTGAGACCCTCTCTCTCTCTAAAAAATTAAATATATATTATATATATATATATGCACACACCCATATATGTAGATACAAGGTAGACATGACGTTCATGTGCAATTGAAAATAGTTTAACATAGTAAATTGTACACAAACTTTATGTCCACCCTGTATTTACATATATATGCATATGTGTGTATATATACGTGCATACATATATATATGTATTTCAAATATCATCATGTCAACATCCTACAGGAAATACGAAAATAAATAGAAGCTCAGAGATTATAGTCGGCCACCCAATCCATGACAGAAAAAAAAAAACTATAAGGTTGCAGAGGGACAAATATCTAATTCGTAAAGCAATCCTAATATATACTCAGCTCAGTACCCTGAAAACAGAAAATTAAAACACTGAAAATCTTAGGTTACAAAGAAAACCTCACTATACTCCAGAAAGAAGAAACAGTGCAAGCAACATTCTGGGATAATGACCTATTACAATTAGAATTTTGAAATAAAATCCTTTTCTTTAGGAAATTTATTTTCTCTTCAATAGCATTTGGGAGGATGAGAAACTCAAAACTGAAACTGAAAAATACCTTTAAAATAATCCTGATGAAAATAGTCTGTGTCAGAACCTGTGATAAAAGCGTAAAAATGAAAACAAGGAAAATTGAAGTAAATGAAAATAAATTAATTAAGCATCTAGCGCAAGGAGTTAGAAAAAAAGAAAGCCAACTCCAGCTAAGGAAAGCAGAAAGGAGGTATTAGTTAGTTGAAAGCAGAATACAATGAATTAAAGCACTGTGGAATTAATACATAAATCCAAAAGCTGATTCTATTCTTATTTTAAAAAACGAAAGCTAATAAAATAGATAAACCATTAGCTAACCTTATCAAGCCGAAGACGGAAAACAAGAAATACCCCAAATAAAAAATGGCGCTGGGAAAATAACCATAGAAACAGATAAAATTTAAAATATAAGGTGACATTGCTTTGCTCATTTTTATACAAAATCACTGGAGAACCTGGGTAAAGGCTAAATTTATAGGAAAATATAAATTGTCAAAACTAACCATAATAAGGTTAGACAATCTAACAGATCAATTGTTACAGAAAACTGAGGACGGTTGTCAAAGCGTTATTCTCTCTCTCCCAAGAACACCAATTCCAGAGAGCACCACAGAAGAATTCTAATAAACTGTTAAGAAACAGGTAATTCTGATGCTGTGTGAGCTCCTTCAGAGTACACAAAAAGGAAAAAAAAACTTATGATTCCTTTTTATGAAAATAGCATAACAGTGACATCAAAAAGTGACAGAGCACAAAAAGAAAATGCAGCCCGATGTCACTTATGATATACGATAACCACCAACTATATAAATTATTAGAAAACAGAAATCAGTACCACATTAAAAAATACACAATGGCCAAGTATACTCCAGGAATTTCAAGAATGATTGAACATTATTCTCATTATTGTAGTGGTGAATAAATAAGAAAAATGATTTTTTTGTAAACTCACTATATGAGTTGATTAAAATAGAAAGATGGTAGATGCTGGATGAGCATTTGAAGAATTTACACCCATGCTTGATTTTGTAAGGCCTCTTATGAAATAGCAATGGATGGATACCTCCTTAATATGGTAAAAGATATGTTTGTGAAATACCCACAGTAACATTGAATGGGATTTCTCATTAATGTCAGGAAAAAGATCAGGGCATAAAGTATTACCACGATTATTTAACATGATTCCAGTGTGAAAACTGGAAAGAAGAAGGTTAAAATGGTCATCGTTTTAAGCTGATACGATTGTTTCCTCGGAAAACTCAAGACAATTGACTAAAAAATGTTACGATCGGAAAGTTTCTTAAGTTGGCTGGTTGTAAAATTAACACACTAAAATATGTATACAAACAACCACCAGTTAGGAAATATAATGGGAAACTATATATACATTGAGAATAGCAACAGAAGATAAGATACATAAAATTAAACCAAAAAACATAGAAGGCCTAGGAAGAAAAATAACTGAAAAGTATCCAGCACCAATAAGGCATGGATAGGAAGATTCAACACCAAAAATACGTCCAACTCCCTTTATACTAATGTACAGATTTTACGTAATCCTGCCTCCCAAATGCCAACAGGACTTATGATTTGTTTTTAATTTGTTTTTATATGCTTGGGCATTCTGGAGGGGGGTGACTAAAAAGCTGATTCTGAAATAAATCATAGCCCCTGGAAATAAATAACCAAGGATTACTAGAAAAATATTTTTTGAAGAAGACTAATAGTTGCCAGAAGAAAAACTAATCATACCAAATACTATATAGCATAGTATAAAATGACAGAGGTATATTATTTGAAACATCGTACAACATAATCAGATAAACAAATTAATGGGATGGAAGAGACCAAAGATACATGGTTTCCAAAGGATTTTTTAAAATAAATCACACTTAGATAGCTGGGTAGCATCAGAGGGGAAGAAAAAAAAATGAACTCGGATCCCTATCTCATACTTATACCAAAATCAATCAAATAAAACCATGACATTCTGGAAAACAATGGGAGCCCTTGACAAATATAATGTTGGAATGGAGTAGACCTTTCTCATTCTCATACAAAACCCAGACATAAAAAAGTTGATGAAACTGACCATACAAAAGTAAAATTTGCCTAGTTCGGGATGGATGGGGTGGGAAACAACATAAATAAAGCCAGAAAAAAAAAAAAAAAAAGACAAACCAGAAGAACATCTTTGGGGAACCATATCATAAAGAGCTAATTTTCCAAAAGGAGAAAGGCTGTCTTTAAGTCAAGGAAAGGTTGGACACAGATATAAACATTCACCAAAAAGGAGACTCAAAAGCACCAGAAAAGATGGTTTTTTCCACCTAACAGATGGTCAGAGGTCAACAAGTTCAATACCCCTGGCATAGGATAAAGTATGGAGACCCAGAGTTTCTTCTTGCTGCTGGGAACATGATTCGATATGACACCCAGGGGCCTGTTACTTGCCAGCTGGATGTCTGGGCACATCTCTTACCCTGAGTCTCAATAACACTATCTTTTAGAACTGTTTCCAGAATTAGAAGGAATGACATGTGCAAACTATCGCGATGCTTGGGAAAATGGATGCTGACGCCTGGGCAGGTGCCACTGCCCTTGCTGAGTCAGGCAGAATGATCTAGTGTTGTTCAGAAGCTCTGCTCTCCTGGGAGCAGGCTGTCCTCCTCCCAGAGCTAGAGGAACTGATGTATCTCAGGGACCCAACCATGCCTGAGAGGGGCAGAGGCCTCCCCCAACCACTGCCCTACACCCCTCCCCACCCACCGCATATAAGCAAGCCCAGGAATAGCCTCCCCAGCAAGCCTCAGCCCCGTCTGGCCAGCTGGCAGGAGTGAAGAGAGAAGTTCTGGGGCTTGGGCCACGTGCAGTGGGCACTTGGACTAAAAACCAGGGAGCTCCCTGCACCCCACCATAGTTCAAGGGATCTGGACACCCTTCCTTGGCCAAGGTCCCAAATGCTTGGTTCCAACTCAGCCAAGCCCCATGAGCCGGGGACTGACTGAGCTCTCAGGTCCACTCCCAGGTAAGACGAATCCAGGGAATCACTCAGGGAAGGAAATTCTGGGAAATTTAATTCTAGTTAAACTAAGTTAAGACAGCTCAAAACCACCACAGCCATCTTATGACAGCATTATTCAGGTAAGAACTTTCTTCCTCATCCCCCCTCTCAGTACTCCAACATGCAAGGGGTCAGTAAGAGCCACTGGCAACTGGCAGACAGTGAACTGGAAAAAGAAAAGACACTAGGCCCATCTTCCGCTCCAGGGCAGACAGCTGGACCCACCTACCCCAGTATTCAGCTAGAAGCAGGTGTTAGTCACGGTCCGTACCAACAAGAAATATAAAGCATCTGGGAATTAACCTACTTAAAAATGCAAACAACCTTTAGGAAGAAAAATTATGCACTATCAGATCTAAATTAATCAAGAAAATTGGCCCCAAATTAATCTCAATCCAAATCCAAACAAAATTCCACCAGGATTTTTAAAATTAGTTTATTATGAATAAATCTGGATTTTTTTTTTTTTTTTGTATATTAGTTCTTTAGTTATTCTGTTTCCTCCTTAGAGAATTGCCTACTCATAGGATTACCTTCTTTTCTTAAGAGTCTTACTGGGATTTTTTTTATTTGATGAATACTTCATTTATTAAAGTTATAAACTTTTTCCTATCGTTTTTATAAAGAAAGTTTATTGATCGCCTTTAACTTCTTCTTATCCTATTTGGACATTTAGAAGTTTTACCTTTTTATGTAGTTAAGCCTCTCAGTTTATGATGTATAGTATCTACCATTACTTTTAAGGTTAGAAATGGAGGTCAGATATTTCTTCTATATTTCTCTGATATAATTTTTACTTACATGAAATTGTAT
>NW_003852481.1:8132510-8133932 GCF_000181295.1 Otolemur garnettii
TTTGGCGGGCCTGGGCTGGATTTGAACCTGCCACCTTAGGTGTATGTGGCTGGCACCCCAACCATTTGAGCCACAGGCGCCGAGCCTATTCATTTTTTATAATATATGTTATCCGAATGGATGTCTTCCTTCTCCTACCCCTTCCCCAACCCTAATAGCTATGTGATTTTCCCCAGCATCTTTTATTTGTAACAAAGTGGATAGTTTTGTATTATTTCAACAGCTGGCATCAGAATCCCTCTTAGGGAAGAACTGTCACTGTTTGGAAGATTCTCTTGATAAATGTGGAATAAAAGGTGAACCCACTGAAGGCGCTAAACCTTCGGATGAAGGGGAAAGACACTGCAAGAGATTCAAGAAGAAAATGTGTTGTTGTTCACATAAAATGGAGTGGAGAATGAAAATCAAGAAGAAGGGAAGATGGGAAAAGATGACCCAGAAAAATGGGAAGAGGTTGGACTAAGTTAAGGGCAGTAAAGTGCATTGGAGATGTGGCACCAATGTCCGTGCTTTAAAAGGTAATGCTTGTTAGAAATACTGAATCTCTCTGTATTTCAGGAATATAAAACCCTCCCATCTTTGTCACATTATTGCTCAAAATTGCTTGTATGAGTGGGTTTGTTCAGCTGGAAGGTCTTAGAAAATTGACAAACAAATTCTAAAACAGGAGAACAAAAGCCACAAAGAAATAAAGAATGAAGGGAAGGGACGTGCTGATGGGAGTACAGCAGTACAAGCCAAGGTGATTGCTTTAGTCAGGGCGGGAGAGGTGTTGCTGCACAGACAAAAACCTCCAATCACAATCATTTCATACAGCAAAGGTTTGTTTCTTACTCATGTTACGTGTCCATCCTGGGTTCCTGAAAGGTCTGTTCCATATCTCCCTGCTCCAGGATCCAGGCTCACAGCATCTGCCTGACCTGGAACATGGGGTTTGTCATGGGAACATGGCGAATTACACACTGGCTCTGAAAGCTCCCCCCAGAAGTCACATGTGTCATTTATGCTCACATTTCCTTGTCCAAATCAAGTCACATACTCACATCTAACTCCAAGTGGACAGGAGAGTACAATCCTACCATTTTTTCGAAAGAGAGATTTAAACTTTTGTGAATAGTCCTAATGAGTATCACAACGATTTTTTTATTTTTTAAAGATAATGGTAGTATCAGCTTGATGCCCATAGCACAGTGGTTACAGTGCCAGCCACGTACACCAAGGCTGGCAGGTTCAAACCCAGCCTGGGCCAGCTAAACAACGGTGACAACTGCAACAAAAAAATATCTGGGCATTGTGGTGGGTGCCTGTAGTCCCAGCACTTGAAAGGCTGAGGGAAGAGAATCACTTAAGCCCAAGAGTTTGAGGTTGCTGTGAGCTATGATGCCATGGCACTCTACTCAGGGTGACATAATGAGACTGTCT
>NW_003852481.1:8133998-8136582 GCF_000181295.1 Otolemur garnettii
TAGGGCACCGGCCCCATATGCTAGAGGTGGTGGGTTCAAACCCAGCCCTGGCCCAAATAAAAAAAAAAAAAACTGCAAAAAACAAATTAAAAAAAAAAAAAGAAAATGGTAGTATGGACACAGAGACTGACAAGTAAAACACTGGAACAAAAGAGAGAGGCCAGGGGGAAAATATGTTTATATGGGGTGTGTGTGTGTGTGTGTGTGTGTGTGTGCATTCAGACTGGATATATGAGAAAGGTGAAATCGTAAAGTAAAGCAATGGGGGAAAGGCTGTGCTTAGTGAGTAATGTTGAAAAGATCGGCTTACCACACAAAAGAAAAAAAAAACCTTAAATCTCCCCTTCCACTATAAAAAACTTGAACTAACGCCAGAAGATAGAGGCCCTAAATTGTGATATGGAAAACCATCACCAATGCTGCCATCTTTCCAAGAACAATACCCTGTGAGTATTGAGCTAATGGAGGAAAATGATGTAAGAAGATTCCTTGCATAAGATCCAGAAAGTAACCCCAGACACCCGATCTTCCAGCATCTTGATCTTGGACTTGCCAGCCTCCAGAACTGTGAGAAATACATTTCTGTGGTTCATAAACCACCCAATCTATTTGGCATTCTGTTACAGCAGCCGGAAGGAACTGAGACAGCATTGAACTGGGGACCTGTCCTCACCAGGCCTGTGGCCTTGGCCAAGTCTCCACATCCATTTTGATCTCAGTCTCTATACTTGGAGCACAGAACTCAAGACTCGTTGAATTGCTGAGATTCTAGGAAGGGATTTCTACCTTCGTGTAACTTATTTTGTTCTCTTTCCCTGATGTGTTTTCCCCTTAAGAGGATGGGGGCAAATAAGTCACTATCGTGGTGGTATTTCACTGTGCGGTGGCAGTGCCTACATAGGGGAGCTCATAAGGACCACAGACTTCCCTGCGTGACCTGGTCATCTGGTCATGGTAAAGTGGCTGTCCCCAGTCTATCCCAATCACCCCCTTACCCTCCCGTCTCATACCCCATCATAAGGGCTGTGACCCTCTCATACCCGAATGAAAGCCAATCCTCCCTGACCCTGCAGCCCAGGCACAGAAAGACCACACATCTAAAAGGTTGCTTGCGTACACCAATTGCTAAGTGGGATTCGAGTGAGAGGGAAAAGACGTGTTTCATTATGCCTGAGCTCCTGGATCTGGGGTCAGATGAGTCTCTTGTCTGTCCGTCCAGCCCTGCCAGCAACCACAGCCCCCAGACTGAGGGAGCACTGATCCCCCAGCCCGCTAGCCCATTCCCAACCCCAGACTGACCTCTCCCGGCCAGACCCTGCAAAGAGGTTTGGAAAGAGAAAGGGCGAGGCAGGCTCTCATCCCCAGTCCATTGTTTTTTCATCACCTTCCCCTCAAAGAGAAGGAAGAAAAGGGACAAAGAGGAAATCAGAAGGAGTTAGTTGGTCCGCCCACCCTCCAGCCGCCTGCCTCTCCCCTAGACTTCAGCTGTCAGCCTAAAATCACAAAGCCTTTTTGCCCAAAACCCAAAAAAAGGGAAAAAAAAAAAAAAAAAAAAGGAAAGCAAAGGAAAGGGAAGAAGCAGCAGCGAATTTCAAAAGGAGGGCTAATTTGTGCAGCGCCGGACAGCTGCATTTACATAATGAAATGTGCAGAGGATGTTTGGCTCATGTATTTTTTAGAAGGTTTAACTTTAATTTTATTTAGCCTAAGAAGGGCATGTCACTCAAACTCCGCTGGTCATTTATAAAAATATTTCAATTGTGTTTCCAAGGAGCTGTCTTTCTGGCCTAAGTGGCTGGTGCCCGAGGTGGTGAATGCTAATGCGGAGGTCGGGAGATCGATCTGGGAGGGCGAGAATGAGAGAAGGGAAACTGGGAGGGAGCGAGTCACGGGCACAGAGAAGAAAGGACAAGCAGGAAGGCAAAACAAGAGAGACAGACAGATGTAGAAAGAGATGGAATCAGGGAGCAGGACAAGGCCCTCCCCACCCCAGAGAAGCAGCCAGGTTAACTCCCACCGCCGTAGCAGCAGGGATGGACGGGATGGACGTTACTCACACAGGTGGGCCCCACTCTCCCAGCCCATGGGGTCTGGATTTCTTTTTTCAGCATTGCTGCTCTCATAGCTAACAAATACAGTTTCCGAGAAGGGCATTTGATGACCAAGCTGTCTTCCTTCCACCGCTGGGGGCTGCGATGCAAGTGTTTTCTCCCATCTGTAATTCTGAACGTAATGAAGAAGCTTGATTGTGGGCCCTTTGCATTAGAGATGGGGAAGGGAGGGCTGAGCTGAGCTTCCCTGTGTACATTTCTTTCCTCTTGCCATTAAAGCAACAATTACCCTTCAAATCTCCCTTCTTTCCACCACAAACACCCCAGCCCCCTGAACAAAATGTTCTACAACTTTGAAACCACACAGAACAACACTGGCGCACCCAGGAGATGAAGCAGAAAGGAAGGAAGGAGAGATGAAATGTCTCTCTCCCTCTCCCATGAGACTCAGAGTCCTTCGGAAAGACCCTGGAGTCTCAGGGACTCTGATGGACCCACATAGAAAGCCAGGCCAGAGGCGGGAAGAAACCTCA
>NW_003852481.1:8136940-8138590 GCF_000181295.1 Otolemur garnettii
CTGTGACTCACAAGAAGAACCCCAATCCTACTGCAAAAAATAAAAACAAAAATTACGCATACAGCCAGGGAAGCCTAGGGCTTAGCCCAACTCCCAGAGGCCATGTACTTGGCCAGGAGGTCCAGTGGGGGTGTGTGGTTCTTATGTCAACATGTGTCAGGCAAACTGAAATGTCAGAGAACTCGGACTTGGGCCATGCTGAACTCAAATATGCTTGAGCTAATAACGAGAAAGTCATTTAACCTCTCTGACCCTCAGTTTCTTCATCTGCAAAATGAGAATAAGACTACCTGTCAAATTGTTGTGAGGTTTTGACATCATGCTTTCTAATGGGCCTGGCACATGGTGGCAAGAGGGTTTGAGGTGCTGTCTGTCAGTCACAGGAATGGAGAGACACCCATAGGCAAAGGCCCAGCCCTGGCACCTTAGGGGACAGGAAGAGAGAAGTGGCTCAGCCAGGAGATGGCCTCCGCAGAAACAGCAGCTGATTTCTCATTATTTGAGTTTGACCCTTATTAACAAAGTGCTTTGGGAGAGACTGTAGAATCAGGGACTCTCATCTGGAAGGACTAAAACCAGAGAGGGTGTGAAAAGCACCAGGTCAGACAGCACTCTGACCTGAACCCACTCTCCAGGCCCCTGCACTCCTCACCTTCCCTTCTGCTAACTATACTGATGGCTTTGGGTGGGTGACAGATACCCCCCAGCCCACATCCCGCCCACATCCTACCCACAGCTCAGCAAAGGGCCTGAGCCACCTTCCAGCTCTCCGATTCCCAAAGCACAGACGGAGGGGCAGCCGGGGTCAGACTGGGTATGGGCGGAGAGCCATCAGGAGGGCACTGGCCATCACAGCCCCTGGGGAGGTGCCTGCCTGCATATGGCCAGCCAGGCTTGGCAGCCTGTGAACACTAATCCCGCTGTCAGCCAGGCTGGGCGCTGGATTAGGAAATGTCACGTTTCAAAGAAAATTATTTCCATTTTCTCCCCAGGGCAGGAAAAACCAGAAAGACAAGCAAACTCCCAGGGTCATGTGTTGGGAGACAGGCCAGCAAATGGGCCTTGGACACGGGTCTCTCCTCCTCTTCCTCCAGCCCCTCTGCAGATGCCCAGAAGACAGCAGCCACCTCACTGAGCTCATCCCACCAAAGACAAATGGATTTTGCAAATTATCAAGGGAGGAAGGGGAGTGTCGCTGGCTCCTGTGACCCATGTTTGGCCTCTGTTTTCCCACTCTGTCATGGCCATGGCCCCTTGCTCAGCCCAGCCTCTTGCTCTGTCGGCTCCCAGGCTTCTAGAGTCAGCACGTCAGACAGAGAAGTCGCCCTTGACCTCTGGAGCAGATGCTAAGAGCTCTGCCCTTGGCCCGGCCCTGAGAAAACCCTGACTCTTCTCTGGGCTCCTGGCTGCAGGCAGGACAGAGAACCTCCAGACGCAGAGAGTGAATTAGTACCTTCTCCCTCTCTGCCGTGACTCTGCTGCTTCTCCCCTTCCCTCCCCCCGCCTCATCTGAAACAATAATAAACACTTCTCATTCTCACCGTCCCTGGAAATGGCGGGGCTTCTTAATTACAAAAGTAATGTCACAATATTAGCAATTAATTAATTCTAATCTGGCCCAGAAGAGAGGTCGGGCATACAATCACCCCC
>NW_003852481.1:8138796-8158988 GCF_000181295.1 Otolemur garnettii
AGTCAACCCTTATTTATCTAATAACGCCATGCAAATATTTTATTATATTTCAATGAAATGTGTCGAAAACTATTACCTTGTGCCGGCTTTGGGGTGGGAAGGAAACGGTGCTAGGAGGGAGATGGGGAGACGTCTCTGTGCCTGCTAGTGCAGAGGTGGCCATCCCTGACACCTACGTTCCTCTGGCCCCAGTCCAGGCACCAGACCTTTTCAGGGAGGTAAGTGTTTTCTAGCCTTTGGTATGTCCAGAGGAACTGAGGAATTGCAGGGGAACCCAAGCCTTCAAAGACAAGCGAGACCCTCCTAAGCCCCACCAGCACCAAGATTAGAGCTGGACTCATGGGTGTCTACCTGGGCAATCACTCAGGCTTCCACTCCTTAACCCCAGCAGCCTCAAGATCAAAGATAGACTCATGGGTATCTGACCTGGGCCATCACTCAGGCTCCTACTCCTTAACCCCAGCAGTCCCAAGGTCAGAGCTGGATTCCTGGGTGTCTGACCTGGACAGTCACTCAGGCTCCCACTCCTCAACCCCACCAGCCCTGAGATCAGAGCTGGACTCGTGGGTATCTGACCTGAGCAGTCACAGAGGGCCCTGTGTTTTGTTTCATGGTTTACCATCCCTGGGTTGAAATCCTTAATAGTTTTTAAACAAGGGGTCCTGGCTCAGCTCCCATAGCACGGTGCTATGGTGCTGGCCACACGGACTGAGGCTGGCAGGTTTGAACCTGGCCCAGGCCAGCTAAACAATAGTGACAACTGCAATAAAAACAAGAAAAATAGCCTGGCATTGTGGCAGACGCCTATAGTTCCAACTACTTAGGAGGCTGAGGTAAGAGAATCACTTAAGCCCAAGAGTTTGAGGTTGCTGTGAACTGTGACACCACGGCACTCTACCAAGGGTGACATAGTGAGGCTCTTTCTCAAAACAAAAAACAACAACACTAACAAGAAGGGGTCCTGCATTTTCATTTTGCTCTGGGGAATCCCACAAATTATGTCCCTGGCTCTATCCAGGATCTTATTCACTTCAGTTCCACAAATACTGGTCTTTGCACTTCTAGGACGTGCTACACACTCTGCAGGGTCACTGCCAAGCTAACATCCGAACGCTGTGTGGTCAGCAGAGGCCCCTCCTGCTCTGGCCCTTTCCAACCATCCAGCTTCGCCACCTGACACATCCAGAGAATTCACATCTTGCTAAGGAGGACCCAGATGCCTGTGCTAAAGGCTGCCCAGGCAGCAGATACTGGAATGCAGCCTCAATCCCAAAACCCGGAACCCCAGAATCAGAATCAATCCCTAACATCACACTGGCAAAGGACACAGACACAGGGCCATCCCAGCCATGAGAACAGCTGGGCCTGGTCATAGCAATAACAGTGTCTGCCTTCAGCCCCTCTCTGTGCCTTCCAGATTCCAGCCCTGTCCCGTGGTAATCTGTGGCCGTCCCCATGGTGGCTGGCAGAGCTGGATGTGAGTCTGTCCCCACTGTCCCCTCTCCCTACCGTTTACAGCCTTTTTAACTAATCTTAGAAGGACCAGGCTCTCGGTGACCAAAGCGCTCCAATGACCATTTGGTTCTTTTATCTTTAACAGTCCCAAGAAACGCATTTTCCAGGGCTGGAGGGTATCCACAAAGAGAGCTCGGCTACCTAGCTCCTTCCATTCTCTGCTCTGCAGCCTTCCCACCTTCGATGGGGAAAATAATGTCTCTCGTCAAAATCTCCAAGAGTTTTGTGGAAATTAGATTAAATAACATAGGCTTATCAAACTCTTTGTGCAGAGTTATTATTTTCCCCAGCAAGTGTGTCCAGGGAAAAATAGATCCTCAATGATTTGCTTTGATGTTCCTTCCCAGGTTTGTGTACGCTGTTTGAGTCTCCTAAGACATCACCTTCATACCTCCCAGTAACTCTTCTTTCTCATCATCTGATCAAAATTTCTGTTCCTTTAGTCAGAAAAAAAGGGGGGGCTCTTGCAAACTCAGACACACTAAGGTGGAACTGACTGATCACAGGGAGGAATAAATAGTCTCAACTGAGTTGCTTGCCCCCTCTGAACTCCAGGCCCTCCTAGCAAAGACCAGACCTTCCCCCCTATTGCAGAACTGAGATCTCAGAGACTGCTTGAGCTCCCCACACCAGCCAAGGGTGCAAATGTCTCACCCCAGGGATTCCCTGCCAATCTAGCATACTGTAGCATGAGTTTCCTTCAATGAAGCTTCTTGCCTCCATCCCGCCTCTGCTTGGGCTTCTTGTGAGCCCTCTCCTCTCACTCTCAATTTGCAAATCCCTGCACACTTAATCCACACCGCAACTCTGCCAGGGAGATATCATTACCCCGTTTTACAGATGAAGAAACTGAGATCTCACCCTTCATGGTTGACCAAATTGAGATGCTAACCCAGATCCATCTGACCCAGAGCCCAGCTACTTTTCATGACTCAGGGCAACTTAGTGCCCTGCCCCTCACCAGGGTGTTTGCATTTTATAAGTGCCCACAGAGTAAAACCTCAACTCTAGAGTCCTGAAAGATCTTTATTCATTCATCCATTCATTTAAGAGATGTTCGCTACACATTAATGGTGTTCCAAGCACTAAGCAAACCTGACCCAAACCCATGCCTCCAGGAGCTTATGGTGTAGCCTTCAGTAGCAGTGCTCCAGCTACTCCCGAGCTGCTGTGGACCCCACCCTGTGTATCTAAGCAGGTAAGTCAGTAATTAGAGAAAAAGGAGCCATGCTGGCAGTCTATCTGCCTCTCAGAGAAGCAGCTTGCATTCTCAGCACCTGCCCTGGCTGCTAAGATTTAGGGAAAGTATGAGTTGCTCCTAACAGGAAGAGGAATTCCAGGTACCAGGATGGAGAAAGTTTTATGATGGACAGTCTTCCCAGAGAGCCCTAAATCATGCCCTGTAGAAAATCATTCACTGGTAAGACTAGCTCGTACCCAAGCCTCCTGTGTGTATGCTCTGTGTGTGTGTGTGTGTGTGTGTACATGCATCAGTCAATCCTAAGTGCCCTGAGGCACTCCAGCTCCTATTCTCAGGCACACCCATCTGAGCTACTGCCTATGCTCTAAGCAGTGGTCAGCAGGGGACTGACCAGTGCACAGAAACCCCCTCCCCAGACCCCAAAGGACATGGGCCCCTGCTTCTCCTGTTCTCTGCCCTCCCTCTCCTCCTTCCATCTTCTAATCATTCATGCTGACAGATTGACAGAAGTGCCCCCACCATGTAAAACCGCCTCTGGGCACAAGTACAAAACATAAAACATTTAGGGAAAATCATCCAAGAACAGTTGGCACTGCGAGTAAAACTGGTTTAAACACTGAACTATAAGCAACCAGTTTAAAACTCTGGTGCAGCTGAGCCCTGGCACCAGCCTGGACAGCTCCGTGGGGTGCCCCATTCATCTGCTCACCCTCTTGAGCCCTCCCAATGGCAGTCCCCTTTCCCCTGATCACCTCAGCTCCCTCCTGAAACCCAGCAACAGCCCCTCTTCCCCTCAAGCCCATCCCAGGAGTCCCTGTTTTGAAATCTTGCATCACAAAACCCCCATCACACATATCCTGGTAAAGGGCTGAGGGTGCAATAGCGCTGAGTGGGACTCAACTTGAGTGGTACACTAATTCCATGGAAGCCTCCAAAGCCCAGTCTCTCTGATCACTCTTACTTCATGGTGATGGAATAGTTTCAGACCCTGTACCCCACTGGCCCTCACAATAGGAATGAGGGAGGCCAAGTGTGGTTCCAGGAAGACACAGCACAGGAGAGTGGGGTGCCTGGACTGGGTCAGGTGCATGGGGAGGGGCCTTCCACTGGCACCTGGCTGTCCTCTTCCCCAGGGAGCCACATCAGGCCCTGGCCTTTGCCCAAGGACACACGTAGGCCTAGATCCAGGAGACCTGGGTCCAGGCTGCCTCCAGCAGCTGACACCCTCTGTCCTGGTAGCTGCCTCTTTCCTGTGTCTGGCCAAGAACACTGCTCACCCAGGTCTGTCACAAATGCTCAGGACACCTTCATCACACTTACGAAATACATAGCACTTCCCACAGCTCTCACCTCATTTAATTCTGGCAACAATATTATTAAATTGACATTAATATCTCCATTTAACAAATGAGAAGGGCAACTGCTTAGAAAGGTTAAAGGAATTGCTTGGAGTCACTAATAGCTACAAAAAGCAGAAACATAACTGGGAATCCAGGTTCTCAGAGGCAGAGTTGGGTACAACTTCTACCGCCATCTCTTTAGGGTGGTGGCCTCATCTGCATGCCATACCCTGGGAGCCCTCCCTTCCCCTGGTCCAGACTGGGCTCTGGATCAGTTAATACATGGTCTGTCTCAGTGCCTTACTTAACATGCACATATTGGGACTCTGTGGAGTGCTGAGAATACTATAATGAACAATACACAGTCCCTTCCTAGAAGGTGCTTCACAATGAAGGTGGGAAACTGTGAGTGAATAAGCTGTGAAATTGCCTTGCAGTGGTTTCCATGACAAAGCAAGCACAGGTTACTTCAGAGCACTTAGATCAGACAACCTCCGCCAGTCTTAAGAGACGAAAAGTTAAGAAAAGAGACCTTTAAGATGTTACCTGAGCTATGAAAGTTTTGCCAGGCAGAGGGGAACATAGGGAATTCCAGGCAGAAAGGACAACATGGCAAGTTTGAGACTGCAAATATTTCATCCTGAGCATAGCATAGACCATGATGGGGACAACCCATGACAGATGAGGCTGGAGTTCAGGTGGATGTTTGGGAGCCTTAGAGCCTGAAGGCCATGGAGAGCTACTAATCATTTTAGAGAACAGAGTGTAGAGAACAATTTGATCCTAATAGAGATAAGAGATTGGAGGGGAGGAGACTGGAAACAGGGAAATAAATTGGCGAGGGGTGACGGCAGTAATCCAGAAGGCAGTAAAAATGGAGAGATGGAGAAGCATGTAAAAGGTACTGCAGAGGTAGAATTGGCAGGATTTGGTGTTGTTAGAAGATGGATAGTGAAAGGAGACATAAAACTGGCTTCAGGGTTTCTGGTGTGGGCAGCCAGGTAGAGGGAGTCTAGAGCTTAGACCATTGCCTGGCACACAGCAGGCAGCCAGTAAATATGTGTTGAATGGATGGATTCTCCAAGGGGAGGGACACAGGAGAGGCAGATTTGTTGGAGAATGGGGTGGCAGGGATGATGGGTTAAGTTTTGGAGATATATAGTGAACAGTAGGATACACAGGTGGTCTGAGTAGAGGTAAGATGTCAGAGTCATGAGCTGATAGATCATAACTGAAGCATGGGATAGGTAGGACTCAAACACCCAGAGAAGTGAAGGAGACAGAGAACTGATCATTGAGAAGTATTGAAAAATTAAGGAAAGGAAGAGGAAAAGGAAGAAACCCATATCATGAAAACCCAACAAAATAAAGCATTTCCAGAAGGAGTGGTCAACCAGATCTGGAGAAGTCAAGAAGGATAAAAGCTAAACCTGTCCACTGCCATTTAATGAGACATACAGGTCACAGGTGAGTTCAGCAGAGTGGTGGGGTGAAAGAAGATATTTCCAATGGCTCAAGGAGTGAATGAGAGATAAAAGTAGGAAATGAAGAGAATGATTCATGAAGTCTGGCTGTAAAGAAGCAGAGCAAGATAGGGGCAATTATCAGGGAGGTGTGTGATGTTAAAGAAAGGTGTATGTTTGGCTATGGAATGGGAGGTGTGCATGTTATATGTTATACACACACGTCATGTTTAAATCACATAAAGCTAGTTTCAAAAAGGGGAGGAAGCAATGGAAGTTTTAGCAAAGAAATGAACTCATTCTTGTATAAGCAGGAGTCAGAAAACTCGGCCACAGGCAGAACAGCACTGGGACAGGGAAGGACCAGGAGAAGGCCAGGTGCAGATGCAGGTAAACTGGGGTGGGAGTGGAAAGCGTGTGGAAGTCATCTCAGTCCAAGAGCTGCTGGTGTCTTGGTGATTCAGGAGACTGGATGAGGGGGGAAGAAGATGGACTACTGAGGAAGCTCAAGGAGAGGAAAGAAAGTATAAGATAACCTCCTACAGAAATGGAGAGAAAGCTGCCTAGGGAATCAGAGATGGGTTTCTACAGTATCAAAGGCTCCGGAGAAGCCAGAGCTGTGAGTTTAAGGAGGTGAGTCTGCTCAGCAGTGTATGTAAGTGTGCGCGTGCACACGTATGTCTGTGTCCAGCAGTTCTCAGCACTCAAAACTGAGAAGTGAAAAAAGTAAACCACTGGATTTATGTAGCGTTTAGAGTTTTTCCAGTTCATGAGACAAAAGCAAAGGAGCAAAATATTTAAGAATATTACAAGAGGGTGGTGAGGATGGTTAATTTCATGTATCAACTTGATTGGACAATGGGCTGCCCAGACATTTGGTCAAACATTATTCTGGGTGTGTGTGTGAGGAGATTTGTGGATAAGATTAACATTTGAGTTGGCAAATAGGGTAAAGCAGGTAACTAGGTAAACCTAGTTACCATGGGTAGGCCCCAATCGGTCAACTGAAGGCCTGAATATAACAAAAAGGCCAATCTTCCCATGAGTAGAAGAAAATTCCTCCTGTCTCCGGCTTTGAGCTGGGACATTGTTTTTTTCTTGCTTTTGACTCAAACCAAAACATTGACTCTTGAGCCTGCCAGCTTTCAGATTGGAACTACAGCATCAGCTCTTCTGAGCCTCCAGCCTGCCAACTGCAGATATGGGGACTTCTCAGCTTTTTTAATTGCATGAGCCAACGTGGATGATGACTGGGGCAAAAGCCACATGTCTAATGAGTGAAGGAGAGTGACCAAGAGGCCAGTGGGTGGCCAAAGCAAGAGAGAAAGAAAAAGCTAGAACCAGGTGACACACAGCCCACAGGATTCAGGACTCTTATGAAAGAGGAAAGGTCTAGACCTGGCTTTGGAGCATGCAGAGGACACTGACCCCATCTCCCAACCTTGAGGCACATGGCTGTGAAAAAGCAACTTCTAAAGAGACTGATTTTCCATTCAGGGCTGGCAGGTGGAAGGAGCTGTCGGAGAAAATACAGAAGTGTAGGACTTAGGTCCCATGGGATGAGGCACCCAAGGACAGAGGAAATGGCTTGGGTGGCTGGGGAATTAGAGAGAGGTCCCACACAGAAGTACAAGCTGGGAAGAGGAGACGAAAAGTGAGGGCTTGGGTAGTATGGCAGAGGTAATACAGACCCCTCATCATCTATGTCTCCCTGGGCACACAGGGGGAAAAACTACATTTCCCACCTTCCTTGCACCTATACAAGGGATGTCCAGGTCCTGGCTAGTGGCATCAGAACAGAAGTGGTCTATGACACTTCCTGCCTAGCCATAGTCCCCATGAGAGTTTCTTTGTCCTCTCTCTCTCCCTCCAAGACCCCTTTAGAGAGCACATGCTTATATGGCTGCATCTCAGAATGGAAAGGACAAAGATCTCGCATCATCCCTTGAAGAAGAGCTTCCAAGTAAAGTGGCCCCAACCTACATCAGACTGTGATGCAGATGAAAAATCAGCCTTTGTTGTGCTAAGCCACTGGGACGTGGAGGCTGCTCATTACTGAAGCATAGCCCAGCTGTGTGACAGCCAAGGATGGCATGAAGGAGAGCCATGGTGAGATTTAGCTACCACAGGTTTCCGGGAGAATCAGTTGCACTATTTCCCTGGCAGATTGGGTTGGCAGAGGGGGAGGTGAGAAGAGGGTTGAGAGAAGAATGAGGAGAAAATGGCTGACCTTTCTGGAAGGACTTGGCCATGCCCTGGATTGATCAGGGCTCCAGCTTCACCCACCCTGTTTAGAAACAAGGGGTTGAGCCAAAGCTTCCTCTAGCCTCCAGAGATAGTGATGGAGAAATTGGGGACACTTTGCCCAGTCTGAGGGTCTGTGGATCCCAGGTCGGTCACAAACATGCTATGGGACAGAGCCGTCTACACCTCTGATGTCTCCTGCACACAGAGATGGCTTGTTGACCTCTTCATTCACCCCGTGAGTATGTGCTGACCACTAACACATTCCAGGCACTTCACCGGGCCCTAGACCTCGAGATCTCTCCAGGGGAAGACAGAGGACTGTCATTCTTGCTGTTGCTCTCAGGCACTGGCCTATGTTGGCCTAGAGTTGTCAGCAGCCAGTGGGGCCCTTCCCAAGGGATATAACCCTTTTCTGCCCCAAAGAGGTGTGACTTCCCTATCCTGGGTGCTGGGCTGAATGGTTCAGCCCACCTGGAAAGGTGTTGAATCTGAATAGCCTTGAACTCCCTGCCTCTCCCAAAGCCCCAAGGAGTAACTCTGTGCCCAGAAGGAATCTGGGGAGATTTGAAAATGACAGAGGTTTCACCCTCACCCTTTGGGGCCCTGCCCTGGCCTGACACTGCTGCGATTGCCCTCTGGGGTCCCCACCTTGCCCTCCTGCCTCATCTCTGCCCCCCTCTCTCCCTCCCTCCCCAGGCTGGGACAACCCCCTTCCACTGCTCTCTGGCCTCACTCTCCATCCCCTGGCTCCGCGGTGCCTTCCATCTCCCTGCTCTGTGCCTCCCTCTCTTCTCTCTCCTGCCTTTGCCTCTAACTCTTGGATTCTCCCTCTGCCTCTTTGTCTCCTTTTCTGTCTCTCTCCTTTCAAATCAAATCAACAAGTACTTATTGAGTCTGAGCTACTCTCTCTCTCCCCCTCCCTGCCCTGCTTTGTCTCCCTCTGCTGCCCTGCAGTCCGCTCCACTCAGTCAGTGACCAGCCCACAGGAGGCTGTCGGCAGCAGGACCCCAGGGACGAGGGACTAAGTGTCCCTCACACAAACTCAGAACACCCAGCCAGTCTCCTCTCGCCCCAGCTTCTCCTCCCTTCAGGCAGCCCGGGGAGCCTACATTATGTAGAGAAATTATTTAGCATTCTGCTTCTGTCATTCCTTGCCATGGCACCAGGCCCTGATATGTGATAAAAATATCAACGTTAAATCGACTCTGACAACTGCTGTTTACTTGCCGGTGTCACTAGAGCCAGGGGCAGATCGACAGCTCCTGTAGGACCTGAGCACCAGCAGTGGCAGCAGCAGCAGCTCCCATAGCCCAGTCCTGGAAGGAAGCCCAGGTCTCTGAGAGGAGAGGGGCAGCCCAGGGGACACTAAGTCCCAGCCACGTCATCCCCACTTTGCTCAAACTCCTTACCCTGGATAGTGTTGGTAGAAAAATTCCAATAAAAATATGATTGAGGCTTCACAACAGGCATAGCACACTATATGGGCACAAGGCCACTTGATAACTTCTTTAAAGTTTGACATCAACTCTGCCACATCCACATAGTGCAGATTTTAACACGGAGACTCAGAGATGTTAATGGATTTCTGAAGATGTACAAGTAAAAATCAAAGAGATGGGGTCCAGCCCTGGGTCTGACTTAAGCCCCTAGTATCACAATTATAATGAGCTGGCAGAGGGTATCGGTGTGCAGTGATCATGTCCTGACCAGTCACCTGCTGAGGCTGTGAGTGTCCTCTGATGGCCTGTCAAGATGCATCTCTCTCCCCAGCATCTCTGACTACCAGAGTGGGAGCCTGGATAACCTGGCCCACCTTGAGGATGGAGTCTGATCGCTGAGCTGACCTCATGCTCCCCCTACAGCCGTAGGCACCACTCACCCACCTTGCCAGCCCTGTAGCACCAAGGACAAGCAACGATACACCTGCAAGTGTGGACCAGGAAAGAGAGTGAGCATGGGACTGCAGGAACAGGGCACAGGACTTAGGGACAGCAGGGGGGACCAAGAGGCCAGGAACTGAGGGAGACAGCTGCGTCCTCACAGGACTCTTCCATGGCCAAAGCACCCTTCTGGCATCTGTCTCAAGAGCAAAAGCAAAAATCGGAGCACATTAGGCCTGCTCACAAAGCTTTAGCCACTTGGATTTTCTTAACTAAGAAAATAGAAAATAGAGCAGAGGGTGGTAATAGCTTCTGGCCAGCATTTCCAAGGCCACAGGTGATGTTCCTGGGTGAAAATCTGGTCCTTAAGGGCTCCAGAGAATAGAAAGTTGGCATTGCGAAAGGGGTTGCCAGCCAAGCTAATGAGAGGTAGGCTGCTTTCATGGAGAGACGAAGTCCAACATGAAGACAGCGATAGTCCTATCTCACTCTGCAGAGTCAGCCCTCCCTTAGGAACAGGGCACCATTCTGAGTGTTATGCTTTTGAGGAATTTAGACAGAGGAGGGCGACTAGGATGAGACAACTCCAAATCATGTTGCAGGAGAAATACGAAAGGAAATGGACTTATCTAGCAAGGACTGACTAGGACAAACTATCCAATATTTAAAGAGCTGCTATAAATTGGACTTGACCATTTGATGCTTAAACAGTAGAATGCAGACTGTTGTCAGAAACTGTATGAGGACACAGCAGCTAGCGCTAACAGGTGCGCTGAATGGCAGCACTTCCTGGCATTGTTCATGTAATGGCTCATGCAGACATAGATCCTATCTGTGCAGTTCACTGGGAAAAAGGGATGGAGGAGGTTGCCCACAGTCACAGGTCATCGGCAATGGGACACTGATCCCCTATGTAGCAGTTCTAGGGCTGGTAAGAATTCACAGAATGTACCTGGGAGCACAGTGGAGAAGCTCTGGGGTAAGAGTAGTGAGCTGCCTGTTGCTGGAGGTGTGCAAGCAAAGACTAGATGAGAGATTGGGGCAGAAAGGATGCCACAAGAAGGGTTCAAATATTAGAAAGTAAGTAGGTATCTCTCATCTTAGAGCTTCTAAGATTCTAGGCCTCCAACAGAGGGGAGTGGCCCAGCCACTCCACCCATATGCATGTGCCCAGAGCAGGAGTCATCAGGGTCTTCCTTCTTCTCCTTGGAGAGCTGCAGAATTCCGTTTTAGCCAGCCCCACACAAGTATGACCTATGGGAGCCTAGTCGCCATGCTGGGAAAGACTCAGGGTACAACCCTCCTATTAGCCTCCCACCCCTGCATGGGATAAGCCTTCCAGATGGACTAATGAAAATTATCCAAATTGAGTTCAACTGAGCAGAAGAAAAATGAATGGATCCCATTAATTATCCCTAGGCCAGCCCTCATGCTTCAACCCAAACACACAGCAGTGCCACTTCAGGCAGACAATAGCAATTAGCGATATGGGATTGGGAGGCGTCAAAACAAAGCATCCAAGCTCTGCTCACAGGATGCAAGATGAAGAGATGGCCCCAGATTGGTCCCACAAGACTATCTCAGCTCTTCCAGTATAGAGTCAGGCAGACCTGGTTCTCCACTTTACTGGCTATGTGACCTCAAGCCAGTTACCTAGCCTCTCTTAGTCTCTACCTCTTTAGCTGTAAAGCAAGGTAGACAGAGCCCACCTCATAGGCTTGTTAAAAGGCTCTCTTTAGATAATGTGTGACACTGTGTTGGACACCCTATGTGACCATGGGAAAGCCATTGTAATTTTGAAGCCCCTGTGTCTCCCTCTACAAAAATAAAGTGGTTTGTCTGTAATATCGCTCACTAAGGTTCTTAGAGCTCTAAGGTCCTGTGCTCTAAGATTTGGGTGCTTGTGGCCAAGGCTGGGGTGGGCCACAAGACTGTGAGGACAGTCTCAATGCCACACTCCCTCCCTCAACTTCAAATTCACTCTCTTAGAACAAGGGTCTCCAGATCATCTCCCCTTCCACTCCCCTCCTCCAGTGAAACCCAAGCACCAACCCTGCAGATGTCTGTCAATACCCATGGGCTGGAACCCCATGAGACTCAGAAACCACTAGACTTTGATTTATGAAGCACTTTGGTGTCCCTAGCTGGGTACCCTCACCTCTGCCCTGCACTAAAGACTGCCCACTTCTTGAAAGATAAAAAGGCACTAATTGTTTCCATCTCCACTCCAATATTGATTATGAGACTATGAGGCCATTGACATTTCATTGACAGCCAGCAGCTCTCTTGCCTGGGGTAGATAGTCTCTAATAAGACAGAAGAGAAAGGGGGAAAGTAGGTTGGGTTATGGGATCAGAAATCAGGCACAGCGCTTGACACTGAAATATAAAGATAAATAAGGCATGGTTTCTTCCCAAAGGAGTTCACAGTCAAGTGGGAGTCAGACATGCACAGAAATGAGGACACAGTGTATTGGAGGTGCCAAGGAAGGGTCTTCATGAGGCTCTGTGGACATTGTCCAGTTCCCTCTGAGAACTAGGAAACTAGAGAGGGTATCTTATTCCACTCATCAATGCACCTATGATAAATTTTCTCTGTTAGGGACTGTTTGGATGTGGACCTGTCTGGAAGTTGAAGGGTGACCTAGATGACAAATTTGAGATCTCACAAGGCTATAACCCCAGGAGTCCTCAGACCAACTCACAAAACTTTCCCAGTGCCCTTGGCTTTCTTTCCTTTAAGACGCAGATAGGTCAGCAGCAGCTCCGCCATTTTTCCGAGGGTCACTGGCTTGGGGGAAATGAAGAGAGCTGAGCCCCAGCCATTATCCCATGGCTCCCTCAGACTGCCACCTTCCAGTTTCCAGACAGGCAAATATCAGCTTAACAGTCCAAAGTCACAGATTCCCTTAACAAGGGAAGGATTCATTCTGAAGCCTCTTTTCTGGAATGTATTCCATCAAGGAAGGGGTCTGTTTAAGGCACCGCTAAGGCTCAGAGAGGAATTTACAGGATTAATCTTTAATTCTTACCAGCATCAGTAATTTGGTTATTAAAAAGAAGGAATAATAAAATAACAAGCTGATCCCATACAATTTGACGAGGTTCTCTCCTCCCAAACATACATGCATATGTGCGTGCATGTGTGCACAAACTCCCACATCAGCTGTCTCAGAAAAGTCCATGGTGGTAGCAGTGAGTACCGGGACTCCTGATCTCAAAGGGCAAAAGTGGGATCCAAGTGGGGAGACTGTTTCTTTAGGTACCAAAGACAGCTATTCACATCAGGTGGACAAAACTAAATTAAGCAATTTTAAAGCCTGAATAAAGAGTTGGGGCTGGGGGTTCCCAGAGCTACTGACAATGAATATTAAGTAAGTCAAAATCCACCCAAAATGATTTTTAAGAATTGAATTTAATTGAATGTTGTCATGTAGATCCTACATTTGAATATAATCAGATTATAAATCATACTCCAAAGACTTCAAAACCTACAGAGAGCCACCAAGCAAACCTGCTGTTGACAGGAAAGGTTATAGAAAGTCATTCTGACATACACCACACATTTATGAGAGACCCAATCACTGTGTGCCAAGTGCTGTGTCTAACACTGGGATAGAACATAAGCTAAAGAGTCACAACCCTCAAGTTCCTCCCACACTAGAGAGAGAAGCAGATAAATAAACAAGGGATGGCTGCCATGGCGTAGGGTATCCCAGGCCAAGATAGAATGCAATGGAAGAACCCAGAAGGAGAGAACAGCATCTCTGTCCAGGGGAATTAAAGAGGGCTTCACAGACAGGCTGTGCTCACTAAGATGGGACATTAAGGGTGTTTACCAGAGGGAGAAGGGACAAGGCCATTCCAGGTAGAGGTACGAAAGAGCACGGTGTGTCCAAAGAGCAGCAGACAATTTGATGGGGCTGGAGCACAGTGTGAAGGGCAGTAAGAGGAGCTGGGGCTAGCAAGTGAGTTGAGGCCAAATTATGAAGGTCTTTGAATGCCCAGATAGAAGGTTTAGATGTTATTTAAGAGCATCTAAGAGCAAGAGCTAGGCAAATAAGGCTGCTGAGCAGGAAAGTGAGAAGGTAAGTTCATGTTTTAGAAAAATGCATAAAGGAGAACAGACTCTGCTTGCTCCAGAGATCACAAGGAGTTGGAGGTAGTGAGGACCAGGGATTCTGCAGAAAGTGGCATCTCCTCCCTGGGCATGGGGTCAGACAATGCCCTGCTTCTAGGATAAGCTCATAAGATTAGCTGCATTAAGGCCACAGTCTTAGGCATCCTGGATGAAAACTACCACCCTCCATTGCGGTCAGTGAGACAGGCCAATAGGGCTGATGGTTAAACAGACAGAGCTAGAGGGGAGGATGTCTAGGTCCCCAAATGGTTTGGTCAGTAAAGGGCCTGGTTCTCTCTTCCACAAGGGCAGAGGTAGAGAAGACCCCAGGGGAAGCAGCCAGGATTCAAGATAAGCATGCAAATACTCAAATCCATTTTGTCTTGAGAAAAAGTCAGGTCATCCAAAACCTCAAGGAGCCTATAAGGCACTGTACAAGGTAGAGGATTCTTCACTTACAAATAACTCAGTAAACCCAGGTGTCAAGAATTGAGGCAGGACTTTCAGCAATGGTATAGTAAAGAGGTCTGCAAATTCTCTTCCTGAAATCAACTATAAAACTGGACAAACTAAACAAACAAACAAAAAAACATTTTAGGACTCTGGAAATCAACCAAAATAGCAAATTTAGAAGTGTTTATTCATGAAAAATTGAACTTGAGATAAAAAAAAAAAAAAAAAAAAGACCTGCAAAGTTCTAACCTGGGCCTCTCCTGTTCTCACTCCCAGCTGTGGCTTTTCTTGGGTGGAACCAACCATAAAAACAAGCATCTTCACTGCAGGAGGGCTGATTTGATTCAGAACAGAAGGCCTCAAGCCTGTGGGTGTCCAGTGGTTGACAGTAAAAAATGTCTGACTCAGTGGGGAAGAAAATGGGCCTAGGTTACAGTCCCAAGTGGGATAAACAGCAGAGAAGAAATAGCCAGAAATTTAGCAGGGAGCCCCTGGAAATGCGAGCTTAGAGGGGCTGGAGAAGTGGCCCTTCCTGACATCCAGAGAGGCTGATGTGCTCAGGGAAGGCCTGGGATGGCCTGGTGGGAAGATAAGGGAGAGAAGAGTAGAAAATTGCCTGAATATTGAATGTGTTTCCCGGCGTGGACACCGAGGATGGGAGCCTTTCTGACTGAAGGTGTTTGCACATGCCTCTGACCAATTACTGACTGACCACCAAGCTATACATAAAGACAAACTTTACAAAGCCAGGCTAAGCCAAGCTAAAAGCTAAAAACATTTTTTAAAAACCTGAGTGGTGGCATCAGCAGCTATGCAGACCTGGGGAGACAGATGCCCAGAGTAAATCTAAATATGTTACTTTAAAAAAAAAAAACCTAACAATACCTTCAAGAGGGAAACTTCAGAATCCAGAGTTTGTACAACATATGATCTGAAATGTTTAGTTTTCAGCAAAAATATTACAACATGCAAAGAAACAGGAAAGTAACACATACTCCAGAAAAAAAAAAAAAAAACATTCAGTAGAAACCAACTCCAAGTAGATTCAGATACTGAATTTAACAGACAAAGCCTTCAAAAACAACTCATTGTAAATGCATTTAAAGACTTAAAGAAAGCTGTACAAAGAGTTAAAGAACTAGATGATGACATAAGCTCAATATTTAAGGAATTGCAAAAAAGCAGCAGAAACTACAAAAAGAACCAAATACATTCTAGCATTGAAAAATATGGTAACAGAAATTGAAAATTCAGCAGATGTGTTCAGTAGCAGATGTGCAATGTCAGAGGAGAAAATCAGTGAACTTGAAGGTAAATCAATAGAAATGATCTAATCTGAAGAAGAAAAAAGGACAAAAAATATTGAGGGAAAATGAACAGAACCTCAGAGACCCATGGGCCAACATCAGTTGTACCAATATACCTGTCATGAGAGACCAAGAAGGAGAGGAGAAAGAGAAAGGGGTAAAAAATATCAAGAATCAAGACAGCTTCCAACTGAAGCCCCCTTCACCACTCCACTTTGGATTTGGGGGAGCAGGGTAAGGAAGGCCAGAGACTGCTAGGGGTGTGGTGAAAGCCCCTGCAAGCCTCAGCCCTCAGTTGCCTCTCAAGGGGAAGAAACCACATCTACCTTATCTACTGTGCTTGGCCCCATTCTAGCACTTACATCAGCCCTTGGGCCCTCAAGATAGTCTAGGAGCCATTCTATAGCCACATGCTTGAGATGCAGACAGAGCTCTGAGGGGCGAACCACCTGCCCAGCTCACAAAGCCAGCCAGTGGCTGAGCTGGGCTGGAACCCAAGTGCCCTCTTCTTCATGCCTTCCCCCCACACTCCAAAACCCCTCGACTCACACTCTCATGCCCTTAAAGACTCAATGATGGGGTCTCCTTGGAGTCCTGGACCAAAGGAAGGACAGGTATGACTCTGGAGGGAAGCAGGTGTGACTCCTGTCTGAGAGTATGCTGAGTGGGCATCTGGGGCTCAGGAAGAAGCACAGCAGGAAACGGGGTGAGCACAGAGGTGTCTAGGAGCCCACAGGACCCTCTCTTCTCTCTGCAGAGAGCTGGGGTCTCACGTCAGAATAGGCTGTCCCACTCCCCAAGGAAACATGCCCTCCCTCTAAGCAGGAGCTGATTCTAGGTGGTCCCAGGATTCCCAAGAGTTTCAGCTAAGATGACCCTCCAGGGGCAGATCCTAAGATGTCCTCCCTGTCCTGGGCTGGAGGTCAGGTGAGGCCTTGCCTCCTAGAACTGGTGGGTCACTCTTCAAACACTTCACTTCCAGCTTGATTCACATTTCCATCTGTCCTCACAACTCTGCTGAAAAGTGGATACCAGAAGGGGAATCTGAACCCCAGGTAGGTTGAAAAATTCACCTGAGGACACACACACAGTTGATAGGCCTGGATTTAGACCCTAATGCAGCTGACCCCAAGGCCTGTAATCTCTCTGTCTCCCTGGAGTGTCCTGTCCAAAACAGCACTATAGACTCTTCTCCTGAGGGGACTGGGACCAGCTGCACATGGGCTTTATAAACTAAGGCCCAGCACTAGAAGAGGGACCACATCTCCATCAACAAAGCATCTCCCAAGTCTTCACCTGTTACCCACTTTCAGAGCCCAAAGCACACGGGGCCAAAACCAAAGAAAGGAGATTTACTTTCCATTAGAGGTAATGAGATTCAGATTTCAGATATTTACCCCTCAGGAAGTCCCCACCCACAGCTTCCTCTGTCCCAGGTCCCCCAGTGGTGACCCCCATCACCCTAAGGGCCAAACCCTGCTTCTCAGCCATCGGGATAGTGCCAGAGCTTAGCACTAGGAGGCCTCAGTGAGGGACTGCTGAACCCCCATTCCTGGCCCTTTGTGTCTCTGTGTGGAATCTGCAGAACTGGATACTTAGCCTTTCTGAGCCTCAATTTCCTCATTCTTTAAGGTGGAAGAAATTATATCCGCCTCACAGGAGTGGTAGGATAAATTGGGGGGGGGGATGTAGCAAAGGGGCCAGGAGAACATGGGCTGGGCAGGGAAGTGCAGGAGGGAGAGCAGGGTGCAGGGGGACTGGCCCCCGAGGCAGGCAGAGCTCTGGAAGGAGGGGAGCTTATGCAGGGAACTCATGTGGGACATAGGGAGGGGCTGGAGGGACCCCAGGGAGGATGGGAATCAGGGCAGGATCCTGTGGGGTTTGATGCCCCAGCTGCTGGGGAGACTGCAGCAAGTCCTTAGGCCCAGCCTGTCGCCAGCACCCTGCAAATTAAATAACCACAACTCCCCTTTTATTTCCTCTCTGACAGCAACTTATTGCGAAGGCAGCCACTTCTGACATTCTAATATTCAGAGTCACATCCTGTGAGATAAGCACATCGCTGTCATCTGTGCCAATGATTCACACAGGGCTAGGAGGAATCCAGGAGGGGCAAAGAGGGGCTGGGGCTACTGATGACCAAGGGAGAGAACAAAGAGCACCCAGGACCTACAGGGCTGTGCCGGGTGCCTCCAACCCCTGTCCATCCATGCCTCCCTGAGCTCCCTGTTCACTCAGTCGATGTTTCCGAGCACTTGCTACATGCCAAGCCGGTGCCAGGCACTGTGGAGGATGCAGAGATGACTGAGGCACAGATCCACATTCAGGAAGCTCGTGTCACGTGCCAGGACAGGTAAGGAGCAGACATTTACCCACATGTGCTGTAGCCCAGCGGTGAGAGTAAACGTACTTTGGAGACACACTGCCTGTGTCCAGACTCTCATTCTGCAGCTTACAAGCAGGGTAACCTCCAGAAACTTTCCAAATGTCAGCCCTGCCTCTAAAGAGAAAGCAACAGTGTGGTCTCCCCACTAATGTCATCCAGAAGATTAGACGAAAGAAGGCTAATGAAGTGCTGGCCGTCCCTCCCCAGTGCCTGGCACAGAGTAAGTGCACAGGGTGGTTGTGATAAGGGACCCTCAAGTGAGATCACATGCTCCCAGAAAGAGGTGCCAGCAGAGCACTGTGAGGTGCTGGGAGTGCCTGCTTCTAAATCACAGTCCTGGGTTAACTAAGAGCTTCCCATGGTCCACAGTGCCTGGCCAGCCTCAGGCCCAGGTAGGAGCCCCAGGCAGCTCTGTGCACCATGGGACATCCTGTGAGCTTCCAGATCTCACCAGTCAAGCTGCAGATGGCCAAGTGCATGTGTGCAGGGCAGAATGGGAAGCTGACCACACTGATTGGGGGCAAGTGGAAACAAACGACTGGAGGAAACCAGATGAGCATTCTAAGCATGCTGGTCAAATGGAAGATAATCCAGAAGGCTCAAAGGGGCAAGGAGTCCCAAAGGCATCAGGGGGTGCTGTTGCTGTAGGCCTATCTCAGGTCTGGGGGCTGGGTAAGGTGACCAGACATCCTGCTTTTTGGCAGGACAGTCCTGATTTTTAACAATTTGTCCCATGTCCCACGGCATTTTAAAAACATCCTGATTTTTGGAAAGAATGCACGACAAGCTAGGGAATGGGCGAGAGAACAGGAAGGGAATATACGGTTTTCGGCTGCCATGTGGCTATTTCGCCAGGATATGAGTTTTATATTATTTTTGTTAATTTTATAATATTAAACTGTAATAATAACAAATAATTGTTTGAGAAGTGATTACTGAGAACTGCTTATCAAAGTTTGCATTGTTGTCAGGCCCCACCCCCCTCACCCCTCCCACATCCCAATCCCCTCACCCCCCCACCCCGTGGCAATGGTGTCCCGCTTTACCAATGTTAAAATCTGGTCACCTTAGGCTGAGGGAACAGCAGAGAGATGCTGGCTCCATTTAAAGGACCAGCAACCTGGAAAACCCCAAGGGGATGGCGCTGGAGGCAGGAGCACAGAGATTGTGGGCACTCTGGGGCTTGTGAGAATGTGTGCACAGAGCCCAGATTTGGGTCACGCCTTCCCAATTAGCCTTGAAAGGGAAAAAAAGAAATCTCCACAGGCCTGAAAGGAAGAACAAAAAAGAGGAAGAAAGAAGCTAGAATACCCTGAAGAGTTGCTGAGGATGGCTCTGGCCTTTAAAATGCAGGGAGGATGGTAATCTAATAAACACGGCAACAAAGCGTTTGTCACCAAGCTAATTTTATTAGAACAGATCTCAAATGGCTAATTTCCTTTTACTAATGAGCAAATTAGTTGAATCTCTGATCTGCTTTTAAGGCACTTATACTAATAAAACATGAACGACAGTGAAATTTGTTGTGAGATGTGGTGACATGTGCATTTGGGTTGCAGGGATCCTTCAGGCTTGGAGGGCTGTTCTAACATGGCCTTGCCCGGGAGTGCCTCTGGGCTGTGAAGGCCAGCTTGGAGCCCAGCCCAGCCCCAGAGAGGTGGGGTGTCAGGAACAGAGACAAGGCGCCACGGGCCAGCCAGGAGGAGGAGCTACTGGGGTGAAGCCGCCTGGCTGGGCAGCAGAGGGGAGTGATACTTCCAGCAAACCCCTGTGTGAGGCAGGCCAGCCTCAGACTTTCTGCTCCCTTTAGGAGGCGTCTGCCTCCCCCCTCCTCTCTCCACTTCCAGGCTCTGGGTAGTGCATTCAGGAAAGTATTTCCCAAGATTTTCCCAGCTCTTTAGTGATCCAGGTTCCCCATTCTAGCTCTTCGAGGCAATTATCCAGGTGTCTGGGGAAGCAGGAGGGACAAAGCCCAGCTTTTTTCCTATGCAAAGGAGCTTTGACCTGGCTGGTATTTATTGCAACCACCCAGGGCAGGCCTGGGAGAGCTTGGTCTACATGGCAGGGTTGATTGCCACCTGGAGGAAAGGTGTACAGGAAGGCCCTGGACCAATCAGAGCCCAGGGATGTTGGCTCCACCTGCTCAGAGCTGGGGGAGCTGGAAAGGGTCCCAGCTTGCTTTGGTGTTGGCACAGAGAAAGCCAGGGGAAGTCCCCCTCCATAGGACCGAGGTCAAGGACTACGAGGTAGTCAGTGGTTGGGAGCAACCTGGCAAATACAG
>NW_003852481.1:8159715-8163220 GCF_000181295.1 Otolemur garnettii
AAGTCACATGTACATGCCACAGCCCTCCTAGTGAACAGTGCCCTTCTCAAAATGTCCCAGAATGAGTCTCTTGTCCTGCTGCCCCAGGTTAGGATAGCTCCACAAGCTATCTCAGGAAGGTCCACAGCAGCTATTCTTGGCTCAAGGTAGGAGTATAATAGGGACAGCACAGGAGGTCACATATGCCACAGGCTGGGGCGCTGCAGTCCACATGCCAGCTCTACATTTCTCTGTGCAAGGAGATCGCTCTAACCTGCAGTGGAAGCCACAGCCACAGACCTCATCAGGACTCCTAGCGTCCTGCCACGTGCCAGTACTGCCACCCCACACACGCCCATCCATACCTCTCCCCCTGCCCACGCAGTCCCCAGGGCCACCTCTCTGAAGTGCTCTGGCCTCATTCATTATTCAGCCACTTCCTCAGTTCCGAGGCCCAGGGGCCAGAGGGTTGGCAGTTTGCTCGCTCTTTCATCTCCCAGGTTGCGTGAGGAATGCAGAAACGCTGGGCTGGCGTCCAAGATGCTGCCGGGAAGCTCTCAGGCCCGGGTCTCTGGGAGCCCTCATGCCTATGCTTAGGGACCCACTCCTCACAAAAATGCCTCCCTAGGAAAGACCCCACAGCCAAAGCTTATCTCCCCTGGGTCCTGGACCCCACCCTGGGAGCCACGACCTGACCCACCAATGCCCCATCCCTGCTTCTAAATGGCGACAGAGCTGGGGTTTGATCCCAGCACGTCTGAGCCCAAGTGCCAGCACTTTACAAGTGGCAAGTGGTGAGATGTTACTATTCTGTAAACAGCACGCAAGTCACTTGAGAGCGAGCTTTGGCTGAAGGCAGCAGAATAGCCTTTGCACACCCTGGGCGGAGAGAGAGAGACCCCCCCCCACCCCGATATGACATCATGAAAGGTGCTAGTGTGAGAACAGCCTGGCACTTGTGCCCTGACCTTGGCCTCATTGTGCTACAGGGAAGGGTTTGGGAGACTGAGGTCTCCCTAAGTGGCACCACACGTCAGCCACGGGCACACAGGGCCGTGACAGTGCTCTTTCTCCCTCCCTGGGCAAGTTTCCCCTTTAGTCACTCAAGGTTCCCTCCTGAGAGGTACTGACCAGCAACTTGGCCTTTAGGCACCTGAACGAATGCAAGAATTGGGGGAGAGGGGAGATGCAGGGGCAGCTCCCGGGTCCTAAATGTTCCTTAACCTTTGGCCTGTCCTAGATCCATCTTCCCTCAGCTTGACCCCCCACAAGATCAAAACTGGAGTCTGGTACAAATCTACAGCAGTCTGGAGTTGGACTCGGGGGCCGGAATGAAGAGGCAGAGCTGCCCAGTGCCTGCTGGCCGGTGGGGTGTTCACCTCCCATGGGCTCCCCTGTCTCCACAGATGGTGGAAGGCACCCAGCAGGGATGCTTCCCACCACCTCTTCTGCCCCTGTGCCTGGCACAGCAGAATCAGGCCAAGACTGCATCAGTGAATTGAATTTTGGTCTCCCCCCCACAAAGTCCCATTTCAGAAACAACCAAAGGGGATGTTAAAGAAGTCCCCTGGTTGGGCAGCACCCATAGGTCAGTGGGTGGGGCGCCAGCCACATACAACGAGGCCGGTGGGTTAGAACCCAGCCTGGACCAGGTAAAACAACAATGACAACTGCAACAAAAAAAATAGCCAGGTATTGTGGCAGAAGCCTGTAGTCCAAGCTACTCAGGAGGCTGAGGCAAAAGAATCACTTAAGCCCAAGAGTTTGAGGTTGCTATGAGCTGTGACGCCACAGCACTCTACCCAGGGTGACAGCTTGAGACTCTATCTCAAAAAAAAAAGTCCCCTAGTGAGGCCACTAAGGACAGAGTGGGAAGGAAGTCAGGGTACCAGGTACTGCTGCCCCTCTGGGCCCCCAAGTATACATAGAAACCTGGGTGGGCCCCCGGAAACCTAGGACCAGGTGACAGGACTAGGCAAGATCCCAGATGTGTGACTTTATCATTGATTCCCACAGCCCAGGCGCATTCTCAGAACCTCATTCTGGGGCCTACACTCCTTCCCTCAGTGCCTGGCTGTATTTCCGGCAGAAGGGACCTGTCTTAGCATAGAGGATGGGATGAGAGTTCTGGCTTCTGGCTGGCCAGCAGAGATGAGGCTGGCCTGTTCAAGATTTTACAAAAACCAGGGCTGGTTGGCCTAGCAATCTGGAGCCTTCCAAAGGGCAGGGCTGGAGACCCTCACCTGAGTCTTCCCAGTGATCCCTCCCTCCAAGCTGCAGGAACCCACTGTCTGATGGTACAGCTGACCAAGAACTAACGTGATTAGGCCAGCTAGTCTGGCCTGGTTCCTGCCTTCAGTGCCTAATCATGTACCCCATTCTCACACTGTTGCCAACTAGAGACACTCCCCCACCATCTTACTCCTTTTTGACTCAAATCATCCTTGTGTTCAAGAATCAGGTCAAGTTTCACCTGGTCCAAGAAGCCTTTCCTTCTCTCCAGCCCCCATTGAGTCATCCCTTTTTATCAGCCCCAAACATGTATTTTGGCACTTGACCATATACAATTTGGCAATTTATTGAACACTCTTCTTATACCTTTCTTCCATTTTTCACATGCATTACTGGTCCTATGTCTCTAGCTGCGCTAACAGCCTGGAGCCACACTCCTTTTCTCTAAGATTCCCCAGCACACACCCTACATCTCTTCACAAGGCCACTCACCTCTGCCCAGGCAGGCCACTGCCACCACCAGGTTGCTGCTTAAGTATACCCTGTGCAACTCTGCCAAATAACGTCCCCCAAGCAACACTCTGATCAAGCCCTAGCTTAAAACCCACCCATGACTCCCCACTGATAACTCAGCAAAGCCCAGACTCCTTCAAGATGCTCCATGACTCAGCTCAAGCTCCACCCAAGGTTTCTCCGTCATCCCTCTTCAACCTACACTCCATGCATCAATTACCCCAATAACCTTGCCAGTCCCCAGACATAACACAGTTCTTGCCTTGATGGTCTTGCTCATGCCATTCCCACCACCTGGCACACTCTTCCCTCCCACTGCCATTTGTTAAACTCTTACCTGTTGCTCAAGATCAAGCTCAAACACTCACTTCTCCCATTCAGGTCTACACCAAGAGGAGGCTGCTCCCACCCCTGAACTCAAGCAATGCTTAGTACCTACCTTAGGGCACTTGACTACAACCTGCCTCTTTCCACACGGCCTTCCTACGTGCTCATTTATCCTCTTCTATGAGTCTAACAACTGGGACAAGGACTATCCTGTATCTTCACGACCTAGTTAAAGAAAGTCGCCAGGTGGCTTGGTCAGAATGCCATAACAAAACCCCATAGACTGGATGATGTAACTGACAAATATGCATTTCTCATAGTTCTGGAGACTGGCAAGTCCAAGATCAAGGTGCCAGCAGCTTCAGTTCTTAGTGAGGGCCTCAATCTATGGATGGCCACTTTCTCATTGTATCCTCAATGGTAGAGCGATGAAGAGCTGTCTCTCCTCCTCTAC
>NW_003852481.1:8163315-8166373 GCF_000181295.1 Otolemur garnettii
TTAACAGATGGATTTGGGGGTGAGATACTCATTCCATGACATCAAGTCTTCTTTGCTTTCTTACATTTCCAAGTATTTTCTTAAAGAGAACCAAGAGTCTAGGTAAGGGCTTAGTTACTGTGAAAAGTATGAGGCCATCAGATGCGGGATGGAGGTCTCCCTCGCTGTGGTCAGTGGGGCAGGGAGTGCCTCTCAGTTGCTGGCTCCAAAACCCAACCCTGCCAACAGCTTCAAAGCAGGTCAGCAGTAGGCCCAAGAGGGAGGGTACCCCCATCTCTTTCCTAAGCTCTCTGGGGTTCCTGTTCCTAGGACACCAGGAGGTTTGTGGGGTGTGGAAACTCACAGGCCTATCTGCCAGCTTAGACTCCAGAGCTGAGAGGGGCTATTGCAACACCTTTCTGGCTGCTCAGGGCCATGTGTTCTAAATAAGAATCTCACCACCAAGCATATGGCAGGATTCTTGAGGCTCTTGTTAAATTTTTACCTTCTCCTGCCAAGTTGCAACTACCCCTCCCTGCCATTAATTCCCACGATCCTTGTCTTTCCCCACCCTGTACACACACACACATACACATACCATAACAGCCTCACCTAGACAGTCTACTCAACCTGAAATGGGCCAGATGGATAGAACCAGAACAGTCCAGAACACTAAACCTGGAGCTCAAAGGCCTGGGCAAGGGAAAGCCACTTCTTCAAATTGCAGTTTCTTCATCTAAGGTATATAGACAATCAATAGTAGTGATCATGGACGCCCCACAAAAACCAGGCATGCATCATCTTGCTTAACAATGGAGGGGGGCTGCCCTGGCCACTGGGAAACTGAGCTGCAGCCCCTGTTCTGCACTAACCGCACGTTCCCACCCCAAAGTGTTTCATCTGTAAAATAAGGGCGGTTGACTTTCATCTCTCTAGTCCTTCCCACCCTACATCCTGCGTGCCCCTGACTGTCTGAAGTCCCAGCCAGCCTGCCTCCAAGAGAATCAAATGAAAGTGTGAATGTGGAGGTGCAGAAGGGCCCCAGGAGCTGGGCGGGAGGGAAGCAAAAGAGCCCTGCCTGGTCTCGGCCTCCAGTGGGACATCACAGAGCCCTGGCTGGCTGGGCTAGTCTTCTCCCAAGGGCCGAGGGCCACCTGCACCATCTCTCTGATCATAGCAGGTTTGCAGCTGTCTCTGTTTGAGTTGGAAATGGTGGGCTTTTTGTAGTTTTGAGTTTAAGATCTTCAGCCCCCTCCTCTGCTCTTTTCCTTATTAAAGTTTCTCTTGCCCAGCTTATGTAATGTCCAAAAGCAATTGCTTTATTTTCCTGTCTGTTTAGAAATGAAAGTGAGACTTAGAGGGGAGCCTGCAAGCCAGGAGGCAGCCCCAGGCTGAGCCGGAGGCACGGGGAGGGAAAGGCCAGGCAGCTGGCTTCTAAGCTTGGGTGTAAAGGAGCCAAGGGCTTGGGCTCTCTGGGGATCTTGGGGTTGGAATCAGCCCCTAGAGTTGAGCTCTCAGTTGACAGGGTCTCTGCTCTGCTCTCCCTCACCTGCAAACAAGGCCTGGAGCACCCAGCCCTCCTGAGGCCACTGCTCAACCAGTGGAATGGAGCTGAATCAGCCTGTTCCAACAATAATCCTTAAAAGAAAGCAATTCAGACTCATCTGCAGGCAGCTCTCCCAGCCCTGGAACTAACTGCCCACTGGGCCTGGCTTCCAAGAAGGCTCCTTGGTTATTAGGCACGGGTGGGTCTAAAGATCAAGCGAGAACCTCCTGGGAAATTCTAAAGAGACACCGACAAAAAAGTTCTGGCAAAACTACGGAGACGGTAAAAAGATTTGTTGTTGCAAAGGGGTTCTGGAAGGAATGAACAGGTGATGCATGGGGGATTTTTAGGGCAGTGGAATGATTCTGTTCCATACCGCAATGGTGGAGACGTGGCATTGTGCATTTGTTAAAACCCATAGAATACACAACACAAAGAGTAGATCTTAATGTAGACCGTGAACTTCAGCTAATAATAATGTATCAGTATCGGTCCATCTATTCTAGCAAATGTACCACACTAACAACGTGTGAAGAATACAGAAAACTACAAGGGGTAGGGGGGGAGATATGTGGGAACGCTGTACTTTCCACTCAGTTGTGTTATAAATCTAAAAAATAAAGTTCATTAAAACAAACACATGTAGACACGTAGAGCCAAGCTTAGACACGCAACCCAAATGTCCTCCAAGAACGGAAGAGTTAAACTGTTATGTGTGTATACCATGGAACACTCCTCAGCCATGGACAGGAATGAAACACGCCCACTAGTCACACACACACCTGGGCTCTAGTAACAGCGCTGCTAACTTGCTGGGTCTGGGCCCGGTGAAAACTTCTCCATCCAGCCAATCTCACTGCATCACTCTTGTCCAGTAGGACAGGACAGGAATTTGACAGCTTCCTTGCCTTCCTAAAAGGACTAAGCTCTCAACAGTCCCTGGCTTCACCTTTTCCCAGACAAGCGAGCACCCAGGACTTTCATAGCCCAGCTCAGCCTGGGCCTGGCTTAGCAGGACCAAGAGCCCATGTGTCAGTAGTAGCTCCCCCTTCCCCACCCATCCCAGCCCTCCTCTCCTCTCCTGACTTGTCCATACATCACCAGGAATGCAATACCCTTCTTTTAAAAAAAAAAAAAGCCGTTTTACTCTGAACTAACAGAGTCAGGCCTCATTGTTCCCAATATCACCAAGCAATTTCTGAGCCAGGGGAGTGTTGAATTGGAGCAGGAAGATAGGCAGTCGGGCAGGGTCAGCTGACACTGTAGGGAGAGGGGGGTGAGAGCACCAGGGAGAGGGGAGGAAGGGCTCAGCTCAGAATTAGGAAAGAAAGCTGCTGGGGTCTCCAGAGATGCAAGCAACGGTAACACGAATACTTTCTGTCTGTCAGCTTCCTACCCCACTCCCTGGGCTCAACTTAGGTTCACCCAGAATGCAACTTCTTCACCGATTCACAACTCTCCTTTAAATAACACCAACCTGCCCTAATGTCGCCACCCTCTTTGCTGCAAGACTGTACAGCAGAAATTCCAGAC
>NW_003852481.1:8166447-8171422 GCF_000181295.1 Otolemur garnettii
GACAGTGCTCCTGGGTCCCTCCTCCAAGGAACCCCTAGCCCAATCTGAGGGAATTCATTGTACCCTGCTCTGGCTACCATGATATCTGTGCTCTTGCGCAAATTCAGCACCTGTCACATTCATTTAGCCACATGACACAAACGCAGCATTGAGCTCTACAAGTTAACGCCTTAATGCTATTATAAATTACATTTATGAGCAAGGACTATATTTATTTATCTTTATTTCTCCAGTCCCAAACGCTGTTCCAGACACATACTTGGGACTTAATAAATGTTAAATGAGCAGAATACTCTGGCGACTGCACAACTCTGGGCACGATGTTGATTAGCTGCCACCAATTATCTAAAGGGACATCAAAACACTCCTTAGGGGAAAGAAATGTATTTGCCACAGTCCCTAGAACAGAGCTGTCTAATAGAACTGTGCAATGACAAAAATGTCCCCTATCTGTGCTGCCCAAGACATAACTAGTGACTACTCAGTGGCTATTGACCCCTTGAAATGTGGCTAATATGACTGGGGAACTGAGTTTTAAATTTTAATTAATTTCAAGTTAAATAGCCATGTGTGACTGCTGGCTACTAAACTGGACAGCATAAGTCTAGAAAGAGGTGCTGCTGGAGAGGAGCCTGGTGACTGGCAAGTGAAATAGACCTGAAAGGTCCCATTCAGAGCTCTGGGCCGTGGCATAGCACAGCGGTCATGAGCATGGGCTCTGGAGGTACACTGCCTTGGGTTCGAATCCCCACATCTCAAGTCACTAGCAAATGTGTTAACTCCCTGTACTTCTGTTCTTCATCTGAATGACACTAATAATATTATCAGGCTGATTCCTGCTAGGGTCAAACAAACGAGCCAATGCATTAAAACGGTACCCAGCACATGCATTTAATAATTACTGTTACTGGGAATGCAGTAGGCATGCAAAAATGTTTGTTAAGTCTGAACGTGCGGGCTCGGCGCCGGTGGCTCAAGCGGCTAAGGCACCAGCCACATACACCTAAGGTGGCGGGTTCGAATCCCCAGACCGGGCCCGCCAAACAACAATGATGGCTGCAACCAAAAAATGGCCAGGCGTTGTGGCGGGCACCTGTGGTCCCAGCTACTTGGGAGGCAGAGGCAGGAGACTCGCTTGAGCCCAGGAGCTGGAGGTTGCTGTAAGCGTGATGCCACAGCACTCTACCCAAGGGGACAGCTTGAGGCTCCGTCTCAAAAAAAAAGTCTGAACGTGCGTCTACAAAAGAGTATTTGCTAATATTTACTGGACATTTACCAAGTGTCCAGCACTGTGCTGAGAACTTGACAGTAACCCTAAGAGGGAGGTGTGGTTATCAACAAATTAAAGGTGAGAAACTGAGGCTAAAGGAAGTGACGTGAGTGCCTGATTTCACAACTGGGCTGGGTGTTACTACCTGCTGGGGAGAGGGCCAGGGAAGCTAAACAGTCCACAAAACGCCCTCCCCAGCAAAGAATTGTCCAGCCTCAAGTGCTGAAGTTAAAAAAACAAAATAAAATAAAAAAACAAAAAACCTGGTCTAGAGCTTTCTAGGCAGTGTTCAACACGGCCAACAGTGAGAGACAGAGCGAGGGGAACTAAATGTATACATTTGCAAAGGGGCCCCTTCACTTGGTGCATAAACAGTGCCATGGCAGGGGGGTAGGTGCAAGCAGATGATTCTGTTTTTTAAACACAGTCAGTCACTGCTTGCCACATGAATGAGCTACGTGCACCACAGGGGGGTGTGCTTAAAAAACAGAGTCCCCACACTTGCAATGAAATTGCACCAGTGCAGGGTTAGGGAGGAAAGAGGGGAAGAGGAGACAGGGGGCTGAGTCGCCTGAGATGACAAAGGGACCAGTGAAATCACTCCATCCCACAACACCTGTGTTCAGTAGGGAATACAGATGGCAGAGGAAGGGCCCAGAGTGATAACGTGGATCAAAAGCATAGAGTTCCTGAAAAGGCCAGTCACACACACACACACACACACACTCACACCCACCCCAACCCCAATTTCCCTAGGTATAAAGCATGAATGGCACATCTTGCTCCATTGTTTGGTGGAAAATTGCCATCTCTCCAACAGGTCGGCATGTCAACTAGATGCCACCATCAACATCACTGGCATTTACTGAGTGCATGAGTCATGCACTACACAGAGGCAAATCTCATCTTGCCTCATAACAACCCATTTCCCAGATGAATGAGGTGACCTCGTCCAGCCCCAGACTGTCAGACTCTAGAGCAACAGCTTTGAGCCACCAGGCTGTGCCCCACTCTTGGGGTCAGATGGGAGACAGGATAATAAATGAGATGGGCTTGGCCATCTCCACAGCATGGACCACCACCCCTTGCATGCATCTTTATTCAGCTTCTGGCCCACTACAGAAATCATAAAGATTTTCTAGGCCCTACCACAGTGCCTGGTATACAGTAGGTGCTCAATAAATGTTTTTTTAAGTAGCCTGAAATTAAGTTTGGCTCCTTGAGCTCCAGAGTAGTAGCCTTTTCCTGATGACCTACTCTGTGCAGGCCCTGTGCTTGCCACTCATTTCCCAATTGGTACCTGGGAGGAAAGCCGGGTACTGGATGTTAACAGCACAGGCAGGGTGGGTGGCACACCAACAGAAGAACCCTGCGGGAGTTTGGAGCTCATACCTTGTGACTTAGTGTTCAGGAGACAGGGAGAGAGTAGCAGAGAGGGTCTCATCAGATCCAAGCACTTGGGCTGGATGAGGAAGGAAGGGGAGGGGTCTCTCTCCTCCTGATGGGCTTTCAGAGACAAGCGAGGAAAAATGCTTTCCCAGCAAGGGGCTTGTGTGAACGAAGACACAGCTGTGGTGGGGAAAGGAGAATCCAGTTTGGTCAGAGCGTGGGGACAAGCCAGGACCATTTATGCTGTGGACAAATGAAGAGGGGTGAGGCAGTGAGAGTCTAAGAACACCCTCCAGGTGGGGGCAGGGTAGTTTAGCCATGCTTCAAAAGGGATTTGCAAGGGAATTATTTATGGTGGTAACAAGCAAGCACTCATTTAGCTTATATCCCACATTATACAAACACGGCATTGAGCTCTGCAAGTTAAGGCCCTAATGCCACTCCAAATTAAATTCATCAGTGTCTTAATTAAGATCTATATTTAGTTCTTAATTAAAGGGGAGAGAAAAATCCACGATGTTGCATAGCAGAGATTTGGAATGGAGATAAATCATCTCTCTGCCAGTATACTGGGCACATGCCCACCCACTCTCAAGACACAGCCCCCTGCCAGGGCTGGCAATCCTTTCATCCTCCCTCCCTCGCTCCCTCCTTTTCTTCCTCTCTTCCTCTTGCATTACTTCCTTCTTTCATTTGTTCTACATCTATTTATTGAGAACCTACTACATGCCAGGCACTGGGCTTTGATTCTGGGACATAGTAGGAAACAAAATAAAAATGGTCTCTGCCCTCAAGGGGCTTACACTCCGGAGAAGAATGGCAATGGATACACACACATCTTTTACTGTGACATCCCTGGAGTTCTCCCTACATGGATTTCCAGGCTCTTGGGGAAGGGGGTTTCCAGACAATGCAATGGCATCAAGGAGAGAGAAGGAACTGCCACAACACTGTCCAATACCCAGTGACTTATCTGAGACCTTGGATAAGTCTCCTTGCCTCTTAGGACCTCTTTTGACATCATCTATAATGAAAATGTGTGACCTCACAGTATGAGAGAGAGAATCCCAGCCTGAACTACCGGGGGACCCATGTTCAAGCCTGTCTCCACCTGCCTTGGTGACCAGAGGCATATCACTCTATCTCTTAGAGTTTCCATCCTCCCGTCTGTCCAGTGGAGACAACCATCTTTCTATGTCTCAAAGATTGCTGGGAAGATCAGACAAGACAGTAGCTGGGGGAGGCTCTGAAAACACCACGTGCTATACACAGGCGTGTAATCATTTTTATGGTACTTCAAGGGGCTATGATAAAGATCACTGAAGTTATAGGAGTAGACATTTTTCAAACAATTTTTTTAAAAACTTTAAGGTGTGAAGTTGAGAAATCCTCTGCAAACAAAAACTTTGGAATTCAAGTACATTTTCTTTGAAGCCAAGGTCAGATTCTTGGGCAGAGGACATTGTGAAGAATTGTTGTTGTCTCATTTACACATCCACATGGACAGACAATTGTTTGGTTCCCTGAGAGAGACAGGAGGCTGGAAAGGGCTGACAATGGTTTCTAGGGCCATCATCCCATCAGCCAGAGAGAGCTTTGAAGAGTGGCCATGTGGGTCCCCCAGCATCCCCCAGCATGCTAGGCAAACACAGGTGGCCCAGCTGCAGCCCCTTAAGTCGAGGGTGGAGACTAGTTATCAGGAGGATGAATCTTACCCTAAGATTCTAGGAGTCTCTAACATCAACCGAGGTTTTCTTCCCTGGGAATGGCTATACTGAGCAGTGGTTTATAAAGGAAGGTCACAAAGACTTACACAAACCAGCAGTCTGAGCTCCTGGGAGGTCCAGTGACGTGGTCAGGTGAACAAGTTAGTGGAGGGTGAGAGCGGGAATCCATATCTGCTTTGTGCCAAGAACTGTAGCCAAGAACTGACTTAAACATAAGTAAGGCAGGGTTCCTGCCATTAGGACAGGGAATCGGGGGGCAAGCACAGATTGGGGGTTAGTACTGAAGTCAGCAGGACAACCCTATTGATTAACACAAATCTAACCAGCACTTGCCCTCACCCCCCAGAAAATGCTTTCTCAGAGCCAAACCAGGGCTCTGAGGACTGCTGGGCCCCTCCCAATCCACAGTGCAAAGTCTACCAGGAAAGAGGGGGCTACCCAAATCATGACAGCACCAGGCCACTCATCCGGCCAAGACAGAGTCCCCACCTTGCTCCAGAGAAAGGACCAAGGACTGGAAACATAAGGACAGACTCATCAGGGCAAGAGTGGGCTCCACATTATAAAATGTCCTAGTGGGTTGGCAGCA
>NW_003852481.1:8171712-8184000 GCF_000181295.1 Otolemur garnettii
GCCCCTCCACCTCCCAGCAGATCTTGGACAGACAAGCACCCCCTGACACACACCCCTTCCCAGTTCCAGGTGGGCAGAGGGTCGCGGTTTATTTTAAAGCTGGCAACTTGCTGCTCGGAGAATGGCGCAAAAGCCTGCGGAGCCGGCGGGCGCAGCGGGTCTGGGGAGCGGCGGGGCGGGCGCCTGGCCGGCCCGGAAAGTTAACTTGGCACAATCGGCGCATCAAAGCGGTGCAGCTGTGGCTCGCGGAGCCGGCGCCGCTTTCTTCTCGCCTCTCCCTTCTCCCCGATTAATCAGCGGCTACAGCGCGTCGCTTTGATCCCCGAAATCAAACCCTCCATCTGATGGGTGACTTGATGTTATGCTAATCCGAGCTGATTGAGCTGAGATAATTACACTTCATCCAGGTTTCCTGGGAGTTCCGAATAAATATTGATGCACATCTGTCCCCCCGCTCAGGTGTAGCGGGGAGCTTTGCGCTGGCAACAGTTTCCGCCGGCCGGGGAGCGCCGCCGCTGCCAGCCGCCCGCCTGCGCCCGGGCCTTGATGCAAGGAGCCGGGCAGGTTGCCCCAAAACTCGCCCTGTTGGGCCAGCGAAGAGCCTGGGGAAGCCACAAGACCTGGAGGGCCTCCCGCGTATGGGCTGTGTGATCTTGAACCTGTCACTTAACGTCTCTGAGCCCCGGAGCCTACCATCTCTCGAGATTGCGAAGATTAAATGAGATGCATAAGAATAGGCCGAACTACGAGGTGAAGGGCTCTGGGGATCGCAGGCCACTCCGCCAGCCGGGTGCGTCGAGGGCACCCCAACCAGCGCCTCCTCCCATCCCCGTGCTCACCGCGCCAGGCTGCACGATCCAGACTATATAGAAATGAATAATAAAGAGAGCGTTTCGGCGGCGCTGCTCCTCCCCGCGGGCTAATTAGGTCGTGTTTGTAAAGCACTTGGAAGACAAAACGCGCCCTGGTGTTAATTATCATTAGTCCTGTCCCAACACGCTTTCCAAACTATGCGGGGAGCCCAGAGCGCCCCCTTGCCAGGCTCTGACGCCGAGGCCGGCACCGCCCACCCCTCCTGGCTCTAGATCCGTTTTCTGGGCCTTCTGAATGTTGAGACTCCAGGGCAGAGGGAGGGGTGAGGGAGAAGAACGAGGTACAAGATACTGCTAACTGCAGGTGTACTCATCCCCACCCCTGGTACCTCACTGAGGAGGTGCCCCCAAGATTCAGAGACAGTGCAGGCCTCCCGGCGACTCCAGCGAGGTGGTCTCCTCATAACGATGTTGGACCGCCCTAAGCAGTGAGCGTGTCTTTCTAAATCTCTGAATTTAGAGATGTTGTTGTTTGTTTGTTTGAGACAGAGTCTCACTATGTCACCCTCGGTAGAGTGCCATGACGTCACAGCCCACAGCAACCTCAAAATCTCCAGCTTAAGTGATTCTCTTGCCTCAGCCTCCCAAGTAGCTGGGACTATAGGTGCCCGCCACAACACCCCACTATTTTTTTGTTATTGTTGTCATTGTTTTAGAAGGCCCTGGCTGGGTTCCAACCCACCAGCCAGTGCAGGTGGCGGGGCCCTAACCACTCAGCAAGAACCTCACCCCCTCCCCCACTGACCAGAGACCCTGTGGCCCAATTTGGGTCTCCTGTAAGGCCCAGGCCAGAGCTAAGGGACTGCTGGGATACAAACCCAAGCTCAGAGAGGGTTCTGGGTGTCCAAAGCCATAATTCTGGTAGATCTCAAACTTGTTCTGCCTGCCTGGATGTCATAGAACAGGGACTGTAATCAAGTCCCTTCTCCCATTATTATCAGTGACAAAAATATGGCCCAGACTGGTGAAGGGTCTGGAGACCACAGCCTGCTAGAAGCAGGACCAAAGCCATCTCCAGCTCCTCCTCCAGTGCCAGGTGGACAAATCTTGCTGCCCCCTTGGGATAACCACAGTAATACTTAGAACATTAGATAATAATGAATGATGTGCCACGTCCCTTCCAACTTCCAAGGTGCATTATCTGAATAGGTCCTAGGGATCCCCCAAGGCTCAGAGATGTTGGGGGGCTCTCTTTAGTCACACCCGGTTAACAGCACAGGAGCCTGGGTGCGCTGTCCCCAGATGCGGCAGAGTGCCTTCAAGCCCACCCCTCTTAGAGTGGCCAGAGTGAGTTTCTTTACACACATAACTCTTACACTCTGTTGCTCACCACTGCTTTCCTGAACTGAGCAGTTATCCATCATCAAGCACGCCTGTTGTCTCAGGAGTTGGTGAACAGGGCTGAGTGCCCAGACATCTTCCTTAGAAGCACGAAAAGGCATGCGAGTATGAGGCCAAGCGGGGTTGTATGAAAGGTAATCTCCAACCTTTGGGAGAAAAGACTATACACTCCATAAAGGAGGGGCTGGCCTTCACCCCAGTAATACCTAACACGGTATTGAATAGCATCTGTTGACTTCCAAACAGAGATAAAATGGAGAAGCAAGCAGCCAGGAGTCTGTGAGAAGAAAGACCCAAGGAAGTTCATGCCCTTCCTTACACCAGGCTTCTCAAATGTTCAAGTGCATGAGAAATCACCTGGGGAGTTCATGAAAGGGCAGGTTTCCCCACCCCAGCTGGAGATTCAGATTCAGCAATCTGGGTTAGAGTCCTGGAATCATCTCTAAATGAACTCTACACACACACACACACACACGCCTCAGGCAATCTGTGTGAAGGGCATTCTTCAGCCATACACCCTCACCCCCAGAGCTGAGCACTGCACAGAGCCCCAAAGGTCACCCGGGGAAGAGTCCAAGTAAGGCCTGGTAAGACACAATCATCTCAAAGACCTGGCTGGACAGTGGGAAAAGGGTGGCCCTTTCTGATAGAAGTGTCTCGTGTTTCAGAACTGGGGCCAAAGAGCCTGATGTGGTGGCTCACGCCTATAATCCTAGCACTCTGGGAGGCTGAGGCAGGTGGATCACTTGGGCTCAGGAGTCCAAGACCAGCCTGCGCAATAGCAAAACCTTGTCTCTACTTAGAAAACTTAGCCCAGCCTTGTGGTGGGCTCCTATAGTCCCAGCTATTCCAGAGGCTAAAAGCAGGAGGATCACCTAAGCCCAGGAGTTTGAGGTTGCTATAAGCTGATGCTTTCCTGCAAGTCCTCTACCCTTCTGCAGGGACAGACTAAGAGCAGAGCTTATACAGGCTTCCTCTGAGGACTTCTGTAGGAAGGCACAGTATGCAATTTCCAGACCCCAAAGATGTACCACATTTTGGGAGGCCGGTTGGCAGACAGGTGTGCCGCTGGGCAGCAGCTTTGGGGAACATGCAAGGCCTCCTTATCTGCTAGTCCCAGGAGGTTTAGGGCCTGGGGCCCACTTTCAGGGGTCCATGGATATGTTTTAAGTTATTTTAAAATCAGGAGAAAATAAATGAGCTTTCATAGAGAATAAAGTGTTTTCATGTGTAATATTAATTTATTCATCTTGTCTAATGGTCCAATCATACAATAGAAATTTTCATTTTTTAATGGAGGAAGGGACCCAAGATAGCCAAAGTGTGTAGAGGACCTCAAAAGTCATAATGTGGGCTGGGGTAGAAGGGTACAGATGTGAGGAGGGTGGACGGTGACTGCCTGGGAGCCTAGCGGGCTTCCCACAGGGGAGATAGGACTGCCTGTGGCAGCCAGAGCTTACAGCAAACCTGGTCCCTCACCAGTGGTGCCCAGGGGCCTGTGGGAAGAGGCCGTCGCTGAAATGGCCCTGGAGTTGTCATGGTGATTATGACTGACACCGGGGGTACTACGAATGCCCAGCAGTGCTCCCTAAAGAGAGCTCAGTAGGCTGGGCCCTACAGGGATCTTAGGCTAGGCTCAAGATGAGAAAGGAGAGAGAGAATGGGAGGATGTGACTCTAGCACTTTTGAATAGCAATAAAGGAATGTGAGATCCAGGGGAGCCCCTCGTTTTAGTGTTAATATTTTGGGCCTTCTTTTATCTCAAGCTGGACATCCTTCATTCTTTTCCCTTAGTGGGGACAAAGAGGAGAAGAAAGAGGAGTACGCCGTGGCCTGGCCCCTTTCCCGAAGGTTCGTGCTCCTCCCCTTGCCCCACTGCCGCCCTCCCCACCCCCAATCCCTTGAAGGCCCCAAACTTTGCCTGTGGTGGGTAAGCGGCCCCACCTGTAGTCAGAGGCCACGTTCACTAATCCAGAAATTAAAGCGCCTGGAGAAAACAGGCTAATCAAATTATACATTCCTCAGAACCATTTATAAGCTGGGTACATTCTTTAATCTTAATTAGAAATCTGAGCAGCTCCCACCGCCTGTAATCAACATTTAAACAGCACTGACCCCCATGGCGCTAACCTTGACAGCCACACACAGGTTGGCAAGAGGAGAGCTGGGGACCGTTCCCCTCTCTAGAGAACAACATGTGGGACAGCGGGTGAGGTGGAATCACCCAGCTGCCCCTCTACACCCCACGTCCTTCCTCCCTGATGACGCCCACACCACACACTGAGCTTCAAGCTATCCATTCCACCCCCCCACCCTCCTCATCCCCCACCCACAAGTAGGTTTAGAACTTCGTATCTCTCACCTGCCAATTCCAATCGTTTTCTCACTGGCCCACTCTCTATGCTACAACACACTGATCTTTCTGCAAATGTCCCTGTTGACATCTGCCAAGCTCCCCTACGGTTCCCTAAAGCCTTCAAGGTATAATCCACACCTGCCTCCCCCCAGGCCCAGTCCCCCCTAGCTGTGTGGTCCAGGCCCTCCCTACCTCTCTCCCCCACTCCTCTGGGATACACCCTGCATACGCTAAGGGATTTAACTTTCTCAGCCTTTGCATACAACCTGTATCCTGCAGGACTGCATCTCTCTGGCTTTAACAGCTCCCACTTGGCCTTGAAAACCTTGAAAAGGAAACACAGGTCTACACACAGGCTGGTGCCAGAAGAGTCACAGTAACATGATTCCTAATAGCCCCAAACTGGAAACAACCCAAATGCTCATCAGCTGGTGAGTGTGTACACAAACCGTGGTACACCCGCACAGTGGAACCAACTCAGCAGGAAGAAGAGACAAACTCCTCCTCCATCCACCAAGAGTGAACCTCAAAAACATCACGCTGAGTGAGAGGCCCCAGACACACAGACTACGTATTACATAATTCCACTTACAAGAAATTTCCGGAAAAGGCTGCAGACAGGTCAGTGGTGGCTGTCAGCCAGGCATGGGAGTAGTAAGTGACAGCATGTGGGCAGGTAGGGACTCTTTGGGGGTGACGAAAGTAAGTGTTCTAAAGCTGGACTGTGGTGATACTTGTATAAAGTGTAAACTTACTAAAAACCATTGAACTGTGTGCTTTCAGTGGGTGAATGTTACAGCATGAGTAAAACTAACAGTAAAGCTATGGACAGAGAGACGAACAGGTAGAGTTATGATGAAACAGGTATCATACAATGGTAATAGTAGGATCTAGGTGGTGGGTTGAGTGTTCGCTACAAAATTCTTTCAACTTTTCTGTATGCTTAAAATTTTTCAGAATGAAATGATGGGGGGCTGAGGGGTTCCTATTACAGCTTCACTTTCCTGAAGCCTTTCTCCTTTGCGCTCCCCATAGTCCACACGCGAACCTCGGAAAGCACTCATCACCCACCTCTCTCACCTAATGTGAGTTGCCCTATACGGGCTCTTGCCTCGTGAAGCTGATCTTCTTTGTCCTGCCCTGGGTCATTTGTGGAACTTATGCAAAGACGAGACTAGAAAGCGTTCACTGTCGAAGGGATCACGATATAACAAAACCTGCGCTTTGGGGAATTTTCTGTTTTGTTTTTTGCTTTTTGTAAAGTGGTTTCGCAAAATATGCCTTACGTTTTAACTGCTGGGGCAGAAACCCAGCTTACATAAAAAGCCCAGAGCCTTTTGAAAGGAAAGAGATGAATGGTTCTAACTTCTGTTCTCTTGAGACTGAGGGTCAGGGATAATGTGCTCTAAAATCCAGGCCCCTCAAGTGGAATTATCCTAGAGAAAGAGGGTGTCAGGTGACTGGTGGGACCACGCCCATGGTTCATCTTACAAGGGTACATGTGAATCTTTCTAAATGCAGAATATAAATGTCTTAACACACTAACTAAGAAAATGACATGAGGGCTATGTTAACCAGTTTGATGAAAATATTTCAGATTGTATATAGAACCAGCACACTGTACACCATGACTGCACATGGGGTCATAGCTTTTACACAGCTTTTACACAGCCGTGATTTAATTAAAGAAAGAAAGAGGGTGTCCAGGCAGGTGACACCTTTTATGTCCAAAAGAAGGACATAAAAGTTCATGGGAGAGTGCTGGTTTGGGCAAACCATGTGTGCAGTGCAGAAATTCCTCCAGGCCCAGAGAGCACTGGAACAGTGTCTATACTTTCTGTAATAATGCCTGAACACGTGAGTCAGGTGTATGACTGCTGAAGAGCCAGGGCCTCACTGCAGTCTGGCAGGGGCCTTAGGGTCAGAGGGCTAGAACTTGTGAGTTGTGCAAAGCAACGCAGCAAGTCTTAGCCATGCTGGGCCATCAGGCTGCTGCTGTCTCTGAACTTGGCATTTGGACCAAGTATGGCCTGAAGATCAATGAACAATTCAAGGAGCTTAGAAGAGCCTCAGGAGGGAGATCCCAGGCTAGTTGCTAATCAAGATGAGCTCTTAGGCAACCAGATTTAAATATGTGGCTGTACATGTCCCTCAAGTTTGCACGGTGGTTCTCATGGATCGTGATTGTACGGAGCCTGTGCGTGTCCACTTGGAGGGTGAATCTGAGATGGCAGTATATCGTCTGTCTCTGACTCTGAGCCCCATTCCTGGCACCTGGTTGGTGTCACTCTGAAGCCCAAAGTACTGACCTGTGGCCCAGCTCTGATGCCAGCCTGCCAATAGCATCAAGCAAGTCCCTGAATCCTGGATTTTCTGTGTTCCATGCCAACCACACAAGAAGTGAGCCGGGACAAAATGCTGGTGAAGGACCTGAAATTTCTCAGAGACAGAGGGGATGATGACAAAGCAGACTTCAAGGCAGAACACCCGAAGAACTAAGTCCAAAGGGACCCAAGCTCATCCATTAACTCATCCAAGCCACATCAGCCATGACATTCCACAACACCCTCCTGAGACCCAAGGACAGAGATTCAACTAGGACAGCCTGGGAGAGTCTCCCACTCTGGAATATGACATGATGTCACCGACTGTGTAAAAAGTACTCCTGAAAATATATCCCTTAGCAAGCTCTTGGCTGCAAGTAACAAAAACCCTTACTCAGGACTGATTTCAACAATAAGGAAAACATGTTACTTAATGTAATCAGAAGTCCAGGGGTGAGAGAGGACACAGAGGGGGCTGATTCACGTGCCTGCTGATGTGATAGAAACCCAGGTCCCTCCTGTGTCTCCTCTATGCTCCCCCCTGTCTGGTGACCAGCTGTAATGGTTCAAGGTGTCCCTCCAGACATGACAGTGGCCAGTACACAAAAAAGCTGATTCTTCTCTTCCCATAGTTGTCTTCTAGAAGCAATGAGATTTTTTTGCAGAAGCTTCCTAGATACCTCTTTTTGTGTGTCTTAGCTCAGATACAGGTATAGACCACATGCCCAATTCCTGAACCAGTCACTGACAAGGGGACTGGGTTTATTTTAGACCAGACTCCCAAGCTTTGGGAGTCATAGGGAGGCTGCTTTGCCCTAAAGCCACTGGCTGTGTGGGAGGGTAGTGAGTATCCAGAAAAATCAGGCTCTGTGATAAATTTTTAAAAATGAAGACAGGAATCAGGTAGACTACCGGTGAAGGTCATGGTAGGATCCCCAAGGGAAAAGGGCCACCAAGGAAAGCTGTCCAGGGGAGATGCCTATGGGCTGGACCTTCACAGTGGGCAGCAGGTCTCAGTGAGCGAGACAAGAGGGAGAAGGTGATGCCGGGCACTAGATCTAGAATTTGCATAGGCATAGTGAAATGGTCAAAGCACAAGGAGATGCCTGGCAGGACTGGAGAGCCAGGGGACAAGGGGGACGTGCGGGATCCAAATCCAGATGAAAAGACAAGCAGGGGTAACACGAGGAAGGACCTCACAGGCCGTGCCGTGGAACTTGCTCGTTAGCCAGTGGGAAATGGGGGAGTCATGTTTGTATAAGGATGGCTTTGAAGGCAACATAAGAATGTCTCAGTGGGAGTGGGAGCGACTTGGAGCACTTCTAATCCGAAACAATGCTGCACCCCTCTCAACTCCACCCCTGCCCCACCAGGTTTTCTGAGCGCTCTGGGAGCTGTCCATGGTATCTCCAGCAATAGCAGGTGAACCGCTGTGACTACATCTCCTTGGGAGCATGTAGCAAGGACGAGGCTGGGGGTATGTGGATAGGAGAGAATGGACCCAGTCCTTCTCAGTAATGCAGAATAAGCCACCACCATAGACATAAAGAGACTTGAGCAGACTCAACTGTTTCTCCAGGAACTTCACCATGCCCAAGATCTCTGTGCGGTCAGCAGCCCAGTCAGCCTTGCTAAGGCGGCTGCTGTCTACACCTCTGCTGCCCTATGGCCCACTGCCCCATCCCTGCCCCCACCCCCCAGGAGGAAGAGAAGCATCTTGTTCCCATGAAGAGTTCACCAAGGAGGCCATGAGCTGCTCATCCCTCCCTGGCTCCACTCCCCACCCTCCCACTGGAAGACACCCGCATCCCCCCTAAACTAGCAGCTCTAGGTCCCTCTCTCCCTTTTCCTTCCCAGCATCAAAGGTGGGTCTTCCCTGGCTCCTCCACTACCTCTCCCAATCCCCTGCAGACTGGCCAGACTGGCTCCCACCCAACCAGGTTTTAAAGCCACTGAGGAGCCCCCCGTGGCCACCTCTGAAAGCCATTCTCAGTCCTCGTCCTCTTTGACACCTGAGTGGCATTTCTCACTTTGAACAACACAGTTCAAGTCAGAGTCTTGAAACCTTAACTTCATGCAAATATTCCCAATCCTCAATCTGGAAAGACCACTCCACTGCTATCTGGTTTCCTGCCCCTCCATCCAGCCCAGCCGAGACCTGCCTGCCCGCCTCACAGTTCATTCTACCCTTGAGCCCCACGTGGGTGTGTTCTTGTTGCTGAATCCCCAGCCAGCCCTCAGCACGCCCTCTCTCCTGGTGGCTTTGTTCTCATGTAACTATGACCCTCCTTTCTAAAGTCCTAGGCCCCCTCACCTCCTGAGAAAGCTCCCATCTCCATTGTTCAGCCTCCTGCCAGGTCCTAAGGCACCAAGGTCATTGTCTGTTTCCCACCCTACCTACCTCCTCCTCTTTACCTCCCAGCTTCTCAGAATGCCGTCCACATCCTCCTGACATCTCACTCTCCCTTGCTCCTCTTTTATAGCCAAGGGCCAAGGTTTTAGAATCTCAGACTTCTGATCTTTTTCATAAGCAAACCTTGGTGGCTCCCTTATGTCTGTCCAGTAAGTTCAAATTCAGCCGTGCATCCGAGCTCCCAGCCTGTGCTTCAGCTCTGTTTGCTAGTCCCCTTCCCTGGGGACCTCCGCCACTTCACTCATGCCACCTCCTCTTCCTTCAGGGTTTACTCATCCCCAGCCCAATTGGGCCACTCTTTGCTTCCTGGCGCAAGTATCAGTCCCCTCCACGGGGATGGAGCCATCAGCTTTACTGCCAGGAAGACTGGTTAGCAAGCAGAGCTTGGATCTAAGCCCACTGCTCAGGTCTTAGTACTTTCACTCAGAATTGAACTTTGTGCTCAGAGCTTCAGGTCTTCTCTGTGTAGGGGTAGACTTTGCCACGGGGAGGCAGAAAGGCACGCAGGCTCCCTGCAAGCAGGGCAGCCCCAATGGAAGAGTGAGGGAAAGTGCCCAGGGCACTCCTGGGCTGACCCCTCTTCCCAACCCATCAACACAGGTGGAGAGAGGGAATGAGCGAGAGCACGGAGGGGAGAGCAGAAGCCACTGTGATCTACAACAGGGACCTCCCCTGACATGCAGGCGCTGTGCCCTGATCGTTTAGACTCTCATATTAATCTGAAATTGTAAAAAGAAGCACTGTGACCACTGTTTCCGGAGGGGCTGGAGTTTCTGTGTAACAGGCCAGGGTAAAACACCCATAGAGGGAGAAAGCCTTCCTCCCACATGGTCCTGTGCTCGCTCCAGGGCAGGGAGCCAGCGCAGTGTAGACGCCTCAGTCTGTTTGGCTCCAGGTCCACGAGCATCTCCCTCATGGGGCCACGTTGGCTGGCTCCTCGTGTGTCCCAAACAGTGGCATCTCCCTGCAGGCAAGCCCAGCCGCCCTGTGCCATTTCTGTGCGGATTCTACTACAACTCAGATCTTTTCCTCTCAGGGAGAGGGGAGGAAGGAGGAGCCAGGACGATTGGCAGGAGCTCACCTAACGTGCACAAGGTGAGGGTGTCGGTGCACCCCCAGGGTGAGGGGCTCAACTACAAGCTGGATTCTACATTAGAGGTGAAAACAAGATAGCCTAACAATGCGTACCCTCATATTCTTTGAAATTTAAAAAAAAGAAAAAAGTGCGGTGCCTGTGGCTCAAAGGAGGAGGGCGCTGGCCCCATATGCCAAAAACTGCAAAAAATAAAAAACAAAAACAAAAACTTTTTCCTCATTCTTAGCACCATATTCTGCATACCCTTTTCCAAATTCTGGACTAACTGGTGGCTAGTGCCAGCGATCTCAGAGATGGTTAATCCCCATACCCAGTCCCACATCAGCAGCCAAGATCCCAGGGGGTCCGGCCCCAGAGGATGGAGCAGGGCAAAGACCAAGAATGAGTTCCTGCATTTCCACCCTGACCTCCTCTCCTTTTTTATTTCAGCCTTGCACAAGGGCACATACAGTTAGGTTACACTGCTGGCATTTGTTAGGTAAAGCTGGGGTGGTACTTGAGTCCTTCACCCAGGCGGTGTGCCATATACCCTTACATAGTGCCACGAGGTGAGGGCTTACTGAGTCCCTTCCCCACCTTTCTTCCGACCCCTTTCTTGCATTTAATTGTGGTTTTCTCTCATGTGGGCCTATGGTTCATCAACTAGTTTCACATTAGTACTGAGTACATGGGATGCTTGCTTTTCCATTCTTGTGACACTTAGGAGAATGTTCTTCAAACCCATCAGGGTAAATAAACAAAATGTAAAGTCTCCATCTTTCTTTATGGCCAAATAGTGTTCCATGGTATACCCATACCACAGTTTACTAATCCAAAACGGAACTCCTCGAGAAGAAACTAGGCGCCCCTTGAGGTTACATTCTTTACAAGACGTCCAGCTGATCATTCACACTGATTTTTTAGACCTCTTCTTTTTAGTGCTGTCACTTAATGCCTCAGAAGTCTGGCTCTTCACCCACACCATTCTATTCTGTCTTCCCCAAATTGTAACTCCAGTCTCAGTGAGGCGTCCCAGGCCCCTAAGGCTTTCTAGTCGCATCCCATGGCTCACACTGAGTCTCTGCACTTAACCCTGAGTCCCAGATTTGGACGGTCACAGTGAAAACACAATCTCAGCCCAAACGGTATTAATCTGCAGTGCAGCAGGACACTGCAAGTTAGATCTAAAGTCCCCGAGAGGGACCCCCCAGATGTTGCGCTAACCATGCTGTCATCATCTGGAAGGTTGGGAGGGGTGGCCTATTACCAGAAATAAGTCTTCTTATCGGACAATCAAGCACACGCACAGTGACAAGGAGAGTCCCAAGCAGCTCCCTACCACCCTCCATGCCTCGTCCCCCTGCCTGACACCTGAGGTTCCATTCTTTGCCTCCCTCAGCCCCTCTTAGCAGCATATTTGGGCCTTTCTCTTTCCTCTCATGGTTCAGCTGTTTCTCCCCCCTGACCTCTAACCCAGGCACTCAAGCAATAGGCTTCATTCAGTCTTTCTCCTGATGGAAATCAGAAGGAGCTTCAGATCCTGCACGCAAGACAGGCAGCCTCAGAGAGACAAGGCCTGGAGACAAGCTTCTCCAGCTCAGCAGTTCTCTGCTCTCACTATGCATCAAAACCAACTGGGCAGCTTTTTAGAATATAGATGCCTGGGCTTTGCCCCAAAGACATGGATTTGGTTGGTTTCAGGTGGGGTCCCTGTAATCTCCAGGTGACTGTGATGTGCAGCCAGAGCTGGAAACCTCCCTCCACTCATGGTGTATCGGAATGTCACTTTCTCCTTACCAAGAGCCCTCTTCTGCTGGGTGTAGACCAGATCCCCACTGGAGAGACAGACCCCGTCCCAGGGAAGGGATCCAGAGGCACAATCGAGCAGTCTTCCCTTTCAGATGAGA
>NW_003852481.1:8184336-8195204 GCF_000181295.1 Otolemur garnettii
AAGACTGAGGGAGCAGGCCAGTGGGCTAGTCTCTTGCTCCTTGGAACTCTCCCAGGCCCCCATGGGTGCTCTGGATTGCCCCTTGATCCCAGGATCAAAGAGGGCTATGTGAGAGGGCACTGGAGCCCGCTGCCTTGCCTGGGGCAAGCTGGGAAGAGGGAACAATGCAAGGCTGGCTTCCTTAGGACTAGCCCAGCATCCTCCTCCATCCCTGTCCCTCTCTTCCCTGGGCCCTGGCATCACAGTCTGACCCTGGGTTCCAGCAGTACAGTGTTTCTCAGTTATCCGCTGATGGTCCCTGAGCCCAGGGCTATAGCGAGAGGAGATCTGAGCTGATACGGAAGGGTCTAGGACACAGGAGATACATGTTAAATACAGACGCTTAGGGTGTATTTCTCATTTCTCCCACGGAGCTGAGCCCTTTCCCTTAGCATCCTTCCCACTGCACCACCCCGGCTGCTCTTGCCAGCATGCTCCAAGGCAGGTATCATGTGCTCCATGCTACAGACCAGGGAAGGAAGAGAGGAAGCTGCTCCCCCAGCTAATGGCAGGCTGGGGTGAGGGTCTGAGCCGCCCGCTCCCACCATCACACCTCTCATTTTTTCCCAGCAGTGCTCTAATGAGGAAGCGCTGTGAGCACCAGGTCCAGGAGGATGTATATTTCCCAGGGCATCGCACCCCAGCCCCAACTCTAAGACCCCAGTCCCAATTCAGGAACCTTCCTGAAAAGCCTGCCCAAAAAATCCTACCCTGGCCAAGAGACACAGTCCAGGTCCCTTTGCCGTGAGACTGCAGTCAATGACAGATTCCATTCTTCCTCCACTGTGGGAGCAGTCACTGCAGCTTCTGTAAGCCTCTAGCCAGCCTTAAAGAACCTGCCCTAATGTCCCTCCTCTGGAAAGTCCTTCCCCAGCCTTGTATTCATGCCGTTCAACATGTTGTAATTTTTTTTTCAATCATTTGTTTACAGGTCCATCTCCTTCACCAGACTACAAGCTCATCAGGCAGACTGTTGCCTTAGTTATCCTTGTGTTCTCTGGAAGAGAGGCCAGAAATTATCCCCAAAGCAGGCTCAGGCTGGGGGTCCTGGCCGCCCTCCTGGAGGCCTGCCCCAGACCTGCTGAGGTAGTCTTCCTAGAGAGCTCAGGGTCTGGAGGATTCTCCAATGGGGAGGACAGTGGGCCTCTGGCTCTCCTTGCAGCTCTTCTAACCTAAAGCCAGAAAATTCCCAAGCTGAAGTTATTGGATCTCAGAACTAAAAGGCAACAACTAAAGGACCAAAGGAAAGTGCCACCTCCCAGGCCCAGGGAGAGGTCCATCTCCTGTCACAGTTCAAGGTGATGGTAGGGGGCCCTGATGGGCTGCACACGATAACCCCCTTGTGCATCGATGGTCAGAAGCCCAAGCACACTGAGAAGCAACTTCTGTCCCCTTGTCAGCCCAGTGGTATCGGGCCAAGCCTCCCAGGGAGGTCAAGGACAGGCTGTTTCTCAGTAAGGATAGGGACTTGGCTATTGGTAGAGCAGCCCATGCACAAAAGATCCATGCACGTTGAATGAATGAATGAAAAGCCTATCCTCACCTGAGACCCAGGCTGATTGCCTCAGTGGAGTCTCAAGAAGACCCAACCCTGGACTGCACAGAGGAAGCCTCCCACCTGGGATAGAAGCAAAAGCATCACTTTGGCTTATTGGGAAATCAATAAGGAGGCTGGCCCTGCCTGGGCAGGCTGACATGCTGTGTACAGGCCTTCTGCAAACACAATCATCTCCTCAGTTATTAATGGGCCCCGCTCGCTGCCTCTTCATTAGTGCTCAAATATCAACAGAAAACCGTTTACTTACCATGGGCTCCTGCTCGCACCGAGCAAATTTGGACAGGGCTAGTCAAACAGGGAGCTTGTTGTTGGGCTAATGACAGAGCCCAGTGTAAAGTTTAGCAGCAGCAGCAGCAGCAGGCAGAGAGGGCACCAGCCTGCACCTGCCCCCAGGGGTGACCTGGCGTGAGCTAGGAGTGGGGAGGGGAGCCGTGCAAGGGGAAACAGATGTCCCTGTCCTGAGCCCCAGGCCACACAGCCCTGCCATGTACTTGACCCATACTGAGCCCCTCAGCCATGACCATCTACCCATTATGTCTTCAGATCATCCCAGCAACCTTGGGAATGGGGCAATGGCTGAGAACTGGGCTTCACAGCTGGACAGAGAGCAGCTTCAAATCCCAGCACTGGTTCACCAAGTGGCTCAGCACAGTTAAGGGGCCTAAGCCTCAGTTTCCTCATCTGGGAAATATAACCCTGCTTACCTCACAGAGATGCCATGAAGATTCAATGAGCTGGTGCACAGCACAGCGCTTAACACCTAGGGTGCCCTTTCAGTGAGCTGGTGCACAGCACAGCGCTTAACACCTAGAACGCCCCTTCACAGATGAGAAAACTGAGACTCCACCCTGGGCTGTTGCTCAGGAAGCAGTGGGGCCAGACTGGAACTCAGCCCCCAACTCGAAGTTCTCATGTGGTTCCCCAGCTTCCCACCAGGGCTCTCTGCTGCAGGTGTGTACCCCGTAAGCCCAGCCTGTTCCCAAGATCAGCAGCCCTCTGCAGGTGGCCCAAGCTTCCCTGAACACTCAGCATGGAAAACCCAAGCCAGCCTCCCCCTTGAGAAACCCCCTCACTTGCTTCTCCGTCTACTGTCTGTCTCTCTGGGGGACACAGATAAGAGCGGGGGTCTTCAGGATTCATCCTTTTCATCCTCAGCTAGCCCTAGCCTCTCGGAAAGTGCCATCTCTTCCAAGGGTGTCTCCCCAAAGCAATCCCTCTGGGCCCTGCGCCAGAGGAGCATTGTAAGCCCCCCTGATGGCCTAAGGCCTGTGTCCCTCTGCCCAGTGGTACAGGCTTGGGGAAGCCTCTCCACCAGGTACTGGCTCTCAACCAATAACCTTTGTTGGCACCTGGAATCTGGACAGTCACCCATTTAACATCTTTTCCTGGGAAAATCAGAGACTCTCAAGCTGAGCCCAGAGTCACCACAAAGGACCAACTGCTGGTGGCTACAAAATCAGAGGGCTGAGATGAGTGGGCAGGGAGCAGGAGAGTCTATTGGAGCTCTATCTCCACCCGCCTGCCAGACCTCCCCTCATGCATCTGCCGCACACAAGTCCCAAGCATCCCCTGGGTCCCCATGGCACCCCGATGCTAGGCCCAGGGATGCTGAGCTGCAAACTTCATCTACAAGATGTTTGGGTCTGTTACAGGGAACACGGTGGTCAGAGCTACAAGCAGGCACACAAAAAGGGCCCAGGAGCAGGGACAGAGGACGACTGGTACAGAAGATGACTTCATAGAGCGGAATAATCAAGCACTCAGGAGAATGAGTTTCCAGTCAAGGAAGAGAGGGAGGGCCTTCCAGGCACAGTAACGCCACATGCAGACGAAACACTACACAACCAGAAGACAGGGAGGCCGGGAGGTCAAATGGGACCAGTTCTGGACGATCCTTGTACCCCACAGTGTGGCACTTGGTGGTGACCTGCAGGTGTGAAAGGCTAGGAGTGTTCATTCGGTGACAAGGAGCTCTCTCCCTCACCAGCCAGTTTGTTCTGTCACAGTGTCCTTAGCACTGAAGCCCTGCCCTGCTCCCCAAGACCTGAGTCAGCCCTGCGGGAATACAGTGAAACAAGTCACTCATCACTACTGCAAAGCACTTCCTGAGTGCCTACTGTTACTGGGTGTACAGAGAGGAACAAGAAAGATGACCCTGGTCCCAGGGAGCCACACTTTGCAGAGGGCAGGGAGACATCATCCTTGTAAACAAAAAGGTGGCGAGATGATTTCCTACTGGGACAATGCCACACAGGACAGGAAGCTCATGCTGTAATGGAGAGCATCTACAGAGGGGACAGGGCGCTGTGTTCACTGGAGCAGGCAGAGAAGGCCTATCTGAAAATGAGGCGTTCAAACTTGAGATGAAAGAAAGAGAGGACGAGGGAGGACTCCTGGGCTTGGGGCTTGGCAGCTGGGCGGTGTGGAGCCCTTTACTGAGACACGGAGGGCTGTGGAGGGTGGGGAAGGATGGGGATCTATGCCACTGCCCTTCAGACAGACCAGTCATAACGGCACCATGACCTGCAGCTCACGTGCGCCCAGGCCCTAGCAGTGCCCACTGCACACGCATGTGCACACATTCTCATGTACACCTGCTCACTTCTCTTCCTTGGTTCACACACTCACACAAAGCCTTCCCTGTGGGCCTTTCTCTCCAGACAAGGAACACACCCGCCGGGCACAGGCCTGCTGGCCGTGACGCCCTGGGCTGGCCATCCTCACGGGCACAAAACACGATGGGCACGTTGGTTTTCTCCCGTGTCCTCACACACGCTCCTGGAGCTTGCTGCGCTCAGTCGTTCATCTGTTTTTCTAACCCTGGCTAATGCGCGTGTCTACCCCAGGGTGACCAGACCGGGTTTCTCTCCTGAGGGGAGGGGGGAGAAATTCTGACACCTGAGTCATTTGAATCTGTGGTGCTGAAAGGTCTCCTGACCAGAAGGAACAAGAAAATGTCACTGGCTGATGGGAACAATTTTAATGCAAAATGCCACCGTCTAATGGTTGCTGCTTTTGCTGCAGCTGCCAGCGAAAAGACACTTAGCTCCTTACCAGGGGCCAGAGTCTGAGGATCAAACAGTTTTGTACTTCCCTCTGCTCCCTCTTCCCCCCAGAACTGTGTTCTTGGGGCCCACTTGGGTTCCTCCCAGCACCACCAGCCCAGGAAGGGGAGGACTGGTGTGAGCACCCCCTGGGTCCATCAAGGGGCCTCTGTCATCCCTTCACCATCTGAGCCCCTGGGATGCTCCATCCTTGGGAGATCAGGACCCGGGTTAAGGGCCCTCCCTAGAGCTCCCAGGGTACCCCGTGTTCCCAGCACTGCACTCCCCTCTGGACAGGAAGCTCCTCTGCCCCCTCTCTCTCCTGGCAGCTCTCAGCCTGGGTTAGAGGAGACAGATCCTGCCCACGCTGTCCCCACTCTGTCCTGGCCACAAGCCAGCCCTCCATACACATGCCGTCATGTCTCCCGAGGGGCTGAAGAACACTGAGATGAAGGAGAAGGGGACCATGCTCCCTCTTACACCGGCCAAAGGAGAAGAACATTCTGCTCTCTTGGTCCAAGGGGCCTCTGAGTGCATCCAGTCCCTCTTCCTGAGCCATCCCAGGTGGTCATTCCTGTCCTCACTCACCCTCACTCACCCTCAGTGGGGTACCCCATTCCCTCTCGCTCCTCACACAGCACCCCCATCCCACACACATTGCATTTCCTGGGGCTGTCACTCCTCACCTTCCCCCGTCTGTGCCTTTCTTATTCTGGACTCTGCCTGGAAGACCGTTCTTGACCATTCAAGTCCTGTTGGTCCTTCCATCCCCTTTCTCAGGACACCTCCTGTGGGGTACAGATTTCCAAAATCCCCCCCCCCAAAGATATGCCACCCCTGGATATTTAATCAAACATGAATCTAGGAACTGCTGTAAGAAATTCTGCAGATGTATTTAAAGTCTCAAATCAGTTGAGACTGACAGGATCCAGGTGGGGGTGACCTATCCTCTGCACCCTTCAAGGGCTTTAAAAAGTAGAGCTTCTTCCACTGACCACAGAAGGGGAGCCAGAGGGATTGGAAGTGTGACAAAGATTCGCCCTGCCTTGCTGGTGGGGGCCGTGTGGATACGAGTGACCGATAGCCAGCAGCCAGCCAGTGAACGAGCTTGGCAGTGGATTTTTTTCCCCAGAGCCTACAGACAGGAACTCAACCCATGAGTTTAGCCTCCTGGATACTCCTAGCCATGCCAGGCTTCTAACCTATAGACAGGGCGATCGTTGGAAGACCTTGTGGCTTTTTGTCAATGTTGCTGCTGTTTCCATCCTTTCCTCTTTAAAATTTATAATCAGAGTAAAATACACCTCACTGAAATTGACCATCTTAACCGTGGTTAAATGCACAGTTCAGTAGCGGTAAGTACACTCACGCTGGTGTGTGTCACCCAATCAACGCGCACACCACCCAATCCAGGGCACTTTTCATTTTGCAAAACTGAAACTCTGTACCCACAAAACACTATCTCCCCATTTCCCCTTCCCTCTGGCCCTGGCAACCCCCATTCTGCTCCCTGTCCCTGTGAATCTGCAGGTGTGAGAAGGTTATGAGAAGTTGTACAGTAAATGCTACCAAGTCCTCCCGGAAGCCTTCACTGCCCTCTCTGTCGGCACCTGTGACTTTGCCCTGCAGGAGCGGACACTGCCCTCTAAGCCTAGACCTTAGGTGGGGACAGCAAGAGCCTTGACTGCTTGCGTCTCAGTGGGCAAGCACAGTTCAGGAGTCCCTTGAGAGGAGGGAATGTATTCACCATCGGCTTCCCGTGGTGCCCATTATGTTAATAGCGAATAAGAAAAGCAGTTACCATTTATCCATTGTTAAGCATCTATTGCGTACTGTAATTAAGCCCTTATCTCACGGAAGCCTCACAAAAAATACCTATGGGGTAGAATTCAAGACGAAAATAATAATAACTAACTTACAGCTTGTTAGGTACCATGCTATGTGTTTCATAAGCATTTTCTCATTTAAACCTCACTATTTTATGAGGTCAAAATTATGATCATCCCATTTTAAAGACAATAAAACAGATTCAGAGAGATTAAAAATAATACAAGTGATAACTTGCCCAGGGTGGCACAGCTCCTGAGTGGTGACACCTTGTTCTTAAAGGCCAGGCTGAGATGCAGCGACCTGCCCTCCTCAAGAGGATGAGGCTGTGTGGACAGTCATGTTTGCTCAGGCACCGTCAGGGCTGGAAGTGATGTCCGCTTTCATCTCTGGAGATTGGGAAGGACTCGGTAAGGATAAAAGGAGAGCGCTGCAGGGCAAAATCAGGGTCAGGTGCTGAGACAGGGCCCCCAAACTGGATGGGGAGGGAAGCAGGGAGCCTGAGAGAGGCCAGAGGTGGGATCAGGACCCTATACAGCCCCCTTCTCCAATCAGAATAGCTCCTCCTTTAAATATTTTATGTGTCTGCTTTCATTTCATAAGGTTTCACTTTAAAAAGAGCTCCCACTGCTAAAAAAAAAAAAAAAGGTAATCTGGGCTTGGTGCCTGTAGCTCAAATGGCTAGGGCGCCAGCCACATGCATCAGAGCTGGTGGGTTCAAAGCCGGCCTGGGCCTGCCAAACAACGACAACGGTAGCCCAAAAATGGCCAGGTGTTGTGGCGGGCACCTGTAGTCCCAGCTGCTTGGGAGGCTGAGGCAAGAGAATCACTTGAGCCTAGGAGTTGGAGGTTGCTGTGAGTTGTCATGCCACAGCACTCCACCCAGGGCGACAGCTTGAGACTCTGTCTCCAAAAAGAAAAAGGTAGGCTGAAATCAATAATCCATTCCAAGTCCTTTTACTGCAAAGAGGGTATAGTATACTTACTGCAAAGGCTCAGAGAGGTGAAGAAACTTGCCTAAGCGTGAACAGCCTTTTGTGATCAGGCCAAGACTAAGCTGCAGTTCTTTCCTCATGTTTCCCTTGGGTCTCTGGACAGACGTCATATTAGATAACTAAATCCCCTAAATGGCATGGGCCTCTTTTGCTTCCAGAAGTCAAGACTGATAAAGAAAAAAAAAAAAAGACCCCACACAGAAAACTCCTATCTGCATGGAAGTCAGCAGGTGGGGTGCCCATCTCCACGGCCCCTTCCCTGTCGGGTGACCTAAGACAAGTCCTGTTTCTTCCCCAGGCCTCAGTTTCCCCACCTATGAAGGCACAGACCAAGCAGCTGAACATTTTTTCCAGCCTCAGTGTTCTGTGAGTTGGTGGCTCTGTGATTATGGAAAGGCTGGCAAGGAAGGAACTCAGCCCAATGGCAGTGACTCAGCACTTCCTGCTAGCTCTCTCCACGGGCACCCCACCCCCACCCCACCCTGATGAGAGCCATTAAAATACAAAGCAGCTTCAGTAGAGAAAGCCAGTGAGGGTGCACAGACCATGAGGCGGGAGATGTCAGCACCAGAGGAAGTAATTTAATAAGGGCCCGCTTGGAAATTATATCACCCCAAATAATATAATAAACCCTAATTTACTCACATTTATCTCCCAGAGCTTTTTGGGGGGAAGCATAATCTTGCCTGCTCTACAGTGATGGATTAGCGCAATGGAAACTCCACCAGGAAATAAAAAAAATACATCTTGTAGTTTTTGACGCGTTATTATTCAGTGTTATCTCGTACGCCTCATTCCAGGCCCATTACTCATGTTCACTTTTCTCCTTCTGGGTTTTTTTCCCCTCCCTTTCTTAAAAATGAGGGCCAGAGGCAAGGCTGCCAGCACAAGGCATTTCTCCACCATTTACCTGCGTACAGCCCCAGTTAGGGTGCCCAGCACTGGGTAAGGGGCGGTAAGAGGAGAAGTGGTCCTTCAGGAAGGTTCCCCGGGGGTGTAGGCATCGTTGGTGTTCCTTGGTGAGGAGCTACCTCCCTGCCACCCCTTTTTTCCCAGACTAGAATCCTCAAGCTACCCCCACTGTTCTCCAGGCCCCTCCTGCTCCCTGAAAGCTGAGGGGCCATAGAGCCCACTAATCTACAGGCCACCAGGGCTGGCCTCAGTGTGGTGAAGTCTGAGCCACAAAGGGACTTGAGATGGGAAAGCGTCTCCAAAAAAAGGCAGATTTTTTTTCTCTTTTTTTTTTTTTTGGCCAGGGCTGGATTTGAACCCACCACCTCCAGCATATGGGGCCAGTGCTCTACTCCTCTGAGCCACAGGCACCACCCAATTCTCTTAAGAAATTTTTTATTAACTCATAACTGTGCACATTAATGCTGTTACGGGGTACAATGCGCTGATTTTATATCCAATTTGGAATGTTTACGTCAAACTGGTTGACATAGCTGTCACCTCACTTACTTACTGTGTTAAGACATTTATACTCTACTCCTCATAGAATTGACATGTACCCTTGCAATATGCACCATTTTATCAGAAGGATACGGGAAGCTTGGAAGCTGAGAGTGGGGAGAACAGCCAAGCCTTACAAGGCAATCTGTTTCTCTCTCTCTCCTTCCCTTTCTCTCTCTCCTCTGTCTCATCTCTCTCTCCTTTTTCTCACTCCTTTCTCTCTCTCTCTCACCTCTCTCCTCTCTCTCCTCTTTCTTTCTCTCCCCCCACCCCATCTTTCTCTCTACCCCCGTACATCTCTCCCCATGTATTGCTTGCTCTACGTCACCTCCCAGGTCTACCATCCAACTGACTGTGTCCTAACTCAACTCCCTATTTCCAGGAAACAGCCTCTGAGTGGCCCGGCTCCAGCCAGGAATCCATCCCTGGTCTGGGCAGCTGTGGTGATGGAGGGAGGAGCGAGACAGGCTTGAGACTGCGTGGGATTTTCATGGCAGTTAGGCCCAAGAATTCGGTGGGCGGGTCTCCAGCAAGGATGTGCAGGCCAGGCAGGCACGCCAAGAAGTGACTGCGATTAACCTTTCTAGGCTCGATTTCCTTATCTGTAAAATTGGGATGCTGATAGGAGGAAATGAGATAATGGAAGCAAAGTGCTTTGTGAAGGGCATCGTGCTACACGATTATCCCCCTGCAGCCCTCTCAATTTGTGCTGGAAGCTCCCTCCCTCTCCTCCCCTCTGAGAAGAAGCAGACGGTGCCCTCTGCTCCTAAGCAAGGCCAGGCTATGGCGGGGAGCAATGGGAACCATCAGTGTGCTTGGTGCTGCCTCCCCAGCCTCCTGAAGGCAGCAGTCCCCAAATCTGCTGTCCTGAAGAGAAGGAAGAAGGCCTTGGCACCCTGGGAGATGCCATGCATAATTGCTAATAAGCAGGTGTGACCAAGTCTTAACAATAATTAAAGTTACCAACTGAGAACTTGTCCATTTCGGGGTCTAATGGTTTTTCAGCACATTAAACATTAAAGGGGTAATCACTTCACACGCACCGGTGCCCACACGGCTGCCCGTGTCTTGCCTGCTGACAACAGAGAACTGCAGGTAAAGCCTCAAGCAGAACCTGGGGGCTTGCTTCCCCTACCCTGGGGTCCCAGGCATCAAACCTCATCAGACTGCTCCTGCCAGCCCTACTCACTGCCTGGGGGAGTTGCCCTTAGTCTGGGTGGGGTATCTCCATGAGGGCCCGCTTGGCATCCCCAGGGCTAAGGTCCCCTGGCATCTGAAAAAAGTCCACCTCTTGGGTCTAAAGTCTCCCTGCTACCTCTTCTCCACTGACATTCCTCCAGGAAAGAGCACTCTGATGCCCCTCAATGCCCTCTGCCTGGTACACTTCTTCCTGCTAGAATAGGGAGGGTTCTGGATATTTGGGGTAATTCAAATTCTCTGTGACCCCATGCCATGTTACGTCATGCGTTGGTCTATCTCCTCCATTCTATGCAATTTGTGGGGTAGATTTTGCTATCCTCCTTTTGCAGCCCAGGAAAGGTAGGCCCAAAGGAACAGACTAATTTGCCCAAGGTCACAGTGATGACACAAGGTGCGAATATTCAAACTTGGGTCTAGCCTTCTTCAATGCCTGTACACTTAGAGAAACCCTCCCAAACGCACTGGCCTGACTCTCTGTGGGAAGTTGTTCTTGGCCATCGGGGCAGGGGCTCCTGGGGTTACCAGCTCCATACAAGCTGCAGAGAAGCAGCCCTCAACCTAGAATTGGGAGACCAGGCTCCTCAAGCCACAGCTCTCACCCAGCTAACAGTACAACCTGGGCAAATCATTGGACCCTCCCTGGGGCTCTGTTTTCTCTCCTGAGAAATGGAAAGAATATTTTCTACTTCATGGCACTTTTAGGCAGGCTCAAATGAGATAGGACAGAAGACTTAGCCAGCTGGAAATCCTCCT
>NW_003852481.1:8195681-8205495 GCF_000181295.1 Otolemur garnettii
TGTCTTTTACACTTATTGGAGCCTCTCAAAGGCAATGTTTTTGAAATGATGGAGACAAAATGTCCTGGACATCCCCTCCAACAGCACATTAATTACTCCCCTACGCTTGAGCAGACCTGACCCCAACACAGCAGTCACAGTGGTGGTGGTCTGTAGGCACGAGTTCATTTGTACCCCAAGTTCATTTATACCTCAATTATATCATCTAAAAAATAATGGTGTCTGCTCCACGGGGCCCTGGGTTTGCGGCAGGTGCATTATTGACAATGGCCTTGGATTCCATCCCCTTATCTGAGGCTCGGACCTTAACCAAGCCCCCTGGCCCCTGTCCATGGTGCTGACGTTTTTCTTGTTTCCCACAGTCCTTTTCGGAACACCAACATCCCTTCAGGCAACAGGGCCCATTCACACAGAGCCCTCCTACTCAGTAGGCTGAGGTGGGACAGGCACAGTCTATGTTACCTCGGTAAGATTCCACATTTCCCAGCCAAGTGGAACAAAGCTCCAGGCTATGTGAGAATCATATGTGATGACACGAAAACACAGGGCAGACACCCCTTTCTTCTAGAAAATTACTGACCTATATCCACACACTAAAAACCAATCTCTTGACTCTTAACAGGAGCAATGCCCCCTCCTCTTGTGAAGTCTTTTCTGCATCTTCCCTCTCATCAGGAAACTAATCAATGGCTTCCCCGGGATTCTCACATAGTGCACACACATCCCCTTCCAGCACAAGCTCCCACACTGCACTCTATGTATGAGAGAGCTCCTCCTCTGTCTCCCTCCCTGGGCTGCAGATTCTCAAGGCAAGGGCTGTGCCTTGTTCCTGCATGCCCACTCTGCGGGTCCATAAGGGGTGCATGGAGTACACCCCACAGAATGCACGAGTCTACCCCACAGAGAGTTTGGGGGTAGAATTTCCCATCCAGTCCCACTACCTCTCTGCCCCACTCTGTGTGCCCTGCCCCTGCCTGCCCAGCCTGTCTGTGCTGGGCATCCTCATCTCCCATGCTGGAAAGCTCAGCCTAACCCCACTTGCCTGCCCTAAATTTCTCCAAGACACAGTTTTCTCCACCATAAAATATAATTATTAACAACTTCCTCTTGGGATTTCTTAAGGATGGAATTTTTAAATTCATGAATAGCATTTTGTACATTGTAAGTGTGGCCCCTACCTTAATTCCTGCCATGTCCCATCCATCCTTCTTTCTCCCAGTGCCCATAGTTCCACACTGTACCCTGGACCCTCTGCCTTCACTGTGTCACCACAGTGAAGGGGCAAGGGAAAGGAGCCAAGTAAGTTCCTCCTACAGGAATTCCTCATCAGGCCTCTGCCGTCATGTCCTCTCTTCTCCCCCAAATTCAGTGAAGTCTTTTGAGAAAGGTGCTGTCTTAGCCCATTCCTGCCGCTATAACAAAAATATCCTAGACTGGCTGGGCACAGTGGCTCATGCCTGTAATCCTAGCATTTGGGAGACCGAGAAGAGTTGATTGCCTGAGCTCATGGGTTAGAGACAAGCCTGAGAAGAGTGAGACCTGTCTCTAAAAATAGCCAGGTATTGTGGTGGGTGCCTGTAGTAGTTCCAGCTACTTCGGAGGCTGAGACAAGAGAATCACTTAAGCCCAAGAGTTTGAGGTTTCTGTGAGCTATGATGCCATGGCACTCTACCAAGACTGACAAAGTGAGAATCTGTCTAAAAAAAAAAAATACCTTAGACTGGGTAATTTATAAACAACAGAAATTTATTTCTCACAGTTCTGGAGGCTGGGAAGTCCCAGATCAAGCCCCCAGCAGATCCGGCATCTAATGAGAGCCCATTGCCCACAGATGGCACCTTCTTGCTGCCTGCTTATATGGCAGGGGCAAGGGTAAGGAGCCTGGTAAGTCCCCTCAGGCCTCTTTACTAACCTGTTCATGACGGTGGAACCATCACGACCGACTTCTCAAAGACCCTATCTATTAATATGATCACATTGGAGATTGAGTTTCAACAGGAATTTCGAGGGGACACATATTGATAAAGTAGGTATAGTGACCGATACTATGGAGTGCCCTGTTAAGAGCTCATGAGAAAATGAGTTTTAACAGGAATTTCAAGGGGACCATAGCAGGTGCCTATGGTCACCCTGACTTCTGTGTGGGAAGCAGCATGTCAGATAGCTGGCTCCAGGGCCATCTGGGACGCCTCACCTCTGAAAAGCAGAGGAGCTGCAACTGCCCGGCACCAGCTCTCCTTGCCTTCTCGGCAAGCTCCCCTGTGGGCTGGGCAGAGCCCCTCAGGGCCCCCTTCCACCTCCACTGCTCCCTGCCATGACCACTGCCTTTCTGCCCAAGAGAGCCCCATGCCAGTCCACCCTTAAGCCCTGACAGCTCTGCCAATCTCTGGCCTCCACCCCTTCCTCCCCGCTTTCCTCCTCCTGCCCCTTCTTCTCATGAAAAAGCCCAGTCTTGCTTCTAATGCAAAAATGGAATTATCTATAAGGATTTGAAAGGACAAATGTGCAGGGAGTCAAATAGCACCAGGCTCTCCTCTCCTTCCCTTTGATAAATTCCCTGCCTGATCCAGCAGTCTTTCAATTAGGTGGATTAAACTGTAACAGAGCATTCTGGGGGAGGAGGAGGAGCTGCTGGGGGAAGACAGCAAGCTCTGTAGGAATGAGCTGATCGCTCCAAAGGGGGTTGCCCATCTCAAGGGGCCGATCCACTGGCCTCACACCAGGCCAGACTCATACCCAACACTGTGCAGCTTGCAATATCCTTTTCATCCTCATTTTCTCATTAGCCCTTAACAGGGCACTCCGTAGTATCTGTCACTATATCTATTTTATCAATAATGAGACTGAAGCTTAGATAGTAGGTGACTCACCCAAAGTCACACAGCAAAGCCTTGGCTTGATCCCAGGCATTCAAGGTGGTCCCCATTGCTCCCTCCCCCTGCCTAGGGGGGAGCCACTCCCCAACACTCAGGATATGAAAGTCCCCTGGCACTGGGGCCATGAGTGGAGTTCAGCAACAGATCCATCCTTTGGCAAACTTAAGTGAGTTTGGACAGACAATTACATGAGACTTGAGACAATAAGACATCTGTTCTGTAGAATTCATAGGCAGCAAAGCCCTGGACTCCACAGAGACGGTGTCCTTGGGTGTGCAAACTCCAGGACTAGAGAAAGGTCACATTGACTGATGGGTGACATATGACCTACCTGGTGCATCTGGCCATGTTGGCACACTGGAGGGGTTTTCAATGGTCCCCATCTAGGTTTTTGCCAGTGAGACTTCTGCATAGAAAATGGCCCTGATGGCTGGGACAGACAAGATGACTATGCTGACTCTTGGTCCCTTTATCCTGTCCCCCTATACACACATTCCCTCTACACCTGAGCACTGACTTTTCCTTGGGAGCAAGGAGGGTCCAGCAGGTCTAACTGTGGATTTCCTATGCTGGTGCCCCAGGGATCAGCTCAGTGTGGTTCAGAAAAATGGGTTCTTACTACAACCCACCCTCACCACTAGCAGTGCCCCTTCAACCCACCACTGGTGCTCTCTCCCTGGGATCCAGTGCAGAAGGAACAAGCTTTCGTGTATACAGTAGTTAAGGGACACAATGTGAAAGTATGCTTCTGGGTCTCTGTTCCATGCATGGGCCCAGAGGTAGGTCCTGATGGGAACCTGGCAGCTTAAAACCAGAATGATATAAGGCTTACACAGAAAGAAACTTGGAAAAGCATCTATATCAACCCTCTCGCTTTACAGATCTGAAAACCAAGGCTTAGAGTTGAGAATGACTCTCCCAGGCCCAAATGGTGAAACCACTAAATATCTGGGACCAGAACCCAGACCACCTAACATCCAGCCCTGGACCCTTCCCATGACACCATCTGTGGGGTTAAGTTGCCGAGTTTGGAGATAAAAGGCTTAACTGGAGACCTAGGAGAGACTCGAGAAGATTGAGAAATCCTCATGGGGCATCATTTGGTTAATATCTTTCCAGTACTTTTTATCACAGATCAGATACTTTTCAAAATTGCAAGGATACTTTGTACTTAAATTTATCATTAATTATTAAGCATCTGTTGCACAGGGTTGCTATAGCAGATATCACGGGAGATAGGGGAAAAGAAAAAAGACACGGTCCAGTCCTCCCAAAACAAAACTCACTTAGCAAATGCACAATATTTCATTCCAAAAACATTCATTGAGATTCCACTCTGTGGTAGGCCTACCTTGTTGTTCTAGGGATGCTAAGATAATTGATATGGGTAAGATCTCTGTCTTCTGGGAGCTTACGTTTTGCTAAATAATTTTACTTTATTAAGCATTTACCACATACTAGGTATTCTGCCAAGTGCTTCACCTGTATTATCTTCTATAATCTATATAAGAAGTCTGTGAATGCTCATTTTACAGACAAGGAAACTGAGGCTCAGGAGCATTAGGAAGCCCAAGTACAGTTATCACTTAGCCCAGTTGGCATTTGAACCTTGGCAGTTTGACTGCAAAGGCTGGGCCTTCTCTCACTCTACTTCTGTGCTCTTAGAGTGAAAAAAGTTCCAAAGACGCAGCCTGCCCACGGGGCCCTGACAACCATGTGCCTCTGTACTGGCCGTGTGCATGTTCTTTAGTGTCTGGGGCCCTGTAAGTAGCAACGTGCCATCACTGTAATTTATAGGCCCATCATATTCAAATTTGGACTCCATCTTCTGTGGCCCCACTATACCTTGTCCTGGTAATGATTTATTGTTTTAATTGAGACTTCACTTAGGTAAAACTCATTGCTATAAACACAAGGGGGACCACATCCCTGGAATCTAAGGCAAGCTGGTACAAGCTGGTGATCTCTCCCCAGCTCCCCAATCGCAACTGCAGCCATAAAGTGACAGAAAGCCACAAGCTGTCCCACAAGGGAGGGGTCATCCCTCCTTAAGACAAATGGCCTTGTATTCCAGGGAGACGACCCTGACGCTCAGTGGCCTTTGGGTGAGTGAGTAAGAGCAGTGCTCAGATAGGTCAGTGCTGTCAGGAGAGGGGGCAGGGGTGGCAAGCGCACAGGGGACTCAGGTGGGGAGAGGTGAGCCCTGTCACCGCAGGGGAACGAGCCTTGACAGCAGTTTAGCAGATCTAATGAGCAGCCCAGCTTCCCCACGTCAACCCTGACATCTCTGTTTCCCCTGGTGGCAGCACCTGTCCATCTGCCAGCCCAGGCCCTTCCTACCCATCCCCTTCCTGGGAGCCAGTGCCAAAGACGTGGCCAGCTGACAGTTTGCGGGAGAGCTGAGGAAGGCAGCCTCAGGGCTTGGGCCAGCCCTGCCACCTCAGGAAGGGACTTCTGCACAGTTACATGAGCCCTGCCCATGGCAGAGGCCAGAGATAGGAAGGGAGATCACCTCAATAAGCCACCATTTACCACAGCCCTACCACATGTGAAGCCTGGGCCATGCCAGTTGGGGAATATATGAATGAACAAGACTCAATGCAGCCCGATGCAGCCCAACGGGGCCTCTAGTCTGATAAAAAGCTGAAATAGCCACAGAGAGAGTGAAAAGATCTGGTAGACCCTAACAGACATAATTTACTACAGGAATACACAGCAGAGACCATCACTCCTGGCCCAGAGGTATTGGGAAGGCTTCATGGAGGAAGCAACTTTGCAATGAGCCTCAAACTAAGGTGAGAATTTTGACAGGCAAGACTGAGGAGGGGCATCCAGGCTGGGGAACTACCAGAGCAAAAGAAGAGAGGCAGAAAGGCTGGGGTACCTGGGGATTCCAGAGATCTACTGGCTGGACCACAGAACCGAGGAGGTAGAACTAGAAAGATATGTTGAGACCCAGCAGTGGGAGGTCTTAGATGCCCAGGGAAGGAATCGGACCTTCATTTAGAAGATGAAAGGGACCTATCGAAGGTATTTGATTTGGGTAATGACATGATGGAAACCTTAGGAATGGACAGAGGAGCGCTCGAGCTATACTGGCAAAAGAGACCACTGGACTTTACTGCTCCGCAGGCAGAAAGGGGAGTATATCATTAGGTCTAGTTGAATATAACAGAAACTCAAGATAAGGTGGCTCATACAGGCCAGCCCCTGTCTTTCTGTTCCACCATCCTAGTATGTGGCTTCTCTCCCCGACATCGCTTCATGGACCAAAAGAGCTGCTGGAGCTCCTGCACCATTTCTATATTTTAGGGAATAGGAAGAAGAAAAGGGGAGAAGGCGAAAGTCCCCCTCTGATTTCCTCCATGGGAAAGCACAGAAAGGTAGCAGGACAGACGCTCACTAATCACTATCCCTGATTTCACAGAATATATGTGCTCAGTAAGTGTCTGTTAGATTAACGCATGAGCTCCGGCGCACAAAGGAAGTGCTGTCCTTCCTCTCTGCATCTGGGAACGATGGCCGCGTGTGGTTCGGTCTCCAACCACCCGCAAGTGTCTAGGCAAGGTGATCTCTGGGATCTTTGGGGCTGTAAGGGCAGGGCTCTTGGTAGACAGGCCCACCTTTGTGTGTCTGAGAGGCTTCCCTCCTGCAACCACGGCTCTGATCCTTTGACCCATGCCAAGCTGGGGAAAACCTGAGGACAAAAGGGTGGTTACAGGAAAGAGTATTGACAGGGGGGGTCAGCATTGAAGGGTGGTTACAGGAAGGAGTATTGACGGGGGGTCAGTATTGAAGGGCGGTTACAGGAAGGAGTATTAAATGGGGGGTCAGGCAACTGTCAGGAGCCCAAAGCTGAGCAGTTCAGGAGGAAACTCCCCTTGGGGTGGGCCAGCTCCGATGCCCAGGTAAGAGGTCACCAGGGTCCCCCTCGCCTCGCCTGACAGATACCCAGACAGGCCTCCAGAGGGCGCTGCTCCTGTCTGCTCCCCAACCCAACCTCTGCCGTGCACCCTGTCCTGGCCGGGAGCACGACCCCTCCCGCAGGGCGCCTGGCACCTGCCTCCTGCCTCCTCGTTAACTCTCCTGAGCCCCCGGACGTTAGCTAGCTAACGAGAACGGATCTGACAGAGCAGGATTACCCACTCGGAGGGAGCCGAGTGATTGTGTTTACTCCCAAACCTGGCCCTATTTAGTGGTCTGTGTGCATCATTAATCTTCTTCCACAATCCGTTCCCCATCTGCTCCCACTTTTTAATGAACTGCCACTTGTCGCACTCAATAAAATCAGCACTTTGCGAGAATTTCAGCAACGATGGACAGACGGGGAAGGCGAGAGGCAGCCGGAGCAGGCGATGGGGGAGAACGGGAGAGGAATCAGGGGGTGCTGGGCACGGAGGCGGCTGCGATAGAGATATCCCCGCGGGTTCAGGAACGGCGCTCGCTCTGCTTGGGCACGCGAATCACAGCGCGCCCGGCACTCCGGGCACCCTTGCCCCCAAGCAAGGTACTAATAACCACATCAGACCAGGGCGCCAGCAATTCCTACACTGCGCCACGTCAGGCTGGGTTTGATCCGAGCCAGTCTGCTTTACACAATTATTTTCCTGGTCATGAATGGTGCGGGCAGCATGGGGATGGAGGTTTCCAGCCTCGTCTGCCAGCTCCGGGGATTCATCCGATACCAGCCTATTACCTCCTGATTACTTGACTTGGCAGCCGACACACTCTGAGCTGCAAACCAACAGCACAAGGGCGCATGGGGAGGCCGAGGCCCACGCTGCCCTTCCAATCATTTGCCACCCCACGGTGTGCTGAGGGCTTCATCCAGGGCTCAGAGATGGGGAATGAGAGGGGATGCGGATGTGGGTCCTTCAGGAATGAGGGGTCACCAAGGGCATCTTCAAGCTGGAGGCTCAAGAAGACTGAGAGAAAGAATAAGAGACTTCCCAAGGACACACTGTGGCTCTCAGCACGCAGAACATCCAGGTAGGGCTGAATCCAGGCAGACCCTCCAGGCTCGAGGGGAGTAAGGGTGGGGCCCAGGCTCTGCCCTCATGGGGCCAACTCCCCTCTAGATCAGAGGTCCTGGACACCCTTACCTGAAGGCTCTGTCCTACCTAGCTCCTAGACAGAGGCCCACCAGGACGAGTTGGAGGCCATCCTGGCTTCACAGGCCCCATCTAGGAAGCCAGAGCCTCTGTGCTCACTGAGACCACAGCTCCCTCCCCTCCCCCCCCCCCAGTCTGGGCCAAGCGATTTCTGTCTCAGGGTTTGGTCAGTCAGTCAGGGTGTCCGTGAACAGGTTTGAACACTGGCCATATGCAAGGTGCTTACACACAGATCAGATGGACACTCTGCCCTCGTTGAGCCTAGAGTTCAAGGCATTTCCCCTCCCAGTTCCCCATGAGGATCCTTGCCAGCCCCTCCCAAGGAATTGGATCCTGGGACCCCTGACACCACATGCCCTGCCTCCCTCACCAGACCACCAGCTCCACCAGGCAGGGCCTGAGTTGTCTCCTTCAAACAGCATCCCCTACATCCAGAACAGTGCCCGGTGGGCACTTGATAAATATTTGCTGAACAAGCATATCAGTGAGTAGAAATAGGAAACAGAGGTACAGAACCACCTCAGTGTGGGTGTCACCTGTCTCTGGGGCTTGGAGGCTCCTTCCCACACTCCCGCCTCCTTGGTATCTCGAAGGCTGACTCTCTGACCCCCTCTACATTGAGTGTTAAACAGAGGCTTGCAGGGCAGTCAAATGGGTCCTCAGCCCCCTGCCCTCCCCAGGACAGCTTTCTCCCATGGCCCATCCCACAGTGTTCCCAGGCACCTCTCCACCTCCCAGAGCTGAGTCACCAGACACTGGAAGGGAAGGAGGACTCCTGCACAGAGCATCTGCAGTGGTCCTCAGCTTCACACAGCTCCTTCCTGCCTCACCTGTCCGTCTCCTACCAGGTGGCCTCTGCTCACTCCATCACCACCAAAGAGCAGGAAATGGCACAGGCCCTAGTGGGCCAGGTCAGAAGGGTCACATCCAGGCAGTACTGAAGCCAAGGGAAGGGGAGAAGCAATTGACCATAGGGACAGCAGACCAGCTGGAACGTGAGTCCCCCAACAGACACACCCCATAAAGACTAGGATTAAAACTGAAGTCAGCTTCCCCAGGGCTTAGGGTCATCTAGAAGGGGCATGGGATGTTGGTGGTTCATGGCCCATGGTTGGACACCGGCACAGTTCTGCACATTGAGGTGCATTTAACCGTACTCCTACCCCATCCACCCTAAACTCACCTGGGGAGGCACACACCGGAACCTGGTATTCATCTGCTCCCCCCTCGGTATGTGTAATAGCCAAGATGGCCAACACCCCTGGGAAATAAGCATTCATGGAGAAAATAATAAAATATCTGAGGAGTGCAATTCTTTTTATTTTTTTGAAACAGTCTCACTATGTCATCCTCGGTAGAGTGCTGCAGCATCACAGCTCACAGCAACCTCAAATTCTTGGGCCTAAGCGATTCGCTTGCCTCGGCCTCCCAAGTAGCTGGGACTACAGGCGCCTGCTGCAACATGCAGCTATTTTTCTTTTTTTCTTTTTGTAGTTGTCATTGTTGTTTAGAAGGCCCGGGCCTGGTTCTAACCTGCCAACCCCGGTGTGTATGGCCGGCACCCTAATGGCTGAGCTATGGGCACCGAACCAGGAGTGCAATTCTTATTTTTTAAAGAAATAATAAGAAACTCCAGCAAAAACACAGAATCGAAAAACTAGACAGAATAAGAATTCAAAATAACTTTATAATAATGATCCTTAAAGAGTTAAGGAAGGATATTGGTGCCCCACAGGAGGAGCATGAGATGTGAAGAAGAGGCAGCTGCAAATGGAAGTATGGAAAACGTCATCATTAAAATAAAGAATTCTGGCTGGGTGCAGTGGT
>NW_003852481.1:8205910-8207152 GCF_000181295.1 Otolemur garnettii
AAAAAAAAAATTAAAAGAGCAGATCAGCCTGAGCAAGACTGAGACCCCATCTCTACTAAAAATAGAAAAATTAGCTGTGCATTGTGGCAGGTTCCTATAGTCTCAGCTACGTGGAAGGCTGAGGCAGGAGGATCACCTGAGTCCAGGAGTTTGAGGTTGACACCGCAGCACTCTAGCCTGGGCAGAAGAGTAAGACTCTGTCTCACAGGTAATAATATAAAACAAAAATAAATAATTCTATAGAAGGGTTGAATAGCAGAATAGACATGGCTAAGGGACAAACACGTGAAGTGGAAGATCAGGTTAACGCTAAACGGTATAAAGGGATAAAGAGTTAAAAACTATAAAAGAAAAGCTAAGAGAGATGATGCAGAGAAGTAGAAATATCAATATATGTTTAATAGGGGACCTAGAAGGAGAGAGAGATGAACAGATGGAAGGAAATATTTTAAGGAATAATGAATGAGAACTTCTCAACATTTAAGAAAGTTGAAAGGTCTCAGGTTGAAAATGCCCATATGTGCCAAACAGAATAAATTTAGCAAAAGGAAAAAAGAAGCTAAACTCTCCATAAAGCAACTTAAGATCAACAGCAAAGAGTAAAATGTTTTAAACTTCCAAAAGAAGTAGATAAACTACATATGAACAAGAATCAAATCAACACCAGACTTTTCAACAGGGATCTTAATACAAAAGAAAAAAGAAAAAAGGTAATAGGCTAGTATTTTCAGTGTTGCAGGGGAAAAAATAACCTTTACATCTCTAATTTTCTACGCAAGTAACCTCTGTTTAAACATAAGACAAAAGTAAAGAATAATATTCAGCAGATAAGGCCTCATAATATTCTCTGAAAAACTCTTGGAGGAAGTACTCTGTCAAAAAGATAAAGGAGTGTGCTGGGAAATAAGTGGGTAAATAAGGAAAATGCAAAAATCAAAAACAAAAGCACCTCCACAACAATCTAGACTCGAGCTAAAATTTTAAACAAACATGGGAGGACAAGATGTAAATCATCATGAAGGCAAGGAGGTCTCTATCTTATTCAGAAGAAGAGATTTACTTTAGAACTTAATCAGAAAAATAAACATGCTTAAGTCTTAATAGGGCAACCACCAGAAAAATTAAAAATGGAACGAATTACTTTTGAAAAAATCTCAAAATATTAAGGGGGTATAAATGTTTTTGTCACATGGATCTCCTTTGTAATGCGTACATTAGGGCTTTTCCCATGCCCATCACCCA
>NW_003852481.1:8208151-8209607 GCF_000181295.1 Otolemur garnettii
GTGACATGAAATGAGATGGCAGAAAGGAGCACTAAAATAAATCAAAATTATAACAACGACAGGGAATCATAAACATAGTGAATTATCCTAAAAAGCAACATCCAATAATAAATTTTCTATAAGAGACATATTTAAAATGAGATGTAAAACAAAACTTAGACTTCAGTCTGAACAAGATGGCGTAGAACTGTTTCCCTACTCCTTCCTCCCCATCAAGTACAGCCACCGAAGGAGAATCTGAAAGGGGATGAGAAGGCAAACTGGTCTCTGAGTGGGACTGGAGGTCACAAGGAGCAGGCATCACACATTCCACCATCCAACAGGTGGAGACCAGACCCACCACTTCCTGGACCCCAACCTAGAAACAGACGGAAGTAGGCTCATTCTTTCCCCAAATCAGAGCTCCTCTAACCAGCACAGGTAAGCTCAACACCACAGGAGGGGGGAAACTGATGGGTAGTCGCTCCAATAAAAGGAGTCCTAGGAAGGGTCTCTCCTTCCCTCCTGAGTCTTCCTTCTCCCTCTGAGAGTCACCTGCAGCCCAGCCTGGAAACCCCTTCTACCTCCTCAGACAACACAAGCAAGGGCCACTGGGCCAAACAAGCCAAATGACCCAAAATAACACCAGAAAGGCTCTGTAAATATGTCACTGGAATAATAGTCCACAGATGTAATCCAGGATTTGTGTGATGAACATAAATAGGGTGACCACCTGCTAAAGAAAAAAAAAAGTGTAACTAGGACCCTAAGTCTCGTGACGTAATAATAAAATTTCCAGGATACAATCAGAAAACCACCTATCCCAGCTAGAATCAAGGAAAATCCTAACTCACACACAAAAAGGCAATCAACACCACCAACACTGAGATGAATCAGGTGTTGGAATTACCTGACAAGATAATTTTTCTAAAGCAGCTGTCATAAAAATGCTCTGACAATCAATTACAAATTCACTTGAAACAAATGAAAAGATAGAGAATTTTAACAAATTGAAGTTAAACCTACATACACATATATTCTTTTTAAAAGAACCAGTGGACAATACAGAACTCAAAAATACAATAATGGATTTTTTTTTAACTCACTAGATGAACTCAACAGAAGCATGGAGATGACAGAGGATAAAATCAGTGAACATGAGGACCCACTCAATGTGAGTGACAGAGAGAAAATAAATTCAGAAAAAAAATAGAACATCAGGATTCTGGGAGACAATAAAAAAAGATCCAACATTCACATCATCAGAGTTGCAAAATGAAAGAAGGAAGAGAGTGAAGCTGGAAGATTATTCCAAAAAAATAATGTTGAAAGCTCTTCAAACGTGGCAAAGACACAAACCTACCGATTCAAGAATCCACAAAAACCCCCAAAGGAGAAACTCCATGAAACGTTCAAGAAATCCATGACAAGAAACATCATAATTAAACTTTTGAAAATGAAAGACAGAGAAAAAATA
>NW_003852481.1:8209650-8210816 GCF_000181295.1 Otolemur garnettii
AGTGGGTTTTTCAAGTGAATCCATGGAGGCCAGAAGAATGTGACACAACATTTTAGAAGTGTCGAAAGAAACGCAAATTCTATATCCAGAGAAAGTATCCTTCAGGAATGAAGGGGGAAATACAGACATTTGCAAACAGAGGAAAACTGAAAGAATTTGTTGCTAGGAGACCCCAGACCTACACTCAAGATATTTGAGTGAAGAAAGGTCTTCAAACAGAAAGGAAATAAACAAAGAATCCTGAAACATCAGGAAGGAAGGAAAAATGATTAACAACACTTTTACACGATCTTTTCCAAAAACAGTACAGAAGGAAAAATTTCCCAACTCATTTTAGGAGGCCAGTATTATCTTGATAACAAAATTAGATGAATACAGAGCAAAAAGGGAAAACAGACCAGTATGACTCATGGTCTTAGTTGAAAAAAATCCTCAATAAAATAAGCAAACTGAATTCAGCACTGTATACAAAGAATTAAAATACATCGTGACTAAGTGGGATTTATTCCAGCTGTGTAAGGCTGGTTAAATATTCAAAAATCAACCAATGTGTTCCACCATATCCATAAGCTAAAAAAAATCATTTGATCACATCAATTGATGCTAAAAAGTCATTTGACAAAATCTAATACCCATTCATTATAAAAACTCTCAGCGAGTTAGGAACAGAGGGCAATTACTCAGCTTGATAACAAGCACTACAAAATACCAACAGCTGACATCATACTTAATGGAGAATGACTGAATGCTTTCCCCCTAAGAGCAGAAACAAGGCAAAGATGTCCACAATCATCACGTTTATTCAACATAATACTGGAAGTTCTAACCATTGCAATTAGGCAAGAGAAAAAAACAAATGGCATACGTATTTCAGTAGAAGAAATAAAACTTCTGCTCTATTTACAGATGACATAATTATATACAAAATCCCAAGGAATCTGCAGATGAAAAATTCTTACAACTAATAAGTGAGTTCAGCAAAAATCACTAAAAGATAAAACATGTGGCTCAGTGCCTGTGGCTCAAGCAGCTAAGGTGCCAGCCAAATACACCTGAGTGGTTCGAATCCAGCCTGAGCCCACCAACAACAATGGCTGCAAGCAAAAAATAGCTGGGCACTGTGGTGGATGCCTGTAGTTCCAGCTACTTGGGAGACAGAGGCAGGA
>NW_003852481.1:8211199-8213073 GCF_000181295.1 Otolemur garnettii
TTATCCCAAAATTCATCTATAAACATAATGCAATTCCTATCAAAATACCATCAGGGTTTTTTCTAAATGTAGATATATTCATTAGGGTTCTGCAGAATAAGAGAACGAATATAATCTGTAATTACAACAAACCCAAGGTTTATCACAAAAAACTCAGCTCATGGGATTATGGAGGATGAAAAGTATCAAGATCTGCAGTCAGCAAGCTGGAGACCCAAGAAGCTGGATTGTTCCAGTCCCAGTGTGCAAAAGCCTAAGAATGAGAGCCAGTGGTGAAAGTTCCAGTGAACCTGAAGACCTGAGAGTCAGGAAAGTTCATGGTCTAAGTCCCAGCCTGAGCCTAAATATGAATCTGAAGGCAGAGGAAGACTGAAGACAGCCACCCAGAAAAAGAGCAAATTCTCCCTTACTAATCTTTTTTGTTCTATTCAGGCCCTCAGTGGATTGCATGAGGCCCACCCACACTGGTGAGGGCAATCTTCTTTACTCACCCTGCTGATTCAACAGTTAATCTCAAACACTCCCACAGACACACTCAGAATAATGTTTAACCAAACATCTGGGCACCCCGTAGCCCAGTCAATTTGATACAGAATTAACCATCACAGTAGACAATCTCATTCTAAATTATATATGGAAAAGGCACAGGCCCTCAAATAGCTAAAAACTATTTTTACAAAGAGGAATAAAGTAGAAAAAAAGTCACCCTACCTGACAGTAAGGCTTACTGTACAAGTACAGTCATAGTAATCAAGACTTGGTGGTATCAGCAGGGAGACAAATGCATAGATTAATGGAACAGAATAGAGATCCCAGAAATAGACCTACACAGATATGCTCAACTGATTTTGACAAAGGTCAAAAGCAACACAATGGAAGAAGAATGAGCTTCTCAACAAATGATGCTGGAGCAATTGGACACGCATAGACAAAAATGAAGCTCGAACCACATATCCTGCACAAAAATTAACTCAAAATGGATTAAGAATTTATGTGCAAAACTATAAAACCTGTAGAAAAAATAAAAGCAAGTCCAAATCTTCTGATTCTTGGGCTGGATAAACAATTCTTAGGTTTGACACCAAAAGCACAATTTATAGAAAGGAAAACTTCATAAGTTGGATTTCATAAAAATTAAAAACTTTTGCTCTGGGAAAGCACATGCGAAGAGCATGAAATACAAGCTGCAGACCATGAGGGATATTTGCAAACCACATGTCCAGGAAGGACTAGTATCGAGAACACATGAAGAATTCTCAAATCAGTAAAAAGAAAATTCGAAAATGGGCAAAGGACATCAACATTTCCCCCAAGAAGACAGACAGATGATAAATACACTCATGAAAATGGGGGCAACATCATTAGCCATGGGAGAAATGCAAATTAAAACCACCATGAGGTGTCCCTACATACCTCTCTGAATGACTAAAATAAAAGAGATAACCACAAATGCTAATGAAGATGTGGAGAAACCGGATCACTCACACGTTGCTGGTGAGTATATAAAATGGTACATCCACTCTGTAAAATAGTTTCCTTTAAAACCAAATATGCAATTCCTGTAAAACTCAGCAATTACAATCCTGGGATAGAATCCCAGAGAAATAAAAAATGTATGTTCAAAAAAAAAGGCCTACACATGACTGTTCACAGAAGTATTATTCATAGTAGCCAAAAAGTGGAATCAATCCAGATTTCCTTAACAAGCAAACGGCTAAACAAACTGCAATACACACTTATCACAGAATACTACTCTGCAGTAAAAAATAACGAACTATTCGCATCCACAACTTGATTAAATTTCCAGGGAATTGTGCTGAGTGAACAGAGTTAATCTCAAAATATAACATACTATGTGGTTCCACTTCTATAAC
>NW_003852481.1:8214150-8218896 GCF_000181295.1 Otolemur garnettii
TAACCTAGGGATTGTGGGAGGATACGGTGGAAGGATCTTGGGTCTGTAAAAACTTTATGGTACCACTGTAATGGCTCTCATCTGCCTATATTTCATGTTAAGGCCACACCAACCCTAGGTTTCTTCTGGACTTCTATGAAACAACTGCCAGGTTATTTGGGACACTGGTATTTGAGTTTTCTCTGGCTGAAGTTAAATCCAAATTTAACGAGTACAAACAGAAAAGACATTCCATGCAAAAATCTAAACTACAGTTTCATTTTCAAGGAAGGTAGAATTCCGGGCCAAAAAAGAAAGAAAGAATTTGTGTGTTGAATAGGATAGCCTCAAAGACTATACGGTAACAGCTGACAGTACTATGAAGGAAAGGAGATACAATTTTTAAAAAGAAGAAGAAAACTATAGTTAAGGACCTTAACCTACCCTGCTCAGAAACTAACAGATGAAGAAGACAAAACTGGACAAAGATAGAAGATTTGGGTAATCCACTGATAGCCTTGAACTGAAATCTCACAAGACATGAGAAGGATATGTTATTTTTTAGCTCACCTGGAACATGAAAAGAAATCCTCCCTGAACTAGATTACAAAGGACTATTATTCAACCATTTCCAAAGACTGTAATAAAAATAGGAATCAATAACAAAAAGACAGGTTTTTATTAATATCAGAGGTAGAAAAACTGAAAAACCAAGCTACTTAATAATACTTGTGTTAAAGAGGAAATCACAGGGGAAATTACAAAATACTTGGAACTGAATGACAGTAAAAACACCACATGTCAAAATTTGTGGGACACAGCCTAAAGCAAGACTTAAAGAAAATTAGTGGCTTTGACTATAGTTATCAAAAAACAACAGAGATGGAGGGAAAGGAGCTAAGTATCTGACTCAGGAATTTGGAAAAAACGATCACAGAAGAGAAAAAAAGAGTAGAAATCTATAATTTCAAGAATAAAAATGTCTTAACTTAAAATATCACATTTTTGCAACTCCTAATAAATTAATCGATCTTGCCCTTGACCATCAATGGCTACTGACATCGCTAAAGGAGGATCAAGGAGACATAGTACCAGTTAAATTTGTGTTTACACATGTTTAAAGATCATTAATTCAATTATTTTCAAAAGAAGTTCAAAGCACAGTAAGTATATTCTTTTTTTCTACTTTTTTTTTTTTGATCAACATAATTTAAGTGTGCCACAGAAGTTTAACTACGGGTTCAAATGTGCCATGAGATTTTTTAAAAAGGTTGAAAAACACTGTTCCCTACCAACTTAGATGGACAGATAGGTATAGAGGCAGATCCTGAATTTTGTCACATCAATTGTAGATTTTCAGGATAGTCACTGACATTTCAATCACCTCTAAATTCAGTGAAAGTTCATCAAAATTCTAGCAGACATTTGTAGACTGTTAACAAGTTGATTCCAAAATTAACGTAGAAAAATGAAGTTTCAAAGTCCACAAATGGCTAAATCAATGTTTTAAAAAGAACAGAGCATCATGAATTGCTATATCAGATATGGAGACAGACTACAGAACTACATAATTTTATAAAGTTTTGTACTAACTCAAGGACAGACATATATGTCCAATGGAACAGAGCTGAAAAAATACATAAATAGACCTGTGTATATACAGGATCTTGACATATGATCAAGATGGTACCACAAATTAGTAGGGAAAGCATAACTTATTTAGTTGATGGTTCACCAAAACCAAAAAAAAATCATTAAAATCTCTACCTCAAAAAAAAAAAAAAATCTCCACTTCATCCCATATAAAGATCAGACAATTAAGCTCATGGCCTCATTCTAGAAAAAGCGCTACATATTTCCTTGCTGAATATCACTACGGTCACTAGATAGTCAAGGGGAGGACTTGAAGGTGACCATAGAGGTATTCAGCAATGAGGTCTGCCGCACTTTTTCTAGAAGGAGTTTGTGAATTTAATTGTCTGCCCTCATATTCAAAGGCAAATTTCAGATACATTAAAGACCTAAAGTCCAAAGGCAAAATGGCAGACCCAGCCAAATGAGAAAATGAATTAAGTTCTCCCCATGGTTTTGGACAGGGAGGAACTTCACGGGCAAAACTCAAATGGCAAAAACCATCACTAAAAAATCGATTAACTTGACTATATCTAAATTAAAGATTTCTATGGACTGAAAGGCTGCTGTATTTTTTGCCTTCATTTCCCAGAGCTTCCATGACAAAGGACCACAAATTGGGTGGCCTAAAACAGCAAAGATTTATTCTCTCATAGTTCTGGAGGCTGCAAGTCCAAAATCAAGGTGTCAGAGGTTCGTGCTCCCTTTGAAGACCCTGGGAAAGAATTCTTTCCTGTCTCAGCTTTTGGTGATCCCCAAGAATTCCTTGGCTGGTGGCGGGACATTAATTTCCTAGAGCCACCGTGACAAAGTACACAAACAGGATGGCTTAAAACAGCAGAAATTTATTGTCTGACAGACAGGTCTAGAGGCTAGAAGTCTGAGATCAAGGTACCAGCAGGACCATGCTGTCTCTGAAACCTGTCACAGGAGTGCCCAACCTGTGGCCCGTGGGTCACATCAGATTATTTGAGGATTGTTTTGCTTATCTGTGGTGTTAGATATTGAGAGAAGTCTGCACAGACCTCTTTTGGCTCATCAGCTTTTGTTGGTGTTTGTGTACTTAATGTGTGGCCCAAGACAACTCTTAGTCTTACATTGTGTGGCAGAAAAGAAAAAAAGGTTGGTCACCCCTGCCAGTGGAAAGAAAAAACCATCCTTGTCTCAACTTGTCACTGGTGTTTGTCAAGAATCCTTGGCATTATTTGGCTTGTTATTCATCACACCATCGCTTGTCTCCTTCATCTCCTGGGCATCATTTCCCCAAGTCTCCTCTCTCTAAGGATACCAGTCGCACTGGATCAGGGCCCACCTTTAAGACCTCATACGTAAATACTCTATTTCCAAATACAGGCACATTCACAAATACCAGGGGTTAGGGCTTCAAAGTATCTTTTGGGAGGACACAGTCAACCCATAACAGGCAGCAAAACTTCCATGTCTGTCCCATCTCCACTTGACCTTCTTTTCCTTGGGTCTCTTTGTGTCCTCTCTTGCCATTAGAAGGACTCCAGTCACTGGCTTTGGGGTCCACCTGATTTCATCTGGGGATCCTTAGCCAATCACATCTGCATAGACTATATTTCCAAAGAAGGTCACATTCTGAGGTCCTAGACGAACATGAATTCTTGGGGGACACTAACCCACTTCAGTCAGTCCTTTGGCCCCTCAAAATTCACATCCTTTCCACATGCAAAACACATTGGCCCCATCCCAACATTCACAAAAGTCTTTTTTTTTTTTTTTAGATAGTCTCACTTTATTGCCCTTGGTAGAGTGCATGGTGTCACAGCTCACAGCAACCTCCAACTCCTAGGCTTAGGCGATTCTCTTGCCTCAGCCTCCCGAGTAGCTGGGACTAAAGGCACGCACCACAATGCCTGGCTATTTTTTCATTGCAGTTTGGCCGGGACTGGGTTAGAACCTCCTACCCTCAGTATATGGGTCCAGCGCCCTATTCACTGAGCCACAGGCACCGCTCATTCCCAAAAGTCTTATCCCATTCCAGCAATAATTCTTCTAAGTCTAAAAAAAAAAAAGAAATCTCATCTAAATGTCATTAACTTAAAAAGTTCCAAACCACATAATCTTCTAAATCAGGTATCAGACTCTGAATAATGTGCCCCCTGCCACAAAAGTTCCCCTCCATCTTTGGACCTATGAAACTAGAAAAGGAATGATGAATTTGCTGCCAAAATACCAATAGTGGGACAGGCATAGGTAAATGCTGTCCTCCAAAAGGGAAAACTTTAAAGGAATAAAGGGGTCTTCATCCCAAGCAAGTCCAAAACCCAGAAAGAAGAATAACATTAGGTTTCAAGGTCTGAGAATAATCCCGTGTCCTCTGGGCTTACAGTGGCAGCTCTCACGACTTGCCTGCCTCTCTGGCCTCAGCCTCACCTCTGTGCCTGTCCTCAGAGTCATTCCTCCTCTTTAAAAGTAGCACACATTTACAGCTGAGGAGCTCTATCCCACCTTTAGAATCCCAGAAGTCTGACAGCTTTTCTTTATTTCGTCCAATCTCTCTGTTTCTGTTGGTATAACATTCTCAGGAACCCTGTGGGTCTCTTGTGTATGTCAAGGGGATCCAGCTCTTTGGTCACAAATATTCTCTACAGCTACTTCCTAAATAGCTCCACCCCTATTTCTGGCTTCTGCTGAGATGGTTGGCGGAATCCATGAGTCACACACCTCATCTCTTCAGCCACCACGGTTTCCAGCCACTCCCTTGGTGCTCGCTCTCTCTCGACAGTGAATTTCCTAATTTTAGCAAGCTGGGTAAACCCAGGACCTCCCAAATCATCGAGTACTGGTCGCTTTAGGCTTAACAATTCAATTCCTTCCTCTGTTTCTCTGTTACACTTCAGCCAAAGAAGAAACCGGGCTTCACCCTCCTCATCTTGCCTTGAAATCTCTTCAACTCCATGTCAAGGTTTACTTCTGCTTTTTTGGCCAAGAGTAGAACATAAATCAGCCAGGTTCTCTGACACTTTATAATAGGAATCCCCTTTGCTCCAGGTTCTGATGGCATGTTCCTCATTTCCTTCTAAGTACCTTTCACGCCCATAGTCCTAGCAGCATTCTGTTCATGAAGATATATGCGTTCTTTAAGATGATAGGAGCTTAGAGACTGTT
>NW_003852481.1:8218916-8220346 GCF_000181295.1 Otolemur garnettii
ATATATGTGTTGAGAAGAATGTGGAGAAATAGGATTTAGATAGTCTCACTTTATCGCCCTTGGTAGAGTGCATGGTGTCACAGCTCACAGCAACCTCCAACTCCTGGGCTTAGGCGATTCTCTTGCCTCAGCCTCCCGAGTAGCTGGGACTACAGGCGTCCACCACAATGCCTGGCTATTTTTTCATTGCAGTTTGGCCGGGACTGGGTTAGAACCTCCTACCCTCAGTATATGGGTCCAGCGCCCTACTCACTGAGCCACAGGCGCCGCTCATTCCCAAAAGTCTTACCCCATTCCAGCAATAATTCTTCTAAGTCTAAAAAAAAAGAAAAAAAAACTCATCTAAATGTCATTAACTAAAAAAGTTCCAAACGGCATAATCTTCTAAATCAGGTATCAGACTCTGAATAAGGTGCGCCCTGCCGCAAAAGTTCCCCTCCATCTTTGGATCTGTGAAACTAGAAAAGGAATGATGAATTTGCTGCCAAAATACCAATAGTGGGACAGGCATAGGTAGATGCTCTCCTCCAAAAGGGAAAACTTTAAAGGAATAAAGGGGTCTTCATCCCAAGCAAGTCCAAAACCCAGAAAGAAGAATGACATTAGGTTTCAAGGTCTGAGAATAATCCCATGTCCTCTGGGCTTACAGTGACACCTCTCACGACTTGCCTGCCTCTCTGGCCTCAGCCTCACCTCTGTATCTGTCCTCAGAGTCATTCCTCCTCTTTAAGAGTGGCACACATTTACGGCTGAGAAGCTCTATCCCACCTTTAGAATCCCAGAAGTCTGACAGCTTTTCTTTATTTAGTCCAACCTCTCTGTGTTTCTGTTGGTATAACATTCTCAGAAATCCTGTGGGTCTCTTGTATATGTCAAGGGGATCCAGCTCATTGGCCACAAATATTCTCTACAGCTACTTCCTAAATAGCTCCACCCCTATTTCTGGCCTCTGCTGAGATGGTTGGCGGAATCCATGAGTCACACACCTTATCTCTTCAGCCACCACGGTTTCCAGCCACTCCCTTGGTGCTCTCTCTCTCTCGACAGTGAATTTCCTAATTTTAGCAAGCTGGGTAAACCCAGAACCTCCCAAATCATAGAGTACTGGTCGCTTTAGGCTTAACAATTCAATTCCTTCCTCTGTTTCTCTGTTACACTTCAGCCAAAGAAGAAACCGGGCTTCACCCTCCCCATCTTGCCTTGAAATCTCTTCAACTACATTTCGAGGTTTACTTCTGCTTTTTTGGCCAAGAGTAGAACATAAATCAGCCAGGTTCTCTGACACTTCATAATAGGAATCCCCTTTGCTCCAGGTTCTGATGGCATGTTCCTCACTTCCTTCTAAGTACCTTTCACGCCCATAGTCCTAGCAGCATTCTGTTCATGAAGATATATGCGTTCTTTAAGATGATAGGAGCTTAGAGACTGTT
>NW_003852481.1:8220366-8246652 GCF_000181295.1 Otolemur garnettii
TTCCTTCTAAGTACCTTTCACGCCCATAGTCCTAGCAGCATTCTGTTCATGAAGATATATGCGTTCTTTAAGATGATAGGAGCTTAGAGACTGTTCTCACTTCCATCTGGGCCCTCGCTAGAATTGCCTTCAACATCTATATTCCTGCCAACAACCTCCTCAGCACTATGTAGGCTTTTTCTAACACAAACGTCAAAATTCTTCCAGCCTCTGCCTGTTACCCAATTCCAAAGCTATGTCCACACTTTGTTGTTGTTGTTACGGCAGCACTCCACTTCCTAGTGACAAAATCTATATTCGTTTTTGGATGTGTAAGTTCTAGATGGCTTAAAACAAGAGAAATTTGTCCTGTCATAGTTCTGGAGGGTAGAAGTCTGCAATCAAAGTGTCAGCAGGGTTATAGTCCCCCTGAAGGGTCGGGGGGAGAATGCCTTCCTCACCTCCTCCAGCTTCTGAGGGCCCCGGATACCCCTTGTTTTGTGGCAGCATAACTCCAATCTCTGCCTCTATCTTCATCTGGCCGGCTCCATGTCTCTCTGAATTCTCTCCTCTTTTTATAAGGATACCAATCTCTCGATTCAGGCCCACTCTAAATCTAGGGTGATTTCACCTTGAAATCCTTAACTAATTACATTTCCAAGGACCCTATTTACAAATTAATTTGCATTTTGAGGTTCCAGGTGGAGATGAATTCTTCACAGACACTATTTAACCTATGGACAAAATTAACAAACAAGTGACAACTAATAGAAGATATTTCAAAGTCTAAAATTACTAAGGATTGCTATCTGTGATAGACAGGAAATTTGCAAATCCACAAGACAGGAAATGCTTCCAAAAATTAGGCACGGGAAATGAACCCAGGAACCTGCAGCCTTGGGGTCACACGTGGCCTTCAGATCCTTGAGTGTGGCCTTTTGACTGAATCCAAACCTTACAGAACAAATCCCTTTAGGCGATCCAGAGAAGCAGAAACCCAAATGAATGAAACTTTTATAAAGAGCTATTCAGCTTCAAGGAATAATAAGAGATATACAAATTAAAACAAGGACATTCTATTTTATGCCCATAATATTGACATGAGAACTTAAGTTCGATGATATATGTGTTGAGAAGAATGTGGAGAAATAGGACCCGTACATAATCTCCATCATCGATGTGGATTTCCCATCTTGCTCAGAGTAAAGCAAAGTCACTACTCTGGGCCAAAGAGTCTGCATTTCCTGGTCCAGCAACGGCTCCAACATCATCTCTAGACAACTTCTGCTCCAGCCCACTGGCCTCCAGCTGCTCCTCTCACAGGCCAAGCACACATGGACCCCAGGGCTTTGGTACTTGCTATTTCTTCTACCTGAAAAGCACACTCCCTTCAGCTGATGGGCTTGGGCGCTCACTTCCATAAGGGCTCGGCTCACATGTCACCTTCTTTACCCACTCTACTAACATAGGCCAGAACCCTCCCTGCTTCCCGGTTTGTTTTCCTCCATCACAGTCGCCACTCTGACACCTTTCATCTTTTTCTTATTTGTCTGTTTATTGTCTATCTCCCTTTGCAAGAAGGCACACTCCGTTTCCCTCACTGCAGCATCCCCCGAGCCTAGAACAGTGCCTGGAATATTACAGGTGCTCAATAACTCTGTTGAATGGCCAGTGAACTACTAAGATTTACGGCATGAAATACTGTCCATTGAGGGTCTTAGTTGTGATATATCATTTAATCTTTTCAACAACCATATGCATTAGTCACTATCAATTCTGTTATACTGACTTAGAGACAGAGGCTCACAGAGGTCAGCCAAGCGAAGGAGGTCACACAGCTAACAAATGACCGAGCTGGGACTTGAGCCCAACCCGGTTGATTCTCATGTACGTCACTGTGCTCCTGTCACTCACAGGGTTCACAGCTCTCACATGGCAGCCAAGGAGTGCAGGATCCAGATCTCCTGCCACAAGGAATTCCCTTATCATTCTTCTAGACCCACCACCATGTTAGGCAGAGACCACACTTCCCCCAGGCTGCTCCCTGCCAGTGACCAAGCACAGCTGGTGCAGGTCAGGCCTCTCTAGTGGCAGCTTTGGCTTAAAGTTCTCCCAAAGGCCTGGCCAACATCTTCTTAGATCTGCCCAGGATCTGAGATTCTTCCTATCACACCCACTCCCCTCTCTTTTGTCAGACCACTGTTATAGTCTGAGGCCCTCCAGCCTGTCCTCCCTGCAACCTCTAATTCAGGGTTTTTCAACCTTTCTTATCTCACAACACACTTGAACCTATAGTTAAACTTCCACAGCACACTTTATGTTGATCAAAAACACAAGTTAAAAAAAAAAGAATATACTTACTGTGCTTTGAACTTCTTTTGAACATAATTAATGATCTCTAAAATTTTTCATGGCACACCGGTTGAAAGTCACTGCTCTAATTCCATCTTGCTTCTCCTTGTTGGTGGCCCAGCTCTATCACCCCTTGAGTCAGCACAGCACCTACGGGGGGGACCTGTGCATTCCCTGGGACCCAGGCACTCCACTTCCACACAGGTACTCGATAGAAATGCATGCGCATTGCCACCAAAAGACAAAGACAATAATGTCCAGAGTGGCACTATTCATAATAGCCCCAGCTGGAAATACCCAAAGGTTTATTAACAGCCGAGTGGGTAAATAAACTGTGGTGTATTCTCACAATAGAATATTATACGGCAGCCAGGAGAGGTGGCTCACACCTGTAATCCTAGCTCTCTGGGAGGCTGAGCCAGGTGGATTGTCTGAGCTGAGGAGTTTCAGAACAGCCCAAGATGAGTGAGACCCCTTCTCTACCAAAAATAGAAAAGCTAGCTGGGCATGATGACAGATACCTATAGTCTCAGCTACTCAGGAGGCTGATGCCACAGCACTTTAGCCTGGGGTGATGGAGTGAGGCTCTATCTCAAATAAAATAATAATAATACCCAGCAAAGAGAATGAACTATCTACAATCACCCACAACTAAATGGAAAAATATCACAAACACAACAGTAAAGAAAGATGACAGTCGTATCTATACATGTACTATTCACACCAAGTGCCGCACGAATTTATATTAGAAGTCAGGACAGCAGTTACCCTTGTGGGTGGGTTTGTGATTCAGAATGGACATGACACAGGAGATTCTGGGTACTGGTCTGAATAGTGATTATGGGACTCGTTTACTTTCTGATAATCAGAAATGTATGCTATGTACACTTTTCTACATATGTTAAGACTCCAATAAAAAAATGGTTTTAATGAAAAATAAAAGAGTGGACCGACACTGAACTCTCACTCAATAGGTAGCCAAAAATCACAATCCAAGTGACCCCCCCTACCCCTGTCAGGGCACCACCACCCTCACAGTCACTTCACGGTTCAGAAGCATCCCTGGCCCTCATCCTTGATGGCCAGCAGGTCACCACGTCCTGCTCATGTTTTCCCTCCCAGTATTATCAGGTTTGACCTGCTTCTTGCATTTCTGCTGCCACTGCCCTATTCCAGGCCTGGACTCAGCAAGTTAGCTTCTAACAGGTCTCCCAGCCAGAGCAGGGCCAGGGTGAGGGTGAGGGAGGTAAGGCACCTGGGGCTGACATTTAAGGAATCATCACCCTCAGGGTCTTGCAAATGCAGGGTGGTACCTAAGAGTGACGTCACTTCCAGTTTTCCTTGCCTCAGCCTGGCCCAGCCTGCTCTCAGCTTCCCCCTTTTCACACACAGACACACACACACACACACACACACACACGGCTCCATCATACTGAGTCATTCTTCTTGCTTCTGTCTTGTCCCTCCCCTGCCCCAGGATTTACCAGTGACCATCTGCCTGATAAATTAGGGTGGATTTGGGTAGGTCGCACCATCTCCATTAGCCTCTGTTTCTTTTTAAGTTCAGGGAGAAGCCTGGACCCGGAGATGCCAACAGTTTTCAGCATCAGCTCTAATCGGTGGTAACAACCATCTTTGACACTGGGTTGAGAAAGAGTCTGAGGACAAGTACAGATTCAGTGGGGAAAAGTACCAGGATCTTATATTTGCCAGAGGCGAGTCTGTTGGGCCATTACAGTTGCTGTAATAAACTAGCATAGCCTGGGTGGTTTAAACAATGTTTATTTCTTGCAGTTCTGGAGGCTGAGAAGTCCAAAATGAAAGCACCAGCAGATTTCTAAGCCCTCACTTAGAGGAGGGCCTTCCTCCTGTTCACGGACAGACCTCATACCTGGAAGGGAGGAGGCAGCTCTGCAGGGTCTCTTTTAGAAGGGCACTAATTCCATTCATGAGGGCTCCACCCTTAGTACCTAATCACCCCCATAGGTCCCACTTCCTGACATCATCACCTGGAGGGTTAAGATTCCAGCATATGCATTTGGGGGTGACATAAACTTGCAGTTAAAAAGAGGACAGTTATAACACACGCATCAGGCATTCATGCATTAAATCCACATTGTTTATCCTGACATTCCAGATTGTTCCTAATCTAGTCTCGTCACACAATGGTCCTGTTTCCTAGGGAATCAGTTCTAAAGCATTCAGCCCGAGCTTCAAAATAAAGTAAAAGTCAACTAAAACAAGCTGCCTTGTGCCGAGTTGCAGCACAGCCCCCTGTGATGGTCACATCATTCTCAGGTCCACGAGGGCTGAGCCCCATTGAGAGGGGCAGACCTTGGGCTCCCCAGAGCTCATCTCCCATTCTGGAACTCAATTCCAAAACAGTATTCTGAACTGCCTCCAGAGAGCTGATTTATGCTGCAGCTAAGGGAAAAGGAACCCAAAATATTGTGCCCATTTGTTTGAGATGTGGATGGTTAAACAGGGTCACCTCTCACCTGCCAACTGGCCTGGCCCTCTCAGCTCCTCTGGCACCTGCTAGTGGCAGCTGGATCTGGCAGATGGCCATGCAGCTCAGCCCAGCCCAGGAAAGAAAGCCCAGACTACAAACCCACAGCAATGCCAACCCAGTGCCCCTCAGAGACCCCCTGAGTTCAAGACAGTCAGAAAGGCACACCACACGCACATGCCTAATGGTACGTGATTTACTAAAGGGGGAATCTTCCCAGCCCTCATTTTTCTTCTCTTTCTTTCTCAGCATCTTCACAGCCATAATGGTGACGACTGAGTTCTGCCTGAGCTGCTACATCCAGGGCTCTCTGGTCAGAAGGAAACCAGAGGAGATGCCCTTCATCACATCTGGGCAGACACCCATACATAGATAGCCACATGGAAGGCAGGTATGGAGGAAAGAAGTACAAGATTTGTCTCTGCAAAGTACCAGGAAAACGCAGAGCAGAAGAGATTACTTCTCCACCGTGAAGCAGGGAAGTCTTCTCAGAAAAGGTGACTGAGGCGGGTCTTCAAGGATAAGTAATAGCCTAGCAAGGTAGGAAGGGAAGTAAAAGCTCGTGTCAAGGGACAGAGGCAGGAATGAACTTGACCTGAGCTCAAAACTCAGGACTGCGCCTATGTGCTCCAGACCTTGGCCTCATTTCCCATGCTCAGGGATGGAGGTGGCAATCTCCACTCTGCCTTTGCCAACCACAAAGCATTCCTAGTTTGCCCCCACCACGCCCTGTGGACCCAGACTGGGACATTCCTAACACCTGCTATCCAGAGTGGACCCATTTGGAGAACATCAGGGTGGGTGAAACAGCAGGGAAGTAAGACTTCTGGAGATTGGCGGAGCCAGAAGAGAATGAACATGCTTCCTCATCCTTCACCCTCTAGGCCACTGCTGTTCTTCTGACCCTTGCCTAAGCTGGGATGTCTGTGTGAATGAGCGAACAGCTAGAGGCCATGCTCTCCTGGGGCCATGAGGCTGGGCTCATGTCACGCTCACTCGGTGCTGGGGGCCTCCCCCTCCAATGAGCTGAAATGAATAACTTGATTCTCAGGAAGGCAAGTCAGTGAAGCCATGTGGAAGGAGAGAGCTCAGACACGTGGAGGCCGTGTGTGAGCACAGAAGGCGAGAAGGACAAGGGCTTGGGGTGGGGAGGGAGGGAAGGGACTGCCTCTTCTCTCACCACCCAGGAGTTCTACCCATCAACCACAATCTTTTCTGAGACAGTCTCATTCTCTCATTCTGGGTAGAAGAGTGCCGTGGCATCATAGTTCACAGAAACCTCAAACTCCCGAGCTCAGGCAATCCACCCGCCTCAGCCTCCCAGAGCGCTAGGATTACAGGCGTGACATCAACCTGCACTCCTAATCCAGGCCTACAGATATCTTTCAAAGCCTGCCTCCTCCACAGAGCCTTCTTTGCCTGCCCTAGCCTAACCAAGGTTAAGGACCACTCCCTCTAGTCCACGGTCTGATAAAGCAGGACCATGCCCTGGAATTAACAAGGGCCCAAGAGGCTAAATGTAGATTTCATTTCCACTTCTGCCTCAACTAAGTGGATGACCTTGGACAAGGTCCTCAGCCTTAATAAACATATATTTTTCATCTGACCATTGAAACTTTATCACAGTACCTATCTCCCAATAATGAGAGAATTAAATAAGGTATCTGTGAAGCCCAAGACCTTAGTAGATGCCTGATCAATGTACTTTTCAGGTAATGTGCTTCATCGTCCAGTGTGCCCCTCACCTCCTCACCTAGATTGCCAGCCGTAATCTAGGGAAATACTATAGCTCCCAGCCCAGCCCCATCATGCAGTGTGCTGGCACAATGCCTGGCACATGGACAGCTTAAAAATACCTTCTGGAAATATCAACTTGTAGCACAGAGGGAGGCAAAGGAGGCAGAATCCTGGCAAGGGTGCTCTGACACCCCAGGCTGGGCGGGAGCTGAGGCACATCCTTCTCATCTAGTTGTAAAGCTCCTGTGTTCATTATTTTAACAGTTATTCGTGATCAAACGATTTGGTGTTAATGTGGATCTAATGTATAAATCCATACGGGTCCCACAGTCATTTAACATTAATTAAATGAGGCCATTATAAGGCTGGGATTCCGCTGAGTTTATTGCGCTTAGCGATTAATGGCAGGAACCACTCGGCCACTGTGCTTTCTCTGAGCTCCTGCCTGGTCCCTTTGCCCTCTGGGGGACAGGGGACAGTGCAGGCTCAAAGCTTCTCTAGGACTGAGAGGGGTGCCCAGGGAGGTCCACGGCTGGGGTGGGTGCAGAGAGATGACTGGCAGGTGGGGAGCTCAGTGCAGGCCCAGCTTGCCCTTAAAGAGCTGATATTTCATAAAGAAGAAATAAGGGCTACGTTAGCAGAGCACTGGTCTATGAGTCCAGAGGACAGGATTTTAGTCCTGCTTTGCTAGTAATGACTAGCTGTGCCACCTTGCACAAGACACTTTCCTCTCTGCTCTTCATCAGCTAATTAAGGAGCCTGACCAAGCCAAGGCCATTCCCTGTGCCTGGAATGCATCTGTCTCAGCTCTCATGCCAGCTCCTCCAAGAGGGGTGAGCACGCCCCAAGTGCTCCCCAGTATACTGTGTCTGTCTCATTTTCTTCACGGGAATTACCACTGTCTAAATCATCTCTGCATTTGTTCACTTGTGGATTATCTCTGTCTCCTCCCCATTATCAGCTCCACAAGACCAAAGGCTTCCTACGTCTTATCACTTTAGCACCAGTTCCCAGAACAGTGCCTGGCACCTGGTAAGGAGCTCAAAAAATGACTTGCCCACCAACTGAATCACGACATGATCATTAAAACCCCTCCAAGAGGGGGCACTCAAGGGCCCTTGGCATCTACTCCTGAAAGCAGTGGGGGGTGGGGAGTGCACGAAGGGCTGGTTTTATCCAGCGAGATTCATGGGAGGAGGAAGGTGGGGTGAGTGCTTAGGGGAAGAAGCAAGTGGGCCTGGGAAAGAGGAAAAGGTGGGTGCAGCCTTGCAGAGGCAGGAGAGCTCCAACTCTCGGCAGCTGCTACACCCCCAGGCTCCCAGCCAAGACCATTTGGTGGAACTATATTAATAATCACAATACAAGATCCCTCACGGGCTGGAATGATTTCCTTTCCAAGACAGTGACATGCATAGCTCCTCACTTTGTTCTCCTGCCATCCCCTTGATACGAGGAGGGTAAAATATCATCCTACGTATACAATTAATAACAATCATCAGTTTGTATATGCTTTTCAGTTTCCAAATACAATATCCTATGCAGGAATGATAATACCTGTCCCCACTTTACAGAGGAGGAGACTTAGAGAAGTGAAGTGACTTGTCCAAGGTCACTCATAGAATAGGTGGCCTGAAACCTGAAAAACTCAAACTCCACACTTTTCCACAACCCAATGGCATATTTTTCAGATGAGGAAACTAAGACAGAGAGTACGTGGCTAGCTCACAGCAGCCCCCCTACATACACAGTAGGGGGGCCAAGTTACTTTAGGGTTAGAGGGAGGCATGAGGAAGACAGGGAAACGGGGGTAATCTCCCTTCCAGACCTGAACAAGGAGATGGAAATCACCTCAAATAAAAAATCCTGTTATCATAGTTCAGGGGAGCAGAGTCAGACAGTTATGGAATTACAGAATCCTAGAATCTTGTGCTGACAAGATGTTGGAGATTTTATCTCATCATACACAGGACTCAGTTCCTGTCCTAAGCTCTTTGATTTATCCTCGTAATTTCTGTCACAAAGTCAGCCCTGGGTGAATACCTGATTCAGGGCAGGGCGCTGGATACAGGTGCAATAAGTCAAGTCACCATTGGTGCTTAGCCTCTGCTCTGGAGATGCCATAGGGAGTAGTGGGGACTGTGGCAAAGTGGAGGGTATAAACTTTTTGTGAGGGAGGCATTACTGCTGACAACTGTTGCCATGTGGACACGCAAGCTACCCCAGTGTTACCAATTCTTACAATTTTTGAAGGAAGGTCAGAAATCGGGATTTCTGTTGGAAATTCTAGAGTTTTAAATATTGGCATTTATATTTAAAGCATTGCGTGAGCCAAACAAAACATCTTTAAGAGCAGGTTTCTTTTGTTATAATAGCTTTCTTGAGGTGTCATTGATATATCAACATGAATGTATATTTAATGTGTACATTTCAGTGAGTTTGGACACATGCAAATATTCATAATCCTGTCACTATAATCAAGGTAATACACTCATCTACCATCTCCCCAAATTTCCCATGTGCCTTTGGTTGAGTTTTTGTGTGTGTGTGTTAAGAACACTTACTATGAAATCAACTCTCTTAACTATTTTGAAGTGCACAGCCCCAAATTGGCTCAACCACAGGCACCACGTGGCCCAGCAGATATCTAGAATTTACTCAGATATCTAGAATTTATCAAGAACGACTGAAACTCTATCCTCATTGACTCACAACTCCCCATTTCCCTCCTGCCTCATTCCCTGACGATTTGCTCTAAACCCTAGTGCTGGTCGGTTTCTATGATGTTAGACACCTCCTATAAAGAGAAATATATGACGTTTGTCCTTCTGACACCAGCTTATGTCATTTAGCAGAATGTTCTACAGGTACATTCATGTTGCTGCAAATAGCATGATTTCCTCCTTTTTCAAGGCTGAATAATGTTCCATGGCACGTACATACCACAGTTTCTTCACTCATTCATCTGACAGCAAGTTTCTATCCATTGCCCACTGTTGACATGTGTAGTTAAATGAATAAATTAACCCTGGGCAAACCCTTCATTGTGAAGATGGAGCAACTTGAAGAGCTAAGCTGTGTTCCTAAGATTAAAACAATTAGGAGCAAAGCTTAAACCCCAAGCTTCCAGCTTTCCAATCCAGTCCTTAAACTGTTGACCCAGGGATAAGGTCAGTGAGGGGGTTCATGTATGTAAGAACCCGGCAGGTTTGGGGACACATAGTTTGCTGTCCTACATCCACACCTTCCACCGAACCCAGACCTTATCCCAGAAGTCAGGGTCCAGAAAGGCCTGGCTCACAGAAGAACCACGGGCAGCCCTCCTGGCTTCCCTCCATCTAAAGTCTGGGAAAAGCCCCTCACACCCTCCCCAGCACCCATCTCTCAGACCACTTAGAATGCAGCACCATGGCACAAGCCAGCTGTCACTTAGGCACTTACAGGCAGAACCGCGGAAAAACCAAACCACTGTTATTACACTTAATAACCAGTTTCCACATCATCAACTCATTGGAGTCTGACAGGCACTGTTAGAGTGTCAGCTCCCTCGGCCTAACAAGTCAGCGCTCGCTGGGGGCTGGGGGAGCACTGGGCAGAACAGACGACAGCCTTCTAGGAGACCTTTCACCTCCCTCTGCCCCATGCGGGGGACGCACACCCAAGGGCAGCTGAGGCTCAGATCACCCTTCTGCCCCCACATACTAAACAGCTTAGCAGCTGCACCAACAGCACCTACGGTTTGGAGCAAGATCCGAACCCCAGGAGCAAACAGCCTGGCCTGGCAGAGTGAGGGCAAAGGGGTCTGATAGAAGAGAGGGCAGGACTGGGCCACCTGTTTGGATCCTGGCTCTGCTGTGTGACCTTGAGAAAGTTACTCCATGTTCCTGAATGTCATTTGTAACAACAGGTGGTACCTCACAGTTTTGTTACATGGGCTAACTGGAACGCCCGCATGGTACTGACTGAGCATGGAATCCACGCCAATAAATGAGCTGTTATGGAAGGAAAATGCGGTCCTGAGGGGAGGAGAAGGGGGCCGTTAGGAAATAAGGTCACTGAGAAATGCTTCTGAATTGGCCTAATGAGCTGGGGAGAGGAGGTCATTTAGAGCTGTCATTAAAACAGCTAATAATAGTAAAACCTAACATTATTCCCATTGTCCCTCCCTCCAGAGATGAAGAAACTCAGAGAGGCTAAGTTACTTACCCAAGGTAACCCAGCAAGCAAGAGGTAGAAGTGGATTTAGAAGTGCGGCGGTGAGACCGGAGCCTGAGTCCTGGCCATGCTTGCCCCTTTTCCTTCTCCCTTCCTCTTCCAGCCCAAACATCAGGATATCCATGAGGCCAGATCTGCTGGGAGTGGGGCAGGAGGGTAAGGTACAGGTAGGCAGGGTCTTGAGGTCCCACTCCCAGACTGTTCCAAACTAAAACTGCAAATGACCCTCGAGGTTTAGGGAGCAAGTCTTGGATGGAGGTCGGGGCCTAAGGCCTCCAGAATGCAGTGATCTGCCTGTTGCTCTGGGTTGAAGCCACACTTCCTTGGGGCCCAGCCTGAGAAGTGGTTCCCACCCAGAGCCTCAGAGGACAAAAGGCCAGCCCCCTGACCATTCCTGACACACACACCGCCCGGGCTCCTCTTGCGCCAGCCTGAGGCAGTGCGGTGCTGCCATCTATTGGCTGCATGCAGTATTGCATCCCCACATGCCAGGTGAGGGAAACCGGGCCAGGGCGGGAGTCCCAGGCACACCAGGTCGGCGGTATGTCCTGAAGTGTCTCTGTACCTGGAAAAGGTCCACCCAGCAAACCCTGATAGGCAGCATCTCTATAGAATGTGGCTCAAGACACCAGATCAGCCTGGCAGATAAAGATGGGCCCTCTGCCCTGGGCGAGAGATGGTGGGCCAAGACTCCAAGGGGCCCAGGCCTGGGTGGAGTTGCCCCTGTCCCCCCAACCAACCCCAGAGATGTGCATGGATGACAGAGCAGAAACAAGGGAGGTGGGTGAGCGTGACAGAGCACTTCTCCGGGACTTCAGAGAGAGGGTTTGTTGCCAGCTTTGAGCTGGATGAGATTCCCAAAATGCCAAGAGCAGTTGTCCCTGAGGGGTAGAATTGGGAGGGGAGTATCGTAGAGGGCCAAGTTTCTCCTTAGCCCTCTGAAGCTTTGCGGAAAAAAAAAATCATTGACAAGAGGCAGATTAATTGGCGAAAAGACATACCAATTTATTTAACATGTGTATGCAGGAGCCTTCAGAAGGAAAACCCAAAGATACAGGGGAAATTGTCTATTTTTAAACTTAGATTCAACAAAATATGGACAGACATGTAGAAATATGATTAGAAAAAGGGGGTTCCATTTAATACTAATGGACAGAGTGGGGAACCCAGCAAGCCCTGCCTGTCTAGATTCTCCTGGGCCTCTCTGAGCGGTATTTCTTCCTGCTGGGTGTGGGGCCTTCTCTGGGACGGGGGTCTCATGGCTTACAGGTAAACAAGGCAGGTAAGGTCATTTCTTTATGCCCAGTTTTTACCCAGACAGGGCAAAAGGAAAGTTAGAGTAATATTTTTAGGTTTTGGCTCCGCGCCTATAGCTCAACCGGCTAAGGCGCCAGCCACGTACACCTAAGGTGTTGGGTTCGAATCCCCAGCCCGGACCCGCCGAACAACAATGACGGCTGCAACCAAAAAATAGCCAGGTGTTGTGGCGGGCACCTGTGGTCCCAGCTACTTGGGAGGCGGAGGCAGGAGACTCGCTTGAGCCCAGGAGTTGGAGGTTGCTGTGAGCTGTAATGCCACGGCACTCTACCCAGGGGGACAGCTTGAGGCTCTGTCTCAAGGTTTTATGACTCCCTTTGGGGTAAAGGGGGTTCTAGTTTCTATGAGCCTCCTCAGGGGAAGAGGGAATCTAGTTTCTTTCTTTCTTTTTTTTTTTTTTTTGAGACAGAGCCTCGAGCTATCCCCCTGGGTGGAGTGCTGTGGCATCACAGCTCACAGCAACCTCCAACTCCTGGGCTCAATCGAGTCTCCTGCCTCAGCCTCCCAAGTAGCTGGGACCACAGGTGCCCGCCACAACGCCTGGCTATTTTTTTTGGTTGCAGCCATCATTGTTTGGCAGGCCCAGGCTGGATTCGAACCCGCCACCTTAGATGTACATGGCTGGCACCTTAGCCACTTGAGCCACAGGCACCGAGCCAGGAATCTAGTTTCTATGGCTAAGAATGGGACTGGAAGCAGAAGCACAGGAAAAGTTCCGGGGAAAACTCTTATTTCTGAGGCTGCTTCTAAAGCCTTTGTTTTGGGGGACTGTGTTCTGAGCCCCACCAGCATGGCTCTGTTAGGTTGTTTGACTGTTTCATTGTGATAATTTCATTACTTTTCTTTCTTTTATCTTTATGCTTAATTAGAATTGCCTATTTTTCTACAGTGCCTTAAATCTCTAAAAATAATTTATGTTTATAAATTTTTCTGAAAGCCAATTGGCGTTTAAGTAAAAACACAATAATTCTAGAGCTAGAAAGGACTCTTTCTTTCATACATGAAGAAAATAAGCTCAGAGATAGGTGACTTGCCCAAGGTCACACCACACTTCCCTGTCAGAATAGAATTTTTCTCCTTTGAGAATGAGGTGGGTCTTTCCTGGCCTCCCATACAAGCTTCATAGAGGCAGGAACTTTACTTCATTAACTAAGGTATTCCCACTGTTCATTCTGGTGCCTGGCATGTAACAGACACTCCATAAATATACGTTAAATGGATGAGGAACTTAATCAGAGAAGGCTTCCATGAGGAGGTATGTTGAAAAGGTGCTGATAATGGATCAACAGAAAAGATAGGACACATCCCAGGAGTTGGGGGACGGCCTAGAGGTGGCACACAGTAAATACATGTTCCCAAATACTTGTAGGGGAGGGGAAGAATGGCAGAATGGCACAGTTTGTCCTCCCATTTCTGGCCCTAATTCCTTACGACAGAAGCTAAAAACGGTCCCTCTCTGGTACAAGGAAGGACGGTAAGAACTGAAGCCTCGGTTCAGCCCAGCTGGGCCTGATGAGGTCTGGCTAGGACTGGTTGGACCTGACCATGCTGGGTGGGGCGGATGGGATCTGTCTGGCCTGGGCTGGGCTGGGTCTGACCAGGTCTGTGTGGGTGAACCTGGCTCAGCTGGGAGCCCCTCTTCTTGCTCCTGGATTTAGGGTATCCTAGTACCTATCATGTCAGACCGATGTCTCAGAGCTCTAGTCTAGGCAAGAGGGGAGGGCTGGGGGAGGGGGAGGATCCAAAAACATCGAGGCCAAGAGAAAATATAAGAGGGTCCAAATTTATGAAAGGTCTTGCTTTTTAGGGTCCTTTATACTGTCACTGTTGCTTTAGGAACATAAAGATGCATTAAGATGTAATGATCGTATTGAAATATGGAAGCCTTTTACTATGTTTAGGTACAGATATGAAAGTCTGGGAGAAAAATGGAAAATTTCAGCAGGGGGGAAATGAACATTTCTGAAAGGAAAAAAAATATTCTTCTCCTAATTTTTCTGGAAAAGTCCTTCAATGGCTCTTGGAAAAAGGCATTCATTTCTCCTAGAATGTTGCCTAATGTCTATCTGACAAGGAGGCCAGAAGCCCCGCCCACCTCCCTCTGAACCAGTCAGGAAGGAAACACACAGAGCACCTGTGTATGCCCGGCCCTGAGCTAGGCTCATCTCGTGTGTGTGTGTGTGTGTGTGTGTGTGTGTTGTTTACTGGGACAAACTAGGGCAACCTGTAGATCACAGGCACATGTAGCCTGCAGAAAACCCCAATGGACCAACAGCATTTGCCCTAATACCAGGGCGTGTGGGGGCCTAGCCATGGATCTCTTTATGAGGCTTACCTAGCCCCAGAGAAGAGCAGATGTGACTCTAGTCTGTCCACAGCCCTGGTAAATGGAAAGCAGGGTGCACAATCTAGTGCGGGGTCTTACCCTTCTCCTCTCTGTACGTACTCTGTGCAGGGCCCTGAACAGAAGTCTGCCCTGCTTTGAGCTTCAGACTCAATTTCCTCCTGCAAAAGCCTTTGGCACCAAAGCCTAAATAGTCTAGGATCTTGATGAGGAACCCTGCAGGGATCTGGGACCTGGGATAATTCTTACTTGATCCTGAATGAGAAACAAGAATTCAGAGAAGGAGAGAGCAAAGCTAAAAAGATGGAGAGCGACTCTGAGCAAAAGACCCAGAGAGAAAGAGAGAGGAGTGGAAATTGACAGAGACAGAGAGAAAAAAGGAAGATGGAGAAACAAAGAGGAATGGAGGGGGGGAAATGAAAGAGAAAAAGAAAGAGAGAAACAAGAAGAGAAGGGTACGAAGCAGAGAGTGAAGGAAAAAGAGACAAAGGACAGACCAGCAGCTGCAGGGCCAGGGAGAAGGGGGAGCTCCGCCCCTCCGGCTGCCCCCCCCCCCCAGGGTCCCTCAGCCCTCCCTGGAGGAGCAGCTAAGAAATGGGAGGCGGGGAGAGGAAGCAGAGACTGCCAAAGTCAGCAGGTAACCTTGGAGACAAGAACCAGGGAGACAGGCACAGGGCGGGGTGCTGCAGGGGGTGGGGGCACAGCTGGCCAGCAACAGGTCCTGCCACCATGGAGGGGCCAGAGTCAGGACGGAGGCCAAGGAGAGTGACTTAGATGAGCTGGGGGATGGAGGGGGACAAAAGATTCTAGGAAGAAACCTAAAGAGGCCAGAGGAGTCAGAATAAAAGAAGAGATTTTACTGAGAATCAATTTAGGGAAGAAAGAGCAGGGAATTTGGGAGCTGTGATAAGAGGAAGGAGGGTGAGGCCTGGAGAGCTGGCACGAGGACGGCAGAGAGAGGCGGGGAGGAGTCAGCCCAGATGGCTGCGCTGAAGTGAGAAGGAGCTCAGACCTTGGCTCTGGGCAGGGGTCACCAGTGGAAACTGGTCACGGCCGACTGGCCAGGGGGGCACTCTGACCTTTTCCCTGAGACTAGTGGGAGCATCCCTGCAGGAGCCACCCCAGCTGGGGCCACACAGCCTCTGATTCCCAGCTGTCTGGCTCATTCACTTGTGTCCCAATTCTGGCTGAGCTATGTGTCAAGTGCTGTGCTGGGTATTCTGGAGGACACAAGGATCACTAGAAAAACATGTGCCCTCAGGACACTCATCGGTTAATAGGAAAAATGAGGTGTGTTCACAAAAAAACAAAAAGTTGACAAGGACACACAGGCACTTGGGAGCAGCTCCCTGCTAGCTGGGGGCCGAGCAAAGGAAGCCCGGGGGTCATGCTTGAGCCAGCCCTGAGACAGGTGGGGCTGAGACAAGTGGAAGGCTTGTCAGGTGGAAGGACAGCAGGAGCCCAGTGGCAGCCAGGAATTCCCGGTGTGAATCCTGGACCTGGCACTGTCTGTCCAGTGTGTGGCTGGGACGAGTCATCTAACTTTTCTGAGCTTCTCTTTCTCCATCTTGCAGAATTGTTTAAGGATTATGGATAATATCTGTACAGCATCTGGCACATAATAGATACCAAATAAACAGTAACTATCATTTTTATAGAGAATGAGTAGAAAACAGTGAGCTAGAAAGGAAGCTAGAAAAGGAAGTGACTGGAAATGAGTTGGAAAGGTGGGTTGAAGCCCTAGCAGGAGGCCTGGAATGCAGGAATAAGACTGGGAGCACCGGGAAGCTGAGGGTGCAGAAGCAGCTGTGAGCCACACTTGGGAGGAGCTTTCTACAAAGAGCATAGTGTGGAATGGGGTTGCTACTGAGTAAAGGCCTGGGTGGGTGGCTTATCTTCACCAGCCCAAAGAACAGTGGGAAGTGTGCTGGTTTTAAAATGTGTCCACTATTTTTTTTTTAAAATACTTCTTGCTTCAAAAACTGAAGTCAAGCTGGGCTCAGTGGCTCATGCCTATAATCCTGGCACTCAGGGAGGACAAGGAGGGAGGATCACTTGAGCTCAGGAGTTGAAGACCAGCCTGAGCAAAAGCAAAATCCTGTTTCTACTAAAAATAGAAAAATTAGCTGGTCATTGTGGCAGGTGCAGGTGCCTGTAGTCCCAGCTACTTGGGAGGCTGAGGCAGGAGGATCACTTGAGCCCATAAGTTTGAGGTTGCTGTGAACCAAGCTGATGCCATGGCACTCTAGCCTGGGAAACAGAGTGAGACTCTGTCTCAAAAAAAATGTGAAGCCAAAGTCCCCTCCACTTGAATGTGGCCAAACTTAGAGACTCACTTCTAACAAAAAAGAATATGGCAGAAGTGACAGGTTGGCCTCTGAAACTAGGCCATAAAAGCTCTTGCAAAGAGCTCTTTCAAGCTGCTCTCAGATCCCCTGCTCTGGGGAAAGACATGCCCTGAAGACACTCAAGTAGTCCTATGAAGAGATTCCATGTGGCAATGAATGATAGCCTCCTGCCAACAGCCAGTAATGACTTGCCAGCCATGCAAGTAAATCACCCTGCAAGTGGACCCTGCAGCCCCAGTCAAGTCTTCAGATGACACTGCAGCCCTGGCCAATATCGTGACTGAAACTTCATGAGAGACTTGGAGCCAAAAACATCTAACTAAGCCACTCCTGAGTTGCTGACCCACAGAAACTGTATTGTTCTTTCAAGTTGCTAAGTGCTAGAATAATTCATTACACAGCTATGGGTAGCTAATACAGGTGCTTATGATTGGGTCTGAATGACAACCCCCAACAGGGCATCAAACACACAGCAGTGCCCACTGGAGCCAGGGTTTGAAACAAGAGAGCCTAGTCGATCCTTACAGTGGGCAGGGTGGGGAGCAGTGAGAGGACAATGTAGAGACACCCAGGCAGGGTACAAACAGGTCCTGCCACATACGGGGTCTGGCCTGATCAGCACTTCCAGGATAGGCAACAAGATTGAGTAGATCCTCCTCATCCTCGCTGTTCCCATGTTGGTGCAGAAGTGCCGTTTGCCTAGGCCAGCAGGTAGGCCAAGGTGGAAGTGAGCACAGGAGTGGCAGTTGGTGGAGAGCTGATTGGTACTTGGTAAAGATCTCACCCAGCCACAAACCCCAGTCTTCCACTTATGATCTGGCACAAGTGACCTTGACTCTCTGCCTCAGTTTCTCATCTGTGAAATGGTGATAATAAACTCTCCCTCATGGGTTAATATTCTCATGGTGCAGCAAAGAGCCTCATTACATGAAAATCAAATGAGAAAAATATCCAGCATCACAGTAAAAAGTTGGAGCTCTGTAAGCTGGAAGCACCGGCCCCTGACGCCAGGAGAGCAGGCATGGGGATCTCTCATTTTTATTTGCCTTCTGACTCCCATGCGAATGACATCCTTTAGAGTAGGTATTAATTTATATAGAAGCTCAAAAGAAAAGATTTACAAAAAAGAAAAGAAAAGCACTCCGGGTCATTTTTGCCCAGTAATAATCTTCCAATTTGTTTGCATAGTAAATCTCGGCCTTGACCTCTTTCCATTCTCATCACAACCTTGGTTGCTCATTGAGGCACCTTTGCTCACCTCTCTAAGCCTCGGTCTCCTCACCTGTGAGATCAGGCTCATAACTGTACTGGAGCCATCCAGTTGTGATGAGGGTTGAATGAGGTCACCTCAGAGGCCCTCCTCAAATGTTCAGGATGATGGTGACAATGATGACACTGTCCCCAGGACCTGCAACACGAACTATGCTCCCATAGCACAGAATTTAACCAGCCTGGAGACCCTGATTTATTTTCTAAAAAGAAGTCCATTTTCTTTCTGAGGACTTCTTCTCAAGTAATTAATTGTTGGGAATCCTAAGAAATTCTGACATGGCGCAAGAATCTGTCCTCCTCGGAGCACATCTGCTGCCCAGCATTCTTCATCTCTGTACCTGCTAGGATACCTCCCATATCAGCACCCCTGCATGTAGGCTAAGGGCATATTGGATGGATGGATGTGTATACGGATGGACAGGACAGTGGATGGATGGGAGGGTGGGTGGATGGATGGACAGATGGATGGGCGGGTTGGGGAGAGATATAAGGATGATTTGAGGGCCCTGTGCCAGACCTCACCCTACACCTTTCTCAGGACTTATTGTTTAAAGAAAATTCTTCTCCTGCATGGACAGAGAAAAGAGAGGAACATCAACCATCCCATAATTACCTCTCAAACTTAATTATGCACATTTCAGATGCATATATCAACTTCACCTAATTAGGCTGTCCTAGCACCATCTCTGCCTAGAGTGCTGAGGGAGGCTGGGCTGTTCTCCCCAGAGGGAGGGAGGTTGGCCTCCTAGCTAAGTCTACAAGCCTGTGCTCTTCAAGCTTCAGGGGGTCTGGCAGCCCAAGGGGAACACACAGTCAGCAAAGCACGAGCCTTCCACCATGTCCTCAATCCCCCTGATGTCTTAGGATTCTCTGGGGTGAGGACAGAGAGTGAGGAAGGAGAACAGAGATGACAGACTCCTCACAGGACCCCCCATCACCACCACCCCACCCCAGAGATGCCCAGAGAGGAGAGGACTGGCTAGTGGCTGGGAGATTAGTTTGGTATCACAGAAAGGGCCCTGTGCTTGAGTCAGAAGCCTTAGGTTAAAGATCTAGCCCTGACCCCTACTGCCCGTATGACCTTGGATAAGCCATATGACCTCTCTGAGCCTTATTTGATGAGGAGGTTAGATTGGATGATTTCATAAGATTCTTCCCATCTCTCAAGACTCATTGAATCAAGAAGATAAGCTTCAAGACCATTCAGGAGCTCGTGATCTGGACACTGAGATTGAGTCAGGGGAGTTCCACACACCAGCTGGCTGCCTGGGGCCTGGAAGAGTCAGGGAAGCCTCTGAGGCCCTCTCCCTAGACTATGACTGGTGCCAGGAAGGGCCCCATAGCAGAGCCTGGAGCCTGCACACCATGTGGGGCTGGCAAGGAAGCCAGTGACAGGACCCCTGAGCAGGCTACACACCCTGTCCTCTCTGCAGAGGCCACTGCTCTGTATGGAGCAGGTGTATCAGCCACAAAGATCATAGGAGATGAAGAGCCAGAGCCACCAACTAGTACCCAAGACAGGCTCACAGCTACATTCTCCCCCACAGAAAGTCCTCGAGAGCCAGGCAGAAGCTCCAGCCACAGCCAGGGCTGAGCTATCTATCCTGCCCCAGCCACCACCTTGAACTCTGAACCCCATTCTCCCTGCTATGAGTGCCGCCTGGCATACCCAGACAGCCCTAACAAGGACATGGAGACAGGCCAGGTCCCCAGCATGGACAGCAAGTCACGGTGTTTCAGCTCTGCCAAATCAGACGCCACTGATCTAGAGACAGGTCTCTCTGGATTTTGCCCTCAAATGCTCCAAAACAGCCAGGGAAGAAGGAAGGATAACATGAATGGCCAGCCAGGGAAGGAAGAGAAGGGAGCTGGCACCACACATGTCTGCTCTGGGGAAGGGCCTGGAGACAGTATCTGTGGGGATCCTTTGCCTCCCTCTGGGCTCCAAACCAGCCTGTCCACCCTGGCCAAAAGCACCCCTTCCCTGGCCCCAGCCAGAGCTCCCAAAGTTTGCTCATTCTGAGGTCAACGTCTGAGGCCAGGGAGGGACTACAACTTTCCCATAGGGCAGTAATGGAGAAAGAAAGGTCTTCACAGCCAAGGGTATGTCGCTCGGGGGTGGACGGATGGCAGTGCAGGCTCCAGGGCCCCAGTATCATACTCCCCCTGGAGTTTGGCTGATCCACACAAGAGGGGGGACAGATAAGAAATAGTCTTGTCTGAGGCTTGCCTGGCATGAGGCAAGGATGGCTCCCCCGTCCTCATCAATATCCCTGACATTAACCTGTCACCTAAAATGGGGATCATTTCTGCCCAGCCTCTGCCTCAGCTAAGGCCTTCTTGGGAGGTCCTTCTGAGCAAATGCCCTGCGCCTCTCACAGATGCCAGAGCCGTATGAGCCTGCAGAACATCCATCCCAGCCTCTTGGTTTGCAGTTGTGGAAGAGGCTCAGGTAAGTTAGGTAACTTCTCCAAGGTCACACAGCATGTTGCAAGAACGTGAATTCAAACACTCATCACTGTACAAATACAAGCTATTAATAACAGAAACCATATTTATAAGACAGATGTTTGTATTGGAGATAATCTGTGGACAGTTACAAACTCTCCTACATACCCGTATGTGTCAGACTGCTGACTGTCCGTGTGATCTAAGGCGACTGGCTCCTGAAGCCCATTCATGGACTAGCTCTGCCACTGTGTGACCTTAGACAACTTACTTAACCTTTCTGTGCCTCATTTTGTCAACAACCAAGGGGAGACAATCACAATACATGCCTCATAGATTGTTTTGAGAGTTTAATGAGTTTACAGAATACTTGGAACAATGCCTGGCACGTGGTAAATGCTGAATGAGGGTTTGCTGTTATTAGTCCCTAAAGATACCCTTGGCATCCCAGGAGGCCTAGATGCCAGGACAGCCATCTTCCCAGGGGTCCTTTCAAGTATCTAGGTGTACCTGCTCAGGTCTCCCCCAACTCTCAGCCTCACCAGGGCTGGGTCAGCAAATTCTCTGAGATGAGTTTCTCACCCACCCCGGCCTCCTACGACCACCAGGCAAATGACCCTCACTCAAGCCTTGCCCATCCCCCACCTGCTCACTGCTCACCTGGGCAGCCACTGCTACAGTTCCAGGAAGCCACCTCTCCCCTCCACCCCTGCCCTGCCCTCCCCACTGCCCAGGAATCAATGCAATCCCCTAAAAGCTCATAACTCGGAGGTAATTATAAGAAGCATCAATTACCCAGCAATGTGGATTTCATGAATTCAATTAATTTGCATGGCAATCGATACGGGAGGGTTTGCTGGGGTCCCCGGGGGGAGTTAGGACATTGTTCTGCACGCTATTGATTTTACAATGTAAAACAAAACCTCTCTCCTCGAATTCAGAGATGCCCATTCAGCCATATTAACTTTCAGATCATTTATTTTTGTATGTCTTTCAACTCTGTTTGCTGCTATCACACAAATGCAGAGTATTACATTGTAGGGAATAATTAAATCAATACAGTCATGCTACACCAGGCCTCCCGGCTGAAGCCAGGGGAGCTAGTCAGCAAGCTGTTCTGCCCACTCCTGCCCTCTGCCTTTCCCAGCCAGCTGCCCACCCTCACCTCACCCTAAACTCTCCTTCCCCAACCAGACCATTCCTATAATCCTAAATCTCCCACGCTGTCAAATGTGTCTACTTCATTCGAGACAGACTTAAAGTGCAGCTGGAGAAATGCGGTTAGACAACAGGAAGAATTTTTCTAGCAGTGGATAGAAGCTCAAAGAGGGGTGGAGGGAATAGAGGACTCCCCATTCTCGAAGGGTCTTTGGAATCCAAGATTCCAGGACGATAAAAGATGAAGTCAAGGGTATGGGGTCCATGACCTCTCAGGGCTCCTGGGCCGTGGGAAGAGTGTTGCTTTTGCTTCCCCAAAAGCAGTAAGATAGAGGAGACAGCATTTCCTGAAATTTAACCCACCCCACTCTCTCCAAGAAGGCCAAATTTTGTAGGAGGAATGGCCACAGAAAAAGTCAGAGGCCTACTATGCTCAGCCTCTCATGCTCCCTGACTCAGGTGCCCCAGGTCTGCTGTGTTCTGGAGTCCTATCCCTTCCACACCCAGCCAGCCAGCTGCCCTGGAAACTCCTTGAGGCCAGCCAACCTCCAGGGAATCCTGAACACCCTACACACACACACAGAGCAATCCAGATACAAGGCTGGGGGCAACCAACCCAGCCACGCCCCCCAAGTGAGTCGGGGTCACCCTGCCTCCCCCCACGAGCCCCTAACCCTGCACACTGCCCTCAGCTCCCCGCGGCTGGAGAAGGGGAAAAGAAAGCTTTTTTAATTTGCCTCTGCCCCCCGCCCCCTGTCAGGATATTAGACAGCTAAACAGCCCAGCGCCTGTTTCCTTCAGATAACCAGCTCCTGACGAGCCCCCTAATTGTCCCCAGAATCTCAGCGCCAGTGTATAGAGTAGGTCATTTAACCAACAGTACACACAACTAAATAAAAATCCATTTTCCAAGAGAAAATTCTATTCTTATCAGAGTTTTGCAAGAGGGTTGCAAGCGGCCCATGTTAATTGAAGCTTTGATGTTTGTAGGAGGAAGCCTCTAATCAGCACCACAAAGGAGGCTGATTCACTGCAGCAGGCCCCTCGGCCACGGTGGACCCTAGGGAGTGTGGGGTGCCAGGGGCTGGGGTGAGGACAGAGGGTGCAGGCTAGCCACAGGACACCATGGGTCCCAGCCACTTGCCTCAGGCCCAGGGCCAGGCACAAAGACATCAGGGAGGCAGGTGGCCAGATCAGGGAGGCCAACAGGCTGGAGATGAGCAGGACCCAGTGTCAGAAAAGCCTGGGGTCCAGATCCACCTCATGATCTGCTCATTGCGTGGCCTTGGGCAAGTCACTTGACACTTCTCAGCCTCAGTTTCTCCTCTGGATGGCCATAACCCTCTTTACATCTTCTGAAAAGCTGTTTGGTGATGATGATCGAGTAAAAATAAAACCAATAAAAAGAAGTGTCATTTCTGAAAACATCCTAAGAGCTTGACCACCTGCCTGTCACCTTACCATCTGTATAGTATGGTGTATCCTACGTGCTTACGGCTTTCTGATGACTGCTCTGTAATATTCTTTATCATGTTTAATCTGGGGAATCTCAGCCCATTTTGCAGATAAGGAAACTGAGTTTCAGAGCAGCTAAACATCTTGCCCAAAACTTCACAAATCTTTCTGTCTTTGACTCTAGACTACAAACAGCTTTCTCTCTCTCTCTTTTTCTCTCCATTTTCGTATATTTGTTTGTTTTTGAGACACTCTCATTTTGTTGCCCCAGGCTACAGTACTGTGGGGTCAGCCCAGCTCACAGCAACCTCAAACTCCTAGGCTCAAGCCTCCCAAGTAGCTGGGACTACAAGTGCCTGCTACAACACCTTGCTAAGTTTCCAATTTTCTGTAGAGACGATATTTCGCTCTTGCTCAGGCTGGTCTTCAACTCCTGAGTTCAAGCCATCCTCCCACCTTGTCCTCCCAGAGTGCTAGGATTACAGGTTTGAGCCACTGCATCTGGTCAAAACAGCTCTCTCTTAGCTGCTTCTCTTAAAAGGAGGTGGGAGCCTCATCCAGCCCTTCAGGTAGGTACCCAGAAACCAGAAAACAGGCTCTGTGGGAATGTATGTGGGTTAACCAGATATTATGCATAAAGAAGCAATTCCGGATGGACCATAACACACTCTCAAGGACGGGCAGCTCCTTCATTATGATAATGGCAGCAGCGGTGATGGTTTCATACCCAGCACAGTCAACAATAGCCACAAAATTATTGTCCCCATTTTCTAGATGCAGAAACTGCAGCTCACAGGCTTAGTGAGTTCTCCAGGCCACAGCCAGTGAGTGGCAGTGTCAAGATGCCTTGAACCCTACAGAGCCCAGACCAGTCCTCTGTGGTCTGTGCTTTCTAAGGCCCCTGTGGTTTCAGGGCTGAAGCGGGAGGAAGGAGGGAGGAGAAATCCAACATGGACCTATCTGGCTTGGGCACTCACGCTGTGATGCCCGGTCCTGGGCACCAGCCATAAGGAGGAAGTGTTCTCAGAAGACAGAGGACCAGGAGTGGATGAATTTGCCAGGCCAGAGTCGACTAGAAAGAATTTACACTCATATTCAACACGATTTCCCTATGACCTGCCAGGTTGGTGCCAGGACCTGTGGGCTCAAAGATGCAAAGGTGTGTGGACAAGAGGTTTCCATTCCCATGGGAACCATGGCAAAGGCCCTGAGAGCTTTAGCAGACATCTGCCTGGGCCCTCAGGGGAGAGGAGGTAGCCTTTCAACGGCCATTTCCAGGATGTTTAGGGGCATCAAGGCAGGGCAATGGGGGCTTGGGGCACTCATCAGGAACTTTCACACTCAACTGCATTTGTTAGCATTACCTGCTGAGATCCACCAACAAGGAGGAAACCGAGGTCCAGAGAGCTCCAGGGACTTGTTCAAGATCACAGGACCCGCAGGAGCTGAATCGGAACCCAGCCCCAGGTCTTTGGACTCTGAATGCAGTGTCTTTCCCACAAAGACAATTAGGTATAAAATGTAAAATGGTTAGCTCAAAATCAGGAGCTAAAAGCAGGTGTCAGGACATGGGCACTGGGCAGATCCTGCATAGCTGGCCTGCCCCACAGTTCACCAGGCCACGAGATTCCCGACACGCACTACCTGTTTGTGCACCATGTAAGTGACACTTGGCCCCAAAACAGAGTGGGCCATGGAGAAGGGAGGAAGTTCAGCAGACCACCTGAGGATGAGCTGAGCAATGCCCATGAGGGTAGCAGCCTCTAGCTTCTGCTGTCCCACGAGATGTGGGGCCTGAGGAGAGATGCCAGGGAGGTTCAAAGAACTAGTTATCGAATCAAGCTTAGGGGGTGGATGCATCAGGTCGGCAGGCGTCCTGCGCCCTAACCAGCACCACTGATTCTATCTGCCTTGGCAGCAGCAGGGCTTTTTGCTACGAGCTGGCATGCCAAGAGTTAAAAATCCATAAGCAGTTAGAAAAATCCTTATCAAGCAGAAGGTCACAGCCTGAGTCTCTTATCATGAAATCAACTTCCAGGAAAGTCTGGTGACTCAAAGCCTCCTAACTGGTCTCCAAACTCTGTCTCTCTGTCTCCACTCGGAAGCCAAGCAAGGCAAAAACTGACAATGTCCCTCCCCATCTTAAAACCCATCAATGGAGGGCGGCGCCTGTGGTTCAAAGGAGTGGGGCGCCAGCCTCATATGCCGGAGGTGGCAGGTTCAAACCCAGCCCCAGCCAAAAACTGCAAAAAAAAAAAAAAAAAAAAAAGCTCATCAGTGCTTCCTAGATATAAAATCCAAACATTTTGCTGACAGATGAGAACTTTCTCTTCTCCTGCAGACCTCTCCAGGAGCCTCTGGTCTTATAGGCACCTCCCCAATTTCTTCCCCCTAGAGCCCCATCCCATCCATGCTCTCCCGCATCCTGTAACACCCCACCACAGCGGCCATGTCCCTCCCACCTATAATGGGCTGTATTAATGGTCTCCATTCTGAAGAGGTGGAGTGTGTAATCCCACCAAAAAAGTAGACTATATCTCCCTGCCTCTTAATCTTGGGTGCAGGCATATGACTTGCTCTAGCCAATGGAAAGCAAGCACGTTGATTTTAATTAAAGAATCGGAAACTGAACAAACAGTTCCTAGCAGGTGGCCATACAAGTGTGAAATAAGCAAACTGTTTTATCTGCCACAAACTCTGCTGGTAAATTTCTTCAAATTAATCCCAGTGGAAATGACATAACTAAAAGTTTGGAAAGTGCTCGTGATTGGGCTTGCTGTCTTCTGCTGTCTCCATCACCATTAAAAAAGAAAATCATGCCAGGTTAGCCTGCTGGTCCCCAGAAAAGGATAAGAGACTCATGGAGCAGTGTGACCTAATCAGGCCCATCCAAGGTCAGCTGACCTCAGCCAACTCACAAAAGGATGAACTAGATAAGCGGCATTGTTTTATGCCACTGAGGTGCTGTAAATGTTTGTTACATAGCATGTTACAGAGGCAGTTAACTGATACATCATTTTAGCCTGAACAATTTCGATCTACTCATTGGATCTCAGTTGAAATAGATGTCATGTCTTCTTGGAAGTCTGACCTGAGCCCTTACCTCTTCCATAGTCCAGGGTTATATGTGCCCACAACACCCAGCCTTTACCCTT
>NW_003852481.1:8246825-8248436 GCF_000181295.1 Otolemur garnettii
GTGGAAGCCCAGAGGACCTCTCACTTTTCCACCCCAGAGTCATGTGAGTTCTCTGGACTTCCCTGCAGCCACTGACACACACGCGCATACTTGAACCCCACAGTTACTACCCAGGATGCACTTCCCTCCCCGCCTGCTTGCCTGGTGACGAAGCGCTTTTGAACCACTTTGCTCCATCTTTCTGCAATATCCTCCAGCAAATCAAGCATCCCCTTCTTGGGATGTTTTCAATCTGTTTTATGTTGATTTTAATTAAAGAATCCGAAACTGAACAAACAGTTCCTAGCAGGTGGCCATACAAGTGTGAAATAAGCAAACTGTTTTATCTGCCACAAACTCTGCTAGTAAATTTCTTCAAATTAATCCCAGCCTCCGAGAGTCTGCTGATTCCAAGGAGAAAGCTAAGCAATCCCAGCCTCCAAATATTTGCTTTTGTTAAACTCCTGGAGCCAATGATGAGTGGTCTCCACCGTTGCTCCACCCTCATCTACCTTGTCTCCTAAACCCATCTGTGAAAGTCCACTGACACAACCCATCTGCCCAGAACAAGGTTCATGTGACCACACCACTGGGCTCCATGGCCAGAACTCCAGTAGGGCTTCAGATTACCTGGGAGAGCTCCCAGCCTGCCTTTTTTCTAAGTACCATCATCCTCTACCCCAGCCATCCACTTCCACCGCCAGCCCTCCACCTAAGCCTGGCCCATCTCACCAACGCTTGCCCATGCCAGGGAAGAGCAGACTTGTGGGCCTAAGACAAGGTTGGCTTTCCTTCCCCTGTTACAACTTAAAAATGAAAGGAGCCCTGGGAATCCTCCTTTGCCACTGATCTAAGTGTAAACTTGCACAGCCTTTCTGGAGACCAGTTTGTCTCGGCACACCAGAAGTGTTAGAATTTTTCTTACTTAAGGCCCAAAAATTCCACAGGTAGGACTTAGCCCCCCCTAAATAATAATCAGTGTTCAGTAGCAAATGTTCACCTCAGGGCTATTAATAATAGCAAAAACTGGGAGCAACTTGTTCAACAACAGGGTTAAATAAATGATGGTATGGCCATACAAAATATTATAAAATAATATTTAATAATGTAAAAAATAATCTTGTGATTTTAGTGGAAAACTCGGGTTATAAAACAAGACGTACAGCATGAATTTATTTTCCCTTTAATTTTTTATGTGCATGCATAGAACCTATTATATTCTATATGTGGTATTACATATTCTTTATGTAGAATGTACTATGTTATTCTATATATGGTGTAATATTCCATGTTGTACTCTATATGCCTAATATATTCTACTTGTGGTATAAATATTACATAGATATTATTCTAGATCTGTAGGTGTGTGCACGCACATTAAAAAAAAGACTGGAAGGATATAAACTAGCATGTTAAAAATGGCTGTCTCTCAGGTAATTGGGACTATAACCAATATCTTTCTTTTCTTTCTTTTTTTAAATCATCATTTTGTTAGTTAGCTAATTTTGAGAGCCGTCGTATCTAGGGAGGCAGGAGGCCTGGATTGTGACCTAGCAGTGACACCGACACAAACTTAGTATGATGCCACCTCCTGGCTTAACTCTAAAGCTAGCTCTGAAGTCATTAACATCA
>NW_003852481.1:8248465-8257018 GCF_000181295.1 Otolemur garnettii
GGAAGAGAAACCAGGTCACCTGTAAGGTTGCACCCAGCCTCTGTTCTGCAGTGTGTCCTGAAGTGCACCTCAGAAAGAAAGAGAAGCAGAGACATAGCAGGTACAAACTCAGCAGAAACACATCCAGAGCAACCCGTTTTCCCTGCTCACGCTAGCCTCAGAGCCGTGAAGATCAACACTGAATAACCACTCACTACGCACAACGCGCTATTCTATCACATGCTTCATACAAAGGGATTGCACAGAGTAATAACCTGCATTTCTGCCCCATTATAATTTCAGGACTGTACCTAGAAGATGGTGGTTTCTGGCCCTACCCAAGAAAACTGTCACCTGTGCTCAAGTACAAAGTACAGGTCCAGTTATTGGCTACCACACCTTCTGTTGGTGGTACCAACACTTCTCCTGGACACCTCCCCACCAGTCCCCTCTGCCCCGTACAGGGCCAGCACTGCTCTCAAGCCTTGTGCTGCCACATCTGCATGGCAGTTGTCAGCAAAGGGGAGCAATTCTCTGTATCTGCTAAGGTGACACTAGCTGCTATATGGATAAATAACTAAATCTCACAGCACAGCCCAGTGGGTAGTCTCCTCCAACAGTCAGTTATAACCCAGTCTCCTTCCAGCCTGTGGCTCCATCCACCTCTAGAACCCCAGAGTCCTCTCAGTTCTACCAGTAAATGAAGAAAGAGAGCAAGGATTATACTAGGGAGGTTCTTTATACAAAGCCACTGTTGGAAGCACCCACAGCATCTGCTCTCATCACAGTGGCCAGGACTCAGTCACGTGGTCATAACTTACTGCAAAGGAGGCTGGGAAATGTAGTCCACTATGTGTATCTCAACGGCACAGCCTCACACCCCAGTGCTGTGCAGAGTTGCACGTGAAGAGGCCCTTTCTCACTACCCTCTTTATTTTTCCCTGGGACTCAGACACATAGCTGGGTGGGGAGAAGTGGCCAAGGACACGTCACATTTGGAATATGGCGTCTTCTCAAAACCACCTGCTGAGAAGAAGTGAATAAAGTATCCCCCTCAGTCCCTCGCAGCCCGAAAACATAGAAATTCTAGAGGTCGCCAGAGACCACCAGATTATCAGAAATGATGACTTTGTTTCAGTCTTTCTTACTTAGCCTCTCTGAGGTGTTTGACACCAGTGGTACCTTCTAGAACACACATTCTTTCTCTTTCTCTCCTGCATAACTTTATTCTTCCCAGGTTTTCCTTCTGCTTCTCTGACTTCTCCTCCTCTGCCTCCCTTAAGGGTTCCTATCCTTACTCTTCAGTGATGTGGTTTCCAGGCAGCCACTCCCACCCTCTGTCACTTTCTTCTCAACCTCATCCTCTGCCCCCCTGGACCACTCATTTGCACCCTACTCAGGTACTGCCATTCACAGTCACAGACCTTGCTCTTAAATCTGGACCTATATTTCTTTTCTTCTCTTTCTTTTCTTTTTTTTTTTAAGACAAGGTCTTCTCTGTGTTGCCCAGGCTGGAGTACAGTGGGGCTATTCACAGGCATGGTCATAACACATGCACAGTAGCTTCCAACTCCTAGGCTCAAGTAATCATCCTGCCTCAGCTTCCCAAGCGACTGGCTTGGACCTGTATTTCTAACTGCCTGCTGGCCACATGCACATACATGTTCCCACACATTGTGTCCAAAGCTGGGCTCCCTGTCATCTTCCTGGAATCTCCTATCCACCATCTACCCCATCACCCAGGGACAGACAATGCTGGGAGACCCCCTAGAATCTAACTCTATCTGCCCCCCCACCAAGCAAGTAAGCCCTGCCACATCAAGCTCCTGGATGTTTCTGACCACCCAAGAGACACTTCCCTGGTCTCCTTCCCTCTAGGCTCCATCTCTAATCACTCCTCCCCACAGAAGCCAAAGCACTATTTCTAAAAACACAAATTTCATGACGTTTGCTTCTTCCAAACATGCAAGATATGGGGACCTCAAGAGAAAGACCAAACTTCTTAGTCTGTCAGGAAATGCATTTCACCATCTGGACAGCCCCCTCCATTCTAACTCTCTTCCATCTTCTTTTTTATTTTTGAGACAGAGTCTTATTCTGTCACCCTAGGTAGAGTGACATGGTGTCATCATGGCTCACAGCAACCTCAAACTCTTGGGCTCAAGAGATCCCTCACCTCAGCCTCCCAAGTAGCTGAGACTTCAGGTGCCTGGCTAGTTTCTCTGTTTTTTTAAGTAGAGACAGGGTCTCACTCTTGCTCAAGCTGGTCTCGAACTCCTGAGCTCAAGTGATCCACCCACCTTGGCCTCCCAAAGTGCTAGGATTACAGGCGTGAGCCACCACACCCCCCTCACCTCCACCTTCTAAAAGGCATCCTACCCCAGACCCCACTAAGCCCAAGACCTTCCTAGTCCCCACACCTGCATTCACACCTCTGGTTCTCTGCATGTGAAGTTCTTTCCTTCCTACCTGGAAAGATCTTCCCCAAGCAAACTCTTTCCCCCACCATCCAACTAAAACAAGGGTAAAGTGTTCCCATCTCATATCCTCCCAATACACTTTCTCCCTTGAAACTACTCTCCCCACTCCTTGTCCTGCTCATTCATTTCTTGTCTAACTCTCCCACTGCACAATGAGCTCCTTGAGGGCCTAGCATAGGGCACAAGAGGTTTACAGAAAGACATTAGGACCTGCTTTCCTCCCCTCTTCAGGCCAGGGCACTGCTGAAAGGTGCACATACTGGGAGGAGCTGAAAGGCCCAGGTTCCCATCTTGACCTCTAACCCGGCAAATCCTAACAGACCTCATAAGCACCCCTCTCTGTATCTCTACCAAAGCCTACTTGCCTGTAACCTTGAAGGCACTAAGTTGGCAAGCACCCTCTGCACGGCAGGCCCTGAGTGCTGCTGAGGCCTCCAAGGAGGCAGGAGAGGCAGGTGGCCTATCCAAGCCCCTCTTACTCCCCTTTCCCTCCTGATCCAAGCCCTCTCTCAGAATTGCTTATAGGCATCTTGCAATGATCACTGTGCCACCAACTTCTGCGAATGTCTTTCCCAAGCATAGTAGCAGCCTGAACTCAGAGTCAGACACACCACCACCTACAGTGAGATTGTCAACGCCTTCTAAGCCAGGAGTCCAGGGCCTGCACCTAGCCAGGTGGGGTGGAGGTCCCCCTTCCTAACCTCAGGGCAGGGAGGCTTGGGGGTCCTACCCACTAGAGCCACACAGATACAAAGCATTGTCCTCCCCACACACGTACACATTGGTATCAGTTACAGGTTTACACTCCCACGTGTACAGGCAGCGTGTACTAAGGCAGCATGTACCAGGAAGAAATGGTATCTGGCCACTCACCTGGGGCCAAAGCCATTGACTTTGGTTCCCTTTCCTCCTCAAGTCCACCATTAGATCAAGAAGTACAGATTGGCTTAAATTTTAAGCCTTTTTAATTCTGTGAAGGCAAAAAGTGGAAACCAAATAAACACATGTACATGTACAGAGAAAATTTTTTTAAAAATTAAAAAAAAAAAAAAGAAGTACAGATTGGCCCCTGCTGCATGCCTAGCACAGAGCTGGATCCATAGAGTGAAGCCCCATGGCAGGGCAGCAAGACCCAAAGGGGGAAGAGAACTTGTGGGGAGAGGAGGCAGCAGGAGGCCAGCCTGGGTGCCCTGGTGCCATTTTCCTGGGGAGTAAGGAGCCTGGTGAGGGGAGAATAGATGAGGGGGGACTCTGGGAACTAGAGCAGAGTAAGGAGGACCCCTACCCTGAGTGCGCTGCTTCTCAAAGGCCCAGGGTAGGCAGGCCAGCAGCCTGTGCCCAGCCTTGGAGCCCTGGTTAGTCAACCTGAGTTCAGAATGTTCACTATTTGCACTGTGGCCTCCCCATACTCAATTCTGCACACGGCAGCCAGAATGGTCTTTCAAAATGCAATCTCATCATTCCCTGCTTGATGGCGTCCCATCAAGCTCAGGACAAAGTCCAAAGTCCTTACCGTGAACTTCAAGTTCCTGAGCAATCTAGGTTCTGTCCACATCTCAGCACTCCTGATGTATGTAATGCACACATATGTGCCTTTGTGTCTGCCCCCCACTAACATACAAGCTTCCTTACTGACTGAGCACCTAGAGCAAGTCCTGGCAGGCCCTGAAAAGGGAGCCCACACTCTCATGATCCCAATTTGTCTCACAGGTTAGCTAGGAGATTCTTAATCAGACATCACTAGGGGGTCCATGGAATGGTTTCAAGAAGTCCTCAGACCCCCAGAAATTAAATGCAAAATGAGTTTATATACATATAACCCCACGTTTTTCTGTGGAGAGGATCCATGCCTGTGACAAGATACCCAAAAGGGCGAGAATCCAAGGAACTAGAGATAGAAAGAGGAGGACGGCCAGGGATACTCTGTCTAGTCCCTGTCCCAGCAGGGGGACCGAGTGGTAACTCACGGACAGCTGTAAACCTGACCAGACACTAATGAGACAGAAGTGTGAGCACCCAACTGAGCATGCTCACAGGACCACGCCTGGTCACCTGCGAAGGTGGGTGAGCAGAGCAGGCCTCTGAGGATGGGCAGACAAGAGGCCTTCAGTGCAGGTTCTCATCCCTCCTGGACCTAAGTAAGGCAAAGCGGGAGGAGAGGGGTCTGGGAAGGGGTGGGGGGAGGGGAGTGGGGGGTACAGAAAACGGAAGGGGGACAGGTAGCCTGTTTCATAGCCTGACCTGTGCAAACATTTTCAGGGCTGGCAGCAGAGCAGTGTTATTTTGAAAAGGAACAGTGTGCTGAGGAGCAGAGGCTCTAGGGCCCCACAGACTTGATGTTAGGTATTTAAAGCCATGAGATTGAATGAAATCACCAGGGAAGAGAGAGAAGAGAAGAAGTCCAATAACGGAGGCTTCAGAGTTTGAGAAGCTCAGGGGGAATCAGCAAAGGAGATGAGAAGGAACACGCAAAGGTCCAGGGGAGGCTCACTGGGCCTGAAATGTCCCTCGGTAGCTCAGACAGCAATCACAAAATTTTATAAAGTGAAAAACTGAAAGACAAGACAAGTGATAAGCGACTTGGAGTCCTAAGAATACTAAATCCCAAGCTAGCAATAAGAAAAGCTGAGAATTAACCCAGTTTATACTGCAAAAATCCACAAAAGCCTCAAGAACGGACAAGACCAGATACCACTGGAACTAGGGAGTGGAGGGGAAGTGAAAGGGGAAGGAGCAGAAGGAAGCCTTGTGAGAAGCACCCAGCTGTGAGACGGTGAGCATGTTCACTCAAACTGAGGCTCAGTTTCCTCAACTACAAATCTATAAAATGGGGTTGATTGCCTAGCTCACAGGGTTGTTTTGAAAAGGAATTAAATAAAATGGCAAGAATTAGCCACAATCACTGCTACTACTTCCTCTCCTACCATTTTTCTCTAGAACTCAACCAGGCTTTTGTCCCCATGGCTTGAGGCGACATCACTGGTCAAGGTCACCAATGACCTGTGCATTGCCAGTTCCAGTGTCACTTCTCAGTCCTCATACTGTCCATGAGACTATTGGACACAGTGATCACTCCTTTCCCTAAAATCTTTTCTTCTCTTGTTTCAAGGATGCCACTCTCTCCTGGCTGTCACCCTCCTTCACTGGCCACTTCTTCTCAGTCTCCTTTGCTGATTCTTCCCTTTCTCCGTGCTGCTGTACAACCTCTCCTCCCACCTCCAAAGGCAGAACCCTTAAGGGTAAAACAGACACCAAACAACACAGTGAAAATCAGGTAATGTGTAATTCTAAACATAGGAACCAGCAGCTTCCAGCCCTGATCATCTACTTAGTTCCAGAATGCTGGCAACTACACCTTGATCCTTCAGAAAAACCCTGACATTGTTCTCTATCAAACAGCTCCTTGAAGTTGGCAAGCACTCCTCAAGCTCAGAGCTCATAATCAAGTCTTTTATCTGCTGCTTGACTCATGAGCTGACAGCCAAGGATTATCAGATACTTGAGGGAAGAAAGCCTCTAATGCTAAAGAGGCCAAAGCAAATAAATAGGGAAAAAGTAAGTTGGAGAAAAAAATTGTATACAAGAAGGAAAACTTCAAAAAACAATTTAAAAAAATTAACATCCTTGGAGAAATAAGAAAAGATTCTGCACCCACAAAATAAGACTAGAATGCTGTAAGAATGGAACACTGAATGAACAATAGAAAAGCGCTCTTGGAAATTTCTGATATCAAAAATGAAAAATGTGATAGAAAAAAAAAACCCAGAAAATTTGGGAAAATACCCTAGGAAATAGAGCAAAAAGAAGGAAAATAAGAGAGAAAAAATAGCTGGCCTCAGTAGACTATGCCTATAATCCCAGGTACTAGGAGGGTGAGGCAGGAGTTTGAGGCACTACAATCATGCTTATAAAAAGCCACTGAGCCCATCCTGAGCTACACAACAAGATTCCATCTCTTAAAAAATATGTATATAAAACTTAGAAGATTAGCAGCAAATAACAATAGTAAAAAAAACAAAGAAAAAGAAATCAATAAGATAAGTCATAGGATTTACCCAAAACTAAAGAGTATAGCGATGATGGACTTGGTTATGCTGCACCAGAAGATACCTCCAAAATTTCAGATGCTACATATCATCATCTCACTTCAGCAGGGTCCCAGGCTATTGGAGTTTCCACCTATGTCAGTAGTAGCAAGAAACCATGACAAATGGCTAACCCAGCTGTTTTAAAAATCCTGTCAGTGTAATGTCCCAAAATGGCAGTGCAGAAGCAATCTGGCTCCACTCTCTCACACAGGAAATCCAAAATTAATATCCAGTGCCAAGATTAATACGAGCAATAACTCAGAACTCAAATCAGAAGGTAAAACAATTTCTAGGATCACAAAGAAGTGAAAGATTTTGAGCATGTAGAAAGAGAAAACAGATGTCTCTATCTATAATGCCCCTTCCCCAATCTGCCAGGTCCCATGTATGGAAATTTTCTGCTGGACTCATGTTTCTACAATAGAAAAAGCAAGATTAAGATAAACCTCGAGTTTCCTCGCAAGAAAATTGTTCCTGCCTCAACTCACAGGAAGCATCTGAGTACCTGTGTAGGGGGGCAAAAAAGACCTGATAGAAAAAGCTAGAAACAAAAAGGTAAAGCAAGACTAGAAACCCCAGCCATGAAACTCTTCTTTATCTCAGGCAAAGGAGATGCCAAATCAGAATAGCTGTTCAGCAGCACCATGCTATAGAAAGCACACTCCATGGGTCTACTATAAACAAACTCCTAGCCAGCCTTCCCACATAGCCAGGGTATACCTCCCCCTTTCCCCATGCAGGACAAGCAGTGCTCCAAATGTTTGGATGGGCAGTATTCTTTCTTTTTAAGCCCATTGATTTATTTATACATTTTATATATCTAAAGTTCTTGGAAATTTCATTCTTGGTTCTTAGTTTTAGCTCATGACTTAATTAATAATTCTGTTTATTTAATATATAGTTAGGCATAGGCTGAACTAAAACGTAATATATGTTAAATGCAACCTTCCTTCTAGAAATATTTGTTTTGTTTTTTAATTTCAAAATAACCTCAATCATTTACTTCCATCTTTAATATCATGAAAGGGATATATACAACACAGAATACATCTTCAAAATCCCCCTTTGCCAGCCATCTATGTATTCTTAATGTTTGGAAAAACTGAGGCAAACCTGGACTTAAAGCACCATCTAGTGCCAAAAAGGAGGCAGAGATCTAGGATTGAGGGAAGTCACAGGAACTGCAAAGAACCTCTAAGCAAACATACCCTAGGAAGACCAAAACATGCCAGAAGTAAAGACTGGAATAAAAAAAAAACTGATCCTTCAATGGAAAACTATAGATATATGTTCACAAGAAACAATAGCAAACAGGAATCTATGACCTTCCCAAGCAGACAAAGCAAGGAGGCAATGACAAACCCAAATGAGATGGTATACGAGCTCTTAGCTCAAGAATTCAAAATAGCAATCCTAAGGAAACTCAGCAAACTCCAGGGTAATACATGAAAACAATTCAGAGAATTATCAGAGCAGTTTAACAAAGAGATTGAAATCAAACAGAACCTCTAGAACTAAAAAATATATTTGCTGAATTGAAAAATGCATTAAAGGCTCTTAACAGCAGAATGGATCAAGCAGAAGAGATAATCAGTTAATTTGAAGACAGTTTATTGGAAAATGCACAGACAGAAGAGAAAAAGAAAAAGAATGAAAAAAGGTTGAAAGATATAGAGAAGAATCATGAAAGAGCAAATATAAGTCATTAGCATTCAAGAGGGAGTTGAAAAAATGCAAGTGGTAGAAAGTTTATTCAAAGAAATAATAATGAAAAATTTCCAAATCTAGAGAAAGATATAAATATCAAGGTAAAGAGATCACCAAACAGATTCAACCCTAATAAGACTACCCTCAGGCATATAATAATCAAACTCAAAGGTCAAGGACAACGAGGGGATCCTAAAAGCAGCAAGAGAAAAGAAGCAAATATAAACATATAAAGGAACTCCTATTTGTCTAGCAACAGACTTCTTTTTCTTTTTAAACATATGTCTTTATTTTTATTT
>NW_003852481.1:8257169-8261693 GCF_000181295.1 Otolemur garnettii
AAAAAAAAAACTAAGAATAGATACCCAGCAAAGCTTTCCTTCAAACATGGAAGGATCAAGTCTTATCCAAACAAACGAAAACTGAGGACATTCATCACAACTGTACCCATCTTATAGGAATTGCTAAAGGGAGTTCTTCAGGAGTTCTTCAATCCAAAAGAAAAGTATACTAGCATACAAAAAGAAAACAAATAAAGGCATAAAATTCACTGATAAAAGTAAGTAAACCAACAAATTCAAAATAATCTAATACTGTAATTGTGGTTTGTAATCTATTTATATATCTATAAAGAAGATTGTGAAAAAGTATGAAGACTAAAAGACAAAACTATCAAAAATAATAATAACTACAGCAACCTGTTAAAAGACAGACAATATAAAAAGATATAAATTGAGACAACAAAAGTCAAAATGTAGTGGAGAGCTAGGCTCAGTGGTATATAACTATAATCCCAGTTATTTGGGAGGCTGAGACAGAAGGATCACTTGAGCCCAGGAGTTCAAGACTAGTCTGGGGCCACATAGCAAGGCCTCATCCTTAACCCAAAAAAAAAAAAAAGGAAAGGGATAGAGTTAAAGTGTAGAGATTTTTTTAGCTTTTCCTTTGTTTTTATCTTACCTCTGTAATCAAATTAAGTTGTTATTTATTTAACATAAGTTGTTATATCTATATGATGCTTTTTGTAAGCCTTATGGTAACCACAAAGCAAAAACCTATAATAGATACACTAAAAATAAAAATCAATGAATTAAAACACACTACCAGAGAAAATTACCTAACCACAAAGGAAGACAGCCAGAAAGGAAGAGACAACTTACAAACTACCAGGAAACAAGTAACAAAACGACAGTAGCAGGCCCTTATCTATCAATAATAGCATCTAATGTTAATGGACTAAATTCTCCAATGAAAACACATAGAGTGGCTAAATGGATTTATAAAATAAGACCTATATTCTGCTACAAGAAACTCACTTCACTTGTAAAGATACCACATAGTAAAAGTGAAGGGATGGACAAAAATATTCCATACAAACAGAAACCACGGAAGAGCAGAAGTAGGCTATATTTACTTGTGATAAAATAGACTTCAAGTCAAAGACAGTAAAAAGAAACAAAGAAGGTCATTGTATAATGATAAAAGAGTCAACTTAGCAAGAGGATGTAACAATTATATATACACCCCACACCAGTGCATCCAAATACTATATAACATTAATAGATCTGTATAGATATAACATCATATAGATATAACAACTTATATTAAATAAAGGGATAGATACATTATAATACAAGTACAGGAAGGGACTTCAATGTCCCACTCTTAGTAATGGACAAATTATCCAGACAGAAAATCAACAAAGAAATATTGAAGTTAGACACCCTTTACAGAGGGGTGTCCAATCTGAAGTCCTCAGTGTGCATGCAGGTTATTTGAGGCCTGTTTTGCTTATCTGTGGTGTCAGATGTTGCAAAGCTTATGCATGGGCCTTTCTTTTTTTGCTCACCAACTTTTGTTAGTGTTTGTGTATTTAATATGTGGCCCAGGACAACTCTTCTTCTTCCAATGTGCAGCAGAAAAAAAAAAAATTAGACACTTCTGCACAAAATGGACCTAACTAACATTTGCAGAACATTGCATTCAATTGCTGCAGAATACACCTTGTTCTCATCATCACATGGAACATCCTCCAGGATAGAACGTATGTTAGGCCACAAAACAAGCCTCAAGAAATTCAAAAAACCTAAAACCCTATTAAGTATGTTTTCTTAAGAAATGAGTATAATTGTGATGCATGTGTTACTTAGTTCAATGTAAGCATTTCACATTGTATATTGAAGCAGTATCCTGAACCCCATAAATGCATCAATGTACAAAGTTATGATTTAATAAAAATAATAAAAAAATGTTTTCTGACCACAATGGACTAAAACCATAAATCAATAATAAGAGAAACTTTAAAAACTATACAAATAGAAAGAAATTAAACAAAGTCCTCTTAAAATATCAGTGAGCTAATTAAGAAATTAAGGAAGAAATTTAAAATGTCTTGAAATGAATGAAAATAGATATACAACATGCCAAAATATATGGGATATGGAAAAATCAGTACTAAGAGGAAGGTTTATAGCAATAAACATCTATATCAAAAAAGTAGAAAGTCTTCAAGTTAACAACTTATGATATAACTTAAGGAACTAGAAAAGCAAGAAAAAAATCAAACCCAAAATTACTAGAATGAAAGAAATAATAAAAAATCTCTGCAAAAAATACATGGAATTGAGACCCAAAAAATACAAAAGATCATCAAAATGAAAATTTTGTTTTTTGAAAAGATAAACAAAATTGACAAACTTTTAACTATATTGAGAAAAAAGAGAAGACATAAATAAAATCAGAAATGAAAAAAGATACATAACTGAGACTACAGACATACAAAGGATCATTAGAGGCGATTATGAACAATTATATACCAACAAAATAAAAATCCAAAAGAAATGGATAAATTCCTGGATGCACACATCCTACCAAAATTAAACCATGAAGAATAGTTTAATAGTCAAAATTAAACCATGAAAATCTCAATAAGTAACAAGTAATGAGATCAGAGCCAGAATTAAAATGTCTCCCATCAAAGTAAAGTCACAAAACTGAAGTCTTCACTGCTTAATTCTACCAAACATTGAAAAAACAATGCCAATTCTACTCAAACTCTTCAAAAAAAAATTGAAGAGACAGGAATACTTCCAAACGTGTTCTACCAGGCTAGCATTACCTTGCTATTAAAAGGACACAATGGAAAAAAAAAAAAGAAAAACACAGATCAATAGACCAATATTATTAATAAAAATATACCCACAAATTCTCAACAAAATGCAGCAACAAATTAAAAAATATATTAAAAACATTATTCACCATGACTGACTGGGATTCATCCCAGAGATACCAGCATGGTTCAACATACATAAATCAATCAGTGTGATACATGTACATCACATTTACAGAACCAAGGGCAAAACCCAAATGACCATTTCAATAGATGCCAAAAAGCCCACTTGATTCAACATCCCTTAATAAAAAACCCTCATCAGACTGGATATAGAAGGAACATACCTCAAAATAATAAAGGCCACATATGATAAACTGACAACTAACATCATATCGAACAGAGAAAAACTGAAGGCCTTTTCTCTAAGATCTGGAACAAGACAAGGATGTACACTTTAGTACTAGAAATCCTGGCCAAAGCAATTAGGCAAGAGAAAGAAATAAAAGCCATCCACATTAAAGAAGTCAAATTAGCCCTTGTTCTCAGATGACATAATCTTATACTTAGGAAAACCTAAAGATGCCACCAAAAAACTTAGATTAATAAAAAAGATTCAGTAAAGTTTCAGGATACCAAGTCAGCATATAAAAATAAGTAGCATTTATATACACTAACAGCAAACAATCTAAAAAAGAAATCAAGAAAGCAATCCCATTTACAAAAGCTACAAAAAGTATACAATAACCTAGGAATCATCTTAACTGAAGAACTGAAAGATCTACATAAGGAAAATTATAAAACGTTGATGAAAGAAAGAGGCCACAAAAAAATAGATAGTCCACGCTCTTCCATTAATTGGAAGAATTAATACTGTTTTGTTGTTGTTGTTGTTTGAGACACAGTCTCACTCTGTTGCCCTCAGTAGAGTGCTGTGGCATCATAGTTCATAGCAACCTCAAACTCTTGGGCTTAAGCAATCCTCTTGCCTCAGCCTCCCAAGGACTACAGGTGCCTGCCACAACACCTGGCTACTTTTAGAGACAGGGTCTCAAAAAGACAAGAAATAACAAATTCTGACGATGATGTGGAGAAAGAGGAACATTATACACAGTTGTGGGAATGTAATTTAGTACAGCCACTATGGAGGACACAATAGAGATTCCTCAAAAACTAAAACAAAACTACCATATGACCCAGCAATCCCACTGCTGGGTATATATCCAAAAGAAAAGAAATCAGTATATCAAAGAGGTATCCACACTCTCATGTTTATATATTATAGCACTATTCACAATAGCCAAGTTACAGAATCAATCTAAGTGTCCTTCCACAAATAAATGGATAAATAAAATGTGGTACATATATACAATGGAATATTATTTGCCATAAAAATGGAATCCTGCCATTTGCAGCAACATGAATGAAAGTGGAGATCATTATGTTAAGTGAAATAATCTAGACACAGAAAGACAGATACTACGTGTTCTCACTCACATGTGAAAGGGGAAAGTAAAGGAGGAGGTGAAGAGAGTTAGAATAGTAAGATCTAGTGCTCAATATAGAACAGCAGAGTCACTACAGTTAAAAATAATGTATCGTGTAGTTCCAAGTGGCTAGAAGAGAATAACTGGAATGCTCTCAGCATAAAGATAAATGTTTGAAGTGATGGATATACCAGTTACCCTGATTTGATCATTACATATTGTGTACATATCAAAATATCACACTTACCCCCAAAATACATATGATTATG
>NW_003852481.1:8262382-8263483 GCF_000181295.1 Otolemur garnettii
GAGAATATTCTCCTTGAGGGATAAGCCTCATTCTCAGATCATTTTCTACCTTCATTTTAGGTCTTGAATAGCCTTTCTAAGTCCAGGCTGGTAGTTCTTTTGGCAATACATCTCAATGACTTATTCCCTATTTCCATCTGCCAGCAACAGAATCCCATTGCCACGCCCATATTTCTTTCAGAGACATAGACCCCAAAAGTATATGTGTTTGACTTCTCATCTCCATTTCTTCTCTCTTCATCCAGCGATCAACATACCTTGAGCCCATTAAGATTGTGTAAGAGATCCACAGCCTTAGTCTCTTCTCCTTGAGATATCTGTCCTATTTAAAGGAATAACTGGGTGCCACATCCTTGAAGGATCTTTACCCTGAAACATCTTGACCTATTCAGAGTTGTTCAAGAGTGGCCACACCCTGATTTTTACCTTTGCCACAAGGCCAAATTTATTCTTGCCACCTACAAGAATAAATTGTAACTGATCTTTACCATTCAAAACTTTTCTCAATTTCATCTCCTACTATTCTGAATCCAAAATTATGGCTTTGCCAAATGTTTCAGGGCCCAGAAATTTTGGAAACTCTCTATTTACTTTCTTGGCTCTTGCATATTGGCCAATTCTTTTCTGAGCTCATTCTTTCTCATAATACTTTGCCAAGCACAGTCACTAACAACCAAACATATGCTAACATACTGTTTTCTCATCTCTTCATTCCTTAAGAATGTGATCTGACTCCCTGACAATTTTAATAAATATTTCCCACTGCATAATATAAATTTCCATTTTGTAACCGCCAATAAAATTGTCTTGCAGTTCACCATGCAGCCCCTAGGCCAGACCATTTATTTTAAATTTTCCCTTTCATCAGTACTATATTCCATTTCTAGGAGCCAATCTTTATATCAGTCAAGATGATTATGCTGTGACAATAAACAATCCCTAAATCTGTTTTTTTTTCTTTGAGACAGAGTCTCACTATGTCACCCTTGGTAGAGTGCCATGGCATCACAGCTCACAGCAACCTCCAACTTTTGGGCTTAAGCGATTTTCTTGCCTCAGCCGCCCAAGTAGCTGGGATTACAGGTGCCCTCCACAATGTCC
>NW_003852481.1:8263753-8275776 GCF_000181295.1 Otolemur garnettii
GCCAAGCCACAATCCCTAAATCTTAATAGCTTAACACAAAGTTTATTTCTTGCTCAGTGACATAATAAGGAGGGATATGTTCCAAGTCCTTGTCACTTAGGGACCTAGGCTGCCAGAGCCTCCAGCATCTCAAATGTGTCCATCGGTAGCAGAGAGGAAATATAATGAATTACACACCCAAAGTCTTACGTCCAAGGAATACCTTCCACTTCTGCTAACATTTTTTATCTAAAGCAAAACACAACTCAATGCCTAACTTCAAGATGAGGGTATGCAATCCTGTCACGTGTCCAGACAAGGAAGACCTAATAACACTGGTGAGAATCCTAATTGCTACCATACATGCTATTCCTAGACAAATGATTACCTACTCTGAAATGGAACCATTAGACTTTTCAATTTTGCAAGATCTCAAAAAGTGTATTTCCCATACTTTTTCATGAGGCTACAGAGCTTGTCTTCCACCAAAATAAGAAAGTAAATAAAAAATGGGGAAGGCATAGAAAGAAGCTAAGGGGATCTCCTAGATGAGGTGAGAAGAGGCCCCAGACAACTGTTCACAGCACATTCCGGCTTGCAGCCCTATGACTTGAGAGAGGAATGTCATCACCACACCGAAGCTTTTACACCACCCATCTGATAAGACAAAGACGTGAGATTTAGAAACAAGACATCCAACCCACCAGAGAGCAGAGGGAAACTCAGACATGGCAGCAAAGATCCAGGATGACAAGGATGCAACAAGCCTTGAGAATATCAACCTAGGTAGAAGGGAAATGGAGGTCTACAGGAGAGATGGCTCTAATTTTGTAAAAACTGGGACTAACATATGACTCTGTGAGACTGACCTTGCCATAAATCGCACTGAAAGGCTGTTGGGAAGTGTAGGGGAGAACTGGCAATTGGTACACATAAAACTACCGAAGTTAAAATCCAGGGCCATCATTAACTTCAGACGAAATGAATTGGAAGGAAACACACTACAATACTCAGTTATAATATTCGCATAGGTGTAACCACATAAATACTGAATAGTATCAGAACATTTTACATTACAATATAGCTATGTTTCTTTTCTTTTTTTTTATTAAATAATAACTATGTACATTAATGCAATTCTGGGGTACAATGTGGTGTTTTCATATACAATTTGAAATATTTTCATCAAACTGGTTAACATAGCCTACATGTCATTTTCTTAGTTATTGTGTTAAGACAATCATACTCTACTCTTAGAAAGATTCGCTTGTACCCTTGTAAGATAAACCATAGAAGTGATCCCTCCAATCCCCCTCCCTCCCCCCTCCACGTATACTTAGGCTGTTATTAGGTTATAGATTTCATATGAAAGCTATAAATTAATTTCATAATAGAGCTGTGTACACTGGATACTTTTTCTTCCATTCCTGTGACACTTTGCTAAGAAGAACACTTTCCAGCTCCATCCATGTGAACATGAAGGACGTAAAGTCTCCATCTTTCTTTATGGCTGCATAGTATTCCATGGTGTACATATACCACAGTTTATTGATCCATTCATGGGTCAATGGGCACTTGGGCTTCTTCCACAATACTAAATCCTTACCTATAATCAATACAAGTCAATAGCTAGCTAAAAATGAGGAATCAAAGAATACTAGTATTTACTGTTACTTGGACCAATGGAAATGTGTATAAATCTTAGGAGAAAGAGCGGAAGATATTTCTTCTACAGAGGAAGATTAAGAAGAGTGAAAAGGGCTTGGACAGGAAGCCGCTGTATTTTGTTATAAGCCTTCTGGTATTATTTGATTTTTTAAACTATGTGCATATATTGCCTTCAAGAAAATAAAATGAAAATGACCAAAAAAATAAAAACTCTTTAAGTGATTCTGACGCTCAGGCAAATTTAAGAACCACTAGTCCAGGCCAGAGTCATCTCTCTAAACCTCAGTTTCCTCATGTGCAAATATAACAACAATATATGACCTTCTGGGTGGACGTGAAAATTAAATTAGAGGCAGCAGGCAAGAAGCTCTTAGTAAACTACATGGCACTTTGTGACAGTGGGTGTTACCATCAGCACAGGCTGTACGGCTCTCACAGCACCCGCATCATCCTGCCCCCATGGTCATAGATGACCCATTATCAACAGTGGCACCAGGAAGACACACTGACTGTCTGGCGACATAGTCCAGCTAAGCCCCTAATCGATTGCTATGTGACCTTGAGCTATTCCACCACTGGGCCAAAGTTTCTTTTAAGAGGGGGATGAGCCCCAATATTAAATTTTCAGGAGTGATATGCGCCCATTGGCGCTTCTTGTTGGTATCAGTCACAGTGGGAATATTTACACCACAGAAACCACCAAACATGACAAATCAAGGTACCACCATTTAGGTTAAAATTCCAAACGTCCCTTCCCGTGGCTGGCCAGGAAAGGAGCAGCTGGCCCAAGCAGATTGCCCACCATGCTTAGCATCCGGCTGCTTCCCGCGGACTCGCCCCTGATAAATATGGATGCACACCTGGCCAGCAGCAGGCCGAGCCCCCTGCCCGCACATGCACATACACATACACACGAATACACACACACCCCCTCTGCCTGGTGGACCCCTGGGCTCAGGCAGGGGCAGGAGGGAGGCAGCCCGAGCACTCATCAATTACAGGAACAAGGCTCAGGGCCCCGCCTGGCCTGAATATTACATGAGGCCCTGTCTCCCTCACATCCCTGCTCTCCCACCCCTCCCCACCCACAGCAAGACAGAAGGGGAGCTTGCCAAGTGAGCAGCATCCCACCTGCTTTGTTCCGGAAGGGTGGCACCGAGCAGACCCCACCCCTCTCATTTGGCTTCCCCTCCATCATGCAATAGTGCTCAGGGAGTATCACCCACCTAGACTGCAGGGTGCCTGGTGCCCCTGGAGAGGGGCCACATGATACTCTGTCCCCTTCACCCTCCTACCACATACACCCCATAACCTAGAAGGCAAGTCAGACGAGGGAGCGAGAGGTAGGGAGATGCGTGGCGGTGGCTATGGAAGGAAAGCTGGACCGTGTCCTCTGCATCTCCCCGTCCTCCCACCATGGGCCCTTAGAGGAATTTTGGGTTTTGTTCTTTTTGCTCTTTTCTGAATCAAGCCTTCGGGCATTCTCTTGTTGTCTGTTACGGGTTCAACTGTGTCCTCCAAAATGCTGGTTAGAAGTCCCACACCCAGCACCTCAGACTGTGACCTCATTTGGAGATAGGTCATTGATTATCCTGACGGAGGTAAACAAGTCAAAATCAGGCGATTAAAAACCAAATAACAAGTTAAGGAGATCCTTAGCGTAGTCCCTAATCCAGTATGACTGGTGTCCTTATAAAACGCGGAGATTTGGACACTGAGACGAGTAGTGGGAGGACAACGTGGGGAGACGCAGGGAGAATACGGCCACCTCTAGCCCAGCAGATGGGGGACAGATCTTTCCTTCACGGCTGTCAGAAGCAACCAATTCTGCCAGTGCCTTGATTCCCAAATCTTGGATTCTGGCCTCAGAACTCTGAGACAATAAATTTCTGTTATCTAAGCCACATGGCTTGCAGCGCTTTGTAACAGCAGCCCCAGCAAATGCACAGCGCCCTCTCTGAAAGAGCCAGCTGAGAGGAGACCGCTGTGGATGTCTCACTTTCAGACTCTTCCAAAGTATCCCACTCTCACAGCCACACCTGCTCCTCACATCACACGACCCCTCAGACCCAATAGGTGCTGCTTGTCCCATTGGACAGATGAGGAAATTAAGGCCCAGAGAGACCCGCCAGAATTAACGACCAACCCAAGACTAGAGCCGGGTCCTCCTCACTAACAACCCAAAGGGATTTCCCAGGCCAAGCGAAACTTCTCTTGCTAAATTTGTACAGAATTCTGTGAGCCCATGGCGATCTGGAGCTCGAGGCATCTCTCTCCACCAGAGGGAAGCATTCGAAGGTTCTGCACCCTGGATGCACTGTCGGGTCACCCAGGTAGATTCTAATCAGTCTCACACCTGGGCCCCACCGCAGACCAAGTGAATCAGAATCTCTGGGGCAGGGCTCACGCAATGGTATTTTTTACAGCCCCCAGATGGTTCGAATGTGCAGCTGAGCTGGGGACCCAGGAGCTGGAGGGTTTCCTGGTGGGCCCACTGGCTCACAGCACCAGCATCCTAGGATGTAGCAGGGAATGGGGGCCTGAGTGTCCCCTGGGAGGTGCCCAGCAGGCAGTCACGCTTCGGGAAATGTGACATAAATTAAGGTTCAAATTGATACTCACTCGTTTTTGTACAAATGCCTAGAAAATGTCAGGGTTGGGAGAAGCTTTTCCAATTCTTTAACTTTATTAGGGGGTGGTGGGTCTTTAAAGGGCTAATGGAAAGAAAAATCATAGTTTTGCCTTAAATTTGGGTCCTCCTTTTCCATCTTAATCAAATGTTATTGCTCATCAGGAAAATTAAAGAGCTACACTGGCACGCTCACCACAGCCAGCATGCACAACGTGATCCTTACACCGTTTATTGTTACGACAATCCTACGAGGCAGGTGTTATAATCTACATTTTACAGATGGAGCATCTGAGGCTTAGAGATGTTATTGAACCCACCCCAGGTTCCCCAGCAACTCGGTGGTAGAGCTGGATATTCAACCCAGAAGTCTGACACCAAAGGCCGACACTTTGACCACCAACTTCATGGTCCTCCACAAAGCCCTTCAACATCCATAACCCATTTTGGTCAAAGGCACTAAAATAAGTATAGATATTAAATGTGTAAACAAAACACCTTTTCTCCATGGCTTCAAAATTTCCAGAGGTTTTACATCCTTAATTTGGAATTGAAGAACTAAGACATTAGTAGGCCCCATCCCAGAGAGGGAGCAGAACGGGCACCCTCATTTCCAGCCTGGTCACCAGCCCTGGCACCCCCACCCCCACCAGCTCTCTCTGTCCTTGCCTGGGCCTTCTGTCCCTGGAAGGGAAGCGAAACATGGGCCTGGACTGCCCTCTCGTGGCCATGATGCTACCTGCAACCGCTATCTCGACATTCTTTTGGTCCAGCCAGACACACAGGACAGAAGCCAGGCCCACCGGCCACAGCAGCAGCATCAGGACCCTGAGCATTGGAGTCTTTACCCAGATACTGGAGCTGAGCAGCCTGCATGCTGCAGCCCCAAAGACCAAATGAGGCTAGACCCATCCTTTTCACCTCCTCTGCCTCCCATCCCTTCTCAGCTTATGAGGGTATTAAGTGGTGAGGAAGGTGCTTCTCTGGGGGCATTGGGGTGAGGGAAATAATCATTCAATTTCTTTAAATGCTTTTCTGCTGACCTTGAGAAATAAATAAATAAATAATCAAAGTCAGAAGGAACGCATACACACCACCAACACCATCACAGGGCAGGGTTCTGGCCTTGGTGCAAGGACCAGACCGGGGCGTGAATCTCCACAGTGCTTCTCCAGAGCTTGGCCTGTGGCCTCCTTCCCATGCTCCCTCCCACTCCTCCCCTTAGTCCTGGTGTAGACCTGCATCCAAGCCCTCTGCTTCCTCGGGAAGCCTTCTCTGAGCCTCCCTCCACACCTCTCCTCCAGCCTGCAGCCTCTCCCTACTGGATAGGGTGCACAGGGGGCACCAGGGGCACCTCTCAGCTGCCACCCAGCAAACCCAGCGCCTGAGAGCAGGGATCACAACTTAAGTGCCGCAGGCAGGCCCTGCAGGCTGCTGCCCAGGCCAGGGCACAGTTGCCTGCTCAACTGGCTGCACCACGCACCGGGACTCAGCCACGAACACACTCAGGAGGCCCCTGGCAAGGCTGCTTCTCCTCTCCCGTGTCCTCTCCATGATCTGGGGTGCCCAGGAATGCACACTCTGAAGGTGGAGAAGGAGGCAGCAGGGACCTTCTCTTCTCTACCATATCCCCCCAGAATCAGGCCAATTAGGGTGTCCCCTGCCCTCTGGCTTGGGGGTACCTGGCTTAAGCCCTCCTCCTGCTCCCATCCCCTCCTACCCCACCCCAGGCCTGAGTGCATTAGCCGCCTTCAGGCTGTCAGGAGCAATTCTGAATGCGCCATTTATATTCCTAAGTAGAGGACTTGTTAATATGGAGCCTGCCTCTGGGGACATGGGAATGCGCTGGGTGAAAGATGACAAATCACGGCCCCACAGCCAGGCTGAGAGCACTAACACTCACTTACATCTCATTCATCAGTGCTGCCCTCACCAGCCACTGGGCCTCAGCTGCCACGGGGGCTGAGGGGGAGGCCCTAGAGGAGCCCCCGTGGGCTCCAAGCTCAGGGTTGGCAGGAGATGGCAGAGGGAAGGGAGGAGGGCCCACCAAGCCCCACAAAGTGAATAGCCCAAACCAGAACATTCCTTGGGACAAAACTCCCACTCTTGGCTCCAGTGAGAGAACCAAAGGCCCAGAACCCCAGCAGTTTCATCTTGGGTCACACCCAGTCCCTGCCTAGACAAGTGTCGTGTCAGGCCAGTGGGCCAAAACAGGGCTAAGCCAGTTTTGCTGTGGTTCCAGCTGGAACAGGGAGTGGACATCCCCCTCAGACTCACACTCACCCACACCCACAGACACACATCCCCACCGGACACAGGGCAGGGCACGGGGCCAACCTGGTGGCACCAGCATAATGTGCTCAGTGCCGGGTCCCACGCAGGGCGGGTGTGCAGCGTGAGTAATGGTGGGTGAGGGATGCCCCCGAATCCTGATAAGGGAGAATAATAACTTGTCAAAGATATATATGATATGTGTTTGCTTTCCCGACGGAATATCTATGGGGCTAATTCATCAAGCCGCCGGGCTGGCTGGAGACCCGTGGAGGGAGGAGAGAGGAGCATGTGACAGGGCAGCTGCCCCAGCAGCCAGCAGGAGCCCAGCATGGCTGGCTAGGCCTGTGTGCCCCAGCCTTCAAGGGGGCCACGGGCTGGGAACACTCCAAGGGCCTGGAAAGCACTGAAACCAGCCCTGTCCAGCAGGGCTCATCTGTTCCCTGGGCGCCTCCGGCACCTCCAGGTGCATTTTTTGGTCTATAATTCACAGCAGTTATCCTGCTTATCCAGGAAATTCCATGTTCTCACAAGTGCTCCTTTTCTCAGCCCCTTCTCTCTTTCTTCCTACCAGTCTGTGCAAAGGCCCCGGTTTGAGAAGCTGAACGATGATCAGAAAATGTCACCTTTCTGGAAAGAATAACAGGACCTGCTTTTCAGGAAGAACAAAGTCCAAAGGGCTCCTGTCTGGGGATTGCTTTCTCCTCATCTAGGCCTCTCTCTCCTCCCCTGCCCTCTCCCTGCCCCACACACCCAACCCTCCCAGGCCTTGGCAGGAGGGAGAGAAAGAAAAGACAAGGGGGCCCATTCTCCTCATCTAGGTCATTTCAAGGACACTGATGCCAGAAAACCCAGAAACACCCAGTACCACGGGAGCCTCCGCCTGCCACAGAAACACGGAGGGGGCCAGGCCCACATCCTCCGCGGAGAAATCTCCCTCATCTGTCTATGACTGAATGTTCACCAGGGGATCAGAGCTTCCTTTCTAATCCCCTCTCTGCTGCCTCTCTTCTCTTCATTTCTTACTAATGAAAAGATATTGAGTTAGTACACATCCCAGGCCCCCCCAGGTGTCTCCTGGAGGTCTGCCTGTCCTTCAGCACCTGTGTCCTGAGACCCACCCAGCCAGCCTGGGTGCAGCCAGGGACAATCCCCAGAAGGACCCCAAAATTTAAGATCTTGAAGGAAAGGTCCTCAATACATCTTCCCAGGACTGTCTCCAGCCCCCAGTCCCCATCAGGGCAACTCCCTAACGGCCTACTGAGTTGCCTACTGGTGGAACTCCCTCATCTGGGTTGGCTCCAGGCTGACATTCCTCGCCCACCTATACCCATTCATTCAACAAAGGATGGAGCCCTACTATGCACCAGGCCCAGTCTTGGCACTGAAGGCACATGAATGAGTACAACAGACGACTAGAAAGAGCCCTGAGGCTGTGGAGCTCACATTGTTAAAATATGGAAATACTTTCACACGGGTTGGTAAACACCTGCCCCCATCTCCCTTGGCCCTTAAAGGGTTAACTTAAAGGGTTAACCATTGGCACTGCTCACGGGGCTTCTAGGAGCCTGCCCAGGTCCTTGCCTGGCATCCATCCTATTTAGACAAAGTTTGTGCCATGCTGTTAAATATTTCGATGTGCCCCCTCTGGATAGCACATCTGTAGCCCATCCTGTAGGAATGGAATAAGGACTTCTTGGGCAAGAATTACCACTGGCTTCCTTCCTTCCTTCCTTTTTCTTTCCTTCTTTTCTTTTTTCTCTTTCCCTTTTTTCCCTCCTTCCCTTCCCACCTGTTTGAGAGCTAAGGTCTCCCTCTCAGCACCATTGCCCTCTCCCAGCCTTCAGCAATGGGCACAGATCTGAGACCCCCAGCTGGTTCATACAGCCACCTCCTGCCCAGGGCCATCCTGGCAGTGGATGCTGAGGGTCAGGATATATAGAGACCAGGCTACAAGAGTGCCAGCCTCTCCTCCCCATTTCTCCCTAATGGACACTGATAGCCCATTCCCCTCCCTGTCTCCTCTGCCCTTCTCCCTGACCCCCCACACTGCCCTGCCCACAGCGGGCATGCCCAGGGCTAGAGGGCACTGGCCTGTCCCCCTCTCAGGGCAGGGGAAATGGGAGAGGAAAGGGGGGCTGTGCCCTCTGCCAATGCAGCCTGAAGCCGGAGAGCAATTAACTTGGCATTTTCAAACAAGGGCAGAGGAAGCGGGAGCCACAGGACTGAGTCAGCACATCAGAGAGGCGGGCGCCAAGCTGGCTCAGCTCGTTAACAGGATGGGGCTGAGCCAACGAAAAACAAGGTCAGGGAGAAGGGGACGGGAGCCCCCAAACAGAGATGGGGTGAGGAGAACGAGTGAGAGATGGCTGTAAGGCCCCTCCCACCCCCACCCTGCACCAGCCTAGTTACCGTCCTGATTGCCAGCTGCCCCAAGAACAACCCTCACCTGCTCATGTGCCCAGGCAACACCTGACCCCACCCACCAATAAGCACACATATCCTAAAAGTATATGCCTTGCTGGGAGTAAAAGGTGAATCAGACACTCACATACCTTTCCAGGCTGGCCTCCCAGGAAGACTTGGTCCCAGCCATGAGGCTACAGAATGTGCAGAGCTAGAGAGGATGGAGGACGGTGAGAGATCCCTGTGGTTGGGAGACTTCATGGAGGAGGTGGTCTTTTTGGTAACTACATTTAAACCTGGTATGCATAGCCTGCCTTTTACTAAGCCTGGTCTCTGTATTTCCTGGCCCTCAGCATCCACTGCCAGGATGGCCGGGGCGGGGGGGGGGGGCTGCTGTGTGAGCAGCAGAGGGTCTCTCAGATCTGTGTCCATCTCTGAGGGCTGGAGAGGGTGATGGTGCTGAGAGGAAGACCTTAGCTTTCAAACAGGTAGGAAGGGAAGGAGGGAGGGAATAAAACAGACAAATCCAGCCATTGGCCGAGTTCCTTGCCAGGTTCTGCCCACATCATCTATGATCCCACATCAGCCTGCAAAATTCCTCTCATCTTGGAGGAAAAGAGGCTGGGAGATGGGGGGTTGGAGGAGGTATGTGACTCACCCAAAGTCATACAGCTAGAAAATGGCGGAGCTAGGATTTACACTCGGATCTGTCTGACTCCAAAGCCTGTGTTCTACATAATTCAAGGTTTCTGCAGGTAGGATTCAGCTAGGCTGAGAGCTGGGGGAAGCCCAAAGGAGGGGAGGAAGCGAGCCAGAGCAAAGGCTCAGACGCGAGAATGAATGGAGTTCCAGCAACTAGGCTACCAGCCAGGCTGGAAGTAAGACTGGATGTGTCTCCAGCACCTCCAGGACAGGGCTTCATCTCAGGAGGTTAATGACCTTGCCACAACCTGAGAAGATTGCCTGAGCCACCTAGTCAAGCATCTTGCAGACAAGAACCAAGAATTTACCAGAACACCATTCTGGACAGTATCATCGTGACTGCCGATTCTACTGGCTTTGATTAATTCCTGACCTTTGAGCGCGAGATGTTCAAGAAGCTGTGTGTGCTTCTGGGTCCTAATGTGACTGCTCTTTTCTGGATAAGGAAGCTCAAGCAGGGCCTACAGGCTGGGAGGAAGTCCAGTGACAATCAAGAACCAGGAAAAACTGTGCCAAGCCACAGTCGTATGGTGCATGAGACCCAGGCTCTCAGAGGGGTGAAGGAGCTGTCCCAGAAGGAAAGGCATTCCATTGCTGGGCTAAATTCCCAGCCTGAGTTTGCCATTAGCATCAAGCTCAGAAATCCTCTCCAACCAACATTTCCAGCCCAGGACAGCCTGGGGCTACCACCGCTGATACCATCACCCCTGGTCTTACAGTGACCTGTCCCCACACTCCCATCTCTGCTAATCTAAATGTGGATAGTCTTCTCAGATGAGGTCAGAACATTCTGAAAGTGACTTCTATTTAAAAACAAAGAGCAGATCGATACAAAATCTTGCCAGGGACAAGTGCTCCAAACAAAGTGTTTGTTGAATGATAAAATCATCCGACTCGATTTCACTAGCGTCAGTTGTAGAGACAGGGGTTTTGACTTTTGTGTCTACTCTTGTTTCCCTGGCACCTAGAATAGTGGCTAGCATGTAGGAAATGCTCAGTACATCCTTGTTGAATGAATAAATGGATGAGGAAGGGATGAGGGAGCCAAATGAATGCCCTGCTTGGGGCTAAACTTGCTCCCCCTTCTCTGAAGCTCATTTCTCTCACTTTCGTCTCCGTCCATCACTGAATCCCTGCCCTCCTCACCATGGAATGCCCCCTCTCCCTGTGCAGACTCCTCTCTCCAGCCCCTCCACTCCACACTGCACTCCTTCCACCGCTGACCACCACCCATACCAGCTGCCGTCCTGAACAACTGTGCTTGCTGCGTACCCGGCACAGCACTGAGCCCTCTACATGGATCATCTCACGTGACCCTCATAGTCAGCAGTCTCCAACCTTTCTGAACCAGTTTCATGGAAGACAATTTTCCACACACTGGTGGGGGGGGTTAAAATGGGTCTGCAAGCAATTGATTGTACGGTCTCTGTGCAATCACACTCTCTGCTAACGATAATTTGTATTTGCAGCCACTCCCACCACCTCAGATCATCAGGTATTAGATTCTTATAAGAAGAGGGCAGCCTTGATCCCTCCCATGCAGTTACAGTAGGGCTCATGCTCCTATGAGACTCTACTGCTGTGCTGATCTGACAGGAGGCGGAGCTCAGGCAGTGACGCAAGCTATGGGGAGTAGCTATAAATACATCCCAGCCCTTCAATTGTCCCCCCACCACTCAGCACCTGCTGTGTGGCCCAGGTTACTAACAGGCCACAGACTGGTACCAGTCAGCAGCCCAGGGGTTGAGGACCACAGCTCACAGTGCTACACATAGGTATAATACTGTATCCATTTGAGAGATGAGGAAATCAAGGATTAGAGAGACCCAAGGTTACAGACCTGGTAAAAACCAGAGCAAAGACCCAGACCCTTACCTGTTTCCCAAACCCATGCGCTCTACCACTAAGAGTTATGGCAAACCTCTGACATCTAGCAGACTACCTCCTAAGGTCTTCATGAAGCACTGCATTCAAGAATATCATTGACATTAATTTTAATTTACCCCAAAGACATTCCTTCACTAAAAACCGAGCACTGTGTGTGGAGAGGATGTGTGAATGACAAGCATCAGATCCTTGCTCTGGAGTTGTCACAGTCCTTAAGACAGATTCTGTCTTTCCTTGGGGCCTGTGGTCCCGACTGGGCCTTTCCATCACTAACAGTGGATTCTCTGCATCAAACAGTACTGGGGAGATCTGTCATTTGGTTTTCCTGGCGCCCACCTAAGACAGCCTGCAGTTCTCAGCTTGCTTGCAGAGCTGACCTGCCCAATAGGTCTGTGTATTAAGAATAATCAAACACAGGTTACCTTGTTTCCTGGGGAGCTCTCCAGTGAGTTATTGCTCAGGGGTCCACCAGGGTGTAGGA
>NW_003852481.1:8276262-8280050 GCF_000181295.1 Otolemur garnettii
TCGTGCCACTTTTCTGTGTCTCCCTAACGATGCATTGCCCTTTGCTTACACAGCTAGGATTGTGCTTGCTACTCTGTTTTTCAAAACCAAACAGGATCTACGATCTGGTCAGTGCTTAACACTGTCATGTTCAAGTTTTCCCACCACAGTGAACTCTGAGCCGATGCCTATTATGAAACCAGGCCACAGAAACGTGTACAAAGTCCTCCCATCAGATATCACCGGCGCTCTCCTAAAAGCCACTTTATGCTAGGCACTGAACTGATAGTGTACAAACGACATGCACCGTAATGCGGAATTAGCATATGTCTTGGATTTTTTTGCAGGAAAGGATTTTGCGTATGTGAACAAGTCAACTGCTCAGGGCCTTTTCTAACAGGGCTGTTTTGATCCCAGCTGTTTGACATCAGGGACCTGCCCACGTGTTTGCAAGCAGAAAAGAGACCCCAGGAGGGTGTGAGGAGAAACAGACGCAGAGGGTCCCCCACACCCCTCCTCTCCTCCCACCCCACCAGCTCTCAATACGGTGGCTTTGGCCCACAGCTGCCCTAGCCCAGGGACCTGGTGGCAGACAGCAGCAGACCTACTTTGGTTTCCATGGCAACTGCAGGCATCGCGAGGCCGACCGAGTGAGCCGCAGCCAACAAGGCAGCTGGTTTGAAGGGTGTTGATCTCTCTGCAGACCAGAAAGGCAGAACCACCAGGGACCAGAGGCAGCAACCAAGCCAGGAGTGGCCACAGGAGCTGGGCATACAAAGCCCACCGGGACCTGTCCCCAGAGCTCACCCGTTCACCCATAACCTCCCTCCCCCAGCCACCCACTGAAGCACATGCTGAGCAGTGCACATCCAGGCTCCACTGTGAGCACAAACTCAGATCCACCTTCACACCACATAACATCCCAGTTTTACATCTGGACCCATCTTCACACACAAAAATACAGATCCCTGTATATAAATGCTCATTCACATGTCACATATAAGATTGACACCCGGAAAGATCCACTTCTGCCCCAGTGCACGTTCTCTATACACACGTACCCCCCCTCCACAGACACAGGAGGTGCACACACTTCTTTCACCTCACACCCCCACACACCTGTATTTCCTAGACACCTCCATGCTTACCTGTGTACTCAGAGGGACACCCCCGGACACGTACACAAAGATGCTGATGACAACCTCCGAATGCCGAAACTCAGAAGGTAAGGAGCCCAAGGTTTCTGAAGCAACGCAGAGGCACGACTGTGTTTCTATTCAGTGCTGTAGCCAAGTCACAAAGCCTAGCAACACTCCCTGACTTGTTGCCCCCCCAAACCGGGCCCACCCTGGAGGTAGGCCTTTCATCTTCTCTGTTTATTCACTCAGAGCAGTTTTATTTTGTGTCCTCCATAAATACCAAAAGGATAAAAATGTGCTGTTCAGGCTTGAAATGAAAATGTTGACGATAGACTCACAGAAACACACATTCCTCTTTAAGATACCCAGGTATTCCCTGGGCATGTCCTGTTGGGACACTGCCTGCTGCCCCCACAAAGCAAGAGGAAGAGGTCTGCTGGTGACTGTTGTAGGAGGGGCAAACGAACAAAGTATGGATGACCTTGGTAGGCCAGGGGTCAGCTCCTTACCTCACTGGGGCATCTGATAGCTGCAGGCTGCATCCACAGACGTATTTGAAAACAGGAGGTCACAGAGACAGGTTAGATGGTGGGGACACACATTTGAAGATTCATGACTTAATTTCAATATGGTCTTTTTTTTTTTTTTTTGAGACAGTGTAGGAGACGCCAAGAGCCAGATGACATCCCAGCAAGATGATCTGCAGCTGGGGCGTGCACCTCGGGCCATTCCTCCACGGGAGTTCCTTGTGGAAGAAGAGCTCGTGCACGTGGTCATTGTTAATTACTCCCCTCACCTGTGTTCTGGCTCAATAAAAGGCTGGTGTGGAGGTTGCTCGGGGCTACCCGGAAAGTAAGGGCTAGCCCACCTTCCACAAGCTTGTACTTCTAATCCGCTTCTCGCCTGGTTCCTTCCTGCGCTAACCGAGACCAGGGCCACAGGAGCCCGACAGGTCACGACAGGACAGCATTTTACTTTATCACCTTGGGTAGTGTGCGGTGGTGTCATAGTTCACAGCAACCTCAAACTCTTGGACTGAAGTGATCTTCCTGCCTCAGCCTCCCAAGTAGGTAGGACTACAGGTGCCCACTACAATGCCCAGCTAGTTTTTCTATCTTTTGTAAAGATAGGGTCTCACTCTTGCTCAGGCTGGTCTTGAACTCCTGTGCTCAAGCAATCCACCTGCCTTAGCCTCCCAGAGTGCTAGGATCACAGGCATGAGCCACTGAGCTCAGCCTCAATATTGTCTTAATGATAACTTGTTAACTAACGTGCAGAAATTGAAAGATGCATATAGTATGCATGTGTGTCTCTATACTTATAATAATACTGGACACAAAAGGTCAATACATGTTAGCTGTTGTTATTATTGTGATTTTACATGGATAACAAAAATAATCTGGAACTTAAAAGTAAGGGGTTGTTGAGACAAACCTCCTTTATTCCCTAGGGCTTTAATTCAATAAACACTTTTCAGTTTTCGCAGTGACAGAATTAGCACCATTGTGTGGTACTTTATAAAACAATTTCACATACACCATCTCATCTGTATTCCTGAGCATCTCCTGAGTGAGAGGTTGATGCTGGGGCTCAAAACAAGTTATAGCTTAATAAGACTCAGTCCCCAGATGCCAGCACACAGTCTAGTGAGGGAGTCTCATAGAAACTGAATACCAGGATCCCTCTGCTTGTCACAAAGGCCCTGCAAAGGGCACTGAAGCACCAGAAAAGGAGCCATTTGTTGATGGGGCAAAATCAGGAAGGATTGGAGAATCAAAGAAGCTTCAAGGATGAAGTCTCAGTTGAGCTCCAGGCGTGAAGGCATGAGTGCATTTAGATGGGCCTTGTTCCGGGCTGAAGCGTCTCCCAACATCCCCCACACACATACCCTGACCCCCCCCCCATTACTATAAAATAGAGGGTGGTAGACCTGTGTGTAGCTAAGTGCCTGTGTAGCTAGACTCAAGGGGGTGGGGGGTTGGGAGGAGCATGGGGCAATGTAGCCATCAGGGTAGACTGAGGCCAGACTCAGAAAGGCCTTGCACCAGAGGGCCAAAGAGGATATGAACTGGCCATCCTTACGCTCTAGAGAAATACCTCTGCAGCCGGGTGGTGGACACTTCAGGCCGTTCAAACAGGAGGGTTATGACTGCACCTGCTCAGAAACAGAATTAGAGGTCCAGTCCCAATCCCTGCACCCAGCTGGGGGCCTGACCCTTGGGAGGCTCTCCATAAATGTTTCCTGAACTGCACAACACAGCAGGGTCATGCGAGAAAAATGGAATTAAGAGTCGGGTGACCCCGAGGGCTAGTTCAGGCCCACTATTGACTGGCTGTAGGACCTTGGGCCGAGATGTAACCTCTCCGGTTCTCGATTTCCACGCTGGTGAAACGAATCCGATAATGCCCTGACCTCCCTTGCTTAGCTGTAGCAAGGCTCACAGGAGGCTAGCAGGCTGAGGGCGCAGGAAAAGAGCCGAGCCGTGCGCTGCTCCAGGCCGGGAACCACGCGGGCCGCCACCCCCAGCGCCCGCGCCAGGGACTCGTCTCGCTCCGGGACCATATGCGGGGAGAGCTGGCTCAGCCGTCAGCAATTACCTACGCCCCAAACACGACACCTGCGCTCCATTTCCGCACAGCCAGATGGTGCAATCTGGCCGCGCCGCACCC
>NW_003852481.1:8280789-8290308 GCF_000181295.1 Otolemur garnettii
TGTCACCACTGGGTGAGCTTGCTATCTCTTCTTTGCCCAGCGCTGGTGACTAGAAACTTCTTGTTTCTCTAAAGCTGGAATCCATCAGTCTCCACAAGGACCCAGTCGCCTCTACCGTAGTCACGCAGCGCAAGTCAAATCTCCCTTTCTTTTCACAATAAAGCCTGTTAGGAGGCAGCCTTCTCTCTCTCCTGGCTAAAGGGCCTGGTTTCTTTAACCATTCTTCAGAAGTCATTCTTGTGACTTCCTTTCTGTCTGGTCATGTCCTGAGCACAGCACAAACCTAAGTTCTTATCACAAGTCCGGGAGTGGGCTAAGTGGGTTCCCTGCCTCACCTTGTACCCCCAGGACACCATCCAGGACGCAGATGCTATCACTACCCCCGTTTTACAAATGTGGGAGTTAGGAAGTAAAGGAACTTGCTGAAGGTCACACGGCAAGTGGTGGAGCCCACTCTGCCCCTCTCTGCTGCCCTTTGTGGCCCCCGAGGGAACTGCACTCTTACCCAGCAACTCCAGCAGAGGGACAAGAGCGCTAGACTTGGAGTCAAAACATGCATGCTACTTTTGCATGCCACTCTGCCACTTCCTGTTGTGTGACCCGGGCAAACCACCTAGCTCAATCTCCTGGTCCGTGAAGTGGGGATAATTACAGTGGCACCTCCTTGGCTGTTACAGAGATTAAGGCAGATTCGTCAACATGACCCGAATGACCTTAGTCCTGATACTCTACGGGAGTTCCACATCCCCTCCAGAAGTCTCCCGCAACTGGGTGCCCAGGAACTAGAGTAAGTGAGGGGACTCATGCCACACCCTCTGGGGCTGGGCCCCTTCTAGTAAGGAAGACTGGTTCTAATCTCCAGGTCCCCCACCTGGCCTGGAGTCACTCTCTAAAATGATCTGTCAAGTGACAAGCAAAAATATATTACCAATTTAAGAGTGTGATTTGCCTGCAACTTTTTAATCCTCGGGCTGTTGTTGAATAGATTAAAGTGTCTGCTTTGATCCATGCATTTAGATGGAAACATAAATATAGCCATCACTTATTCTCTCAGCCGCCAGGATGGGTGTCATGCTGCATCACTCCACTTCCGACCCAGCCAGGCTAATGCATGAGAATGACCTTTTTGCCATTCAAATCCCTCTTGCATTTCAGCCCTGACTTTTCTGCTCTGGCCAGTGCCCATCAGCTGCTACCTAATTTGACCACCACTCACGCTGGGAGAAAGTCACCAGGGAAAGGGTGGAGGCAGCTGGGCTTCAAAGAACAGGAGCCAGTGGCTTCCCAGTCTCCTGGTGCTGCGAACTGCCCCCCCCCAACTCCCACCCTTCGGCTGGGCCCTGCAAGAATAAATCTCTGGAGAAATAGATTTTGAAGAGGAATTTGGTACATAGATCTTCTGTCAGCGGAGCAGACTCCGGCTCAGCCGTTTTTCAGGCTCGCTGCTTATCCAGAAATACATCTATTTTTACATGGATCTCTGGCGAGATTTCCTCTTCCCTCGCGGGGTGGGAGGCCGCAGAGGGAGCTGGAGGGCCGTGGGGACGCTGCAGAGGCGGGTAGGGGAAGGGCCGTGCAGAGCCCTGGGCTTCCCCGGCTTCCCTCCATCCCAGGCGTCCTCCCTCAGCCCTTCTGCTGAGCACTGGGGCTGGCCACACCCTGCCTGTGTCATCACACCAGACCCTCTCCATCCCCTCGGCCCATCCAAAGCCCAGGCCATCTCTGTAAACCCCCAAGCCTAAAGTCCCCCGAAAGTTCCAAGGCTTGCTCTGAGCTGTGGACAGCCCCCACCCTCACAAGTAATGTACACAGAAGCACACAAACGGGCACCATCGAGCCTCACCACAGAGCACCCGCCAGCAAAGACTGGCTGGGTCCACCTGCCCTCCGGGTTTATTCCCAACCTGTCTCTGAGTGCCTGCGAACAGTGGGAGCTGGCTCTGAGCAGCCCGCCAGAGGAGAAATGGCTGTGAGGACTCTCAGCAGTGTGCTCTGGCAGGAAATTAGGCCTCAAACAATGGCCCTTGAAATGTCAGAAGTAGAAGGGAAGCTGGGACTCACCGAAGGCCTTACACTTACGGAGGTACACAGGATGACCACGTGCTGATGAAGCCAAGAGTCCTAGCCAGTGTTCTCCCACTCCCATAGGGTCCTTTGACAGGCTGGACACCCTTATACCTCCTTCTCCAATCCTCCTTAAAAAAATTAACACCTCTCACCCAAGGAAGTTCTGTGCTGCAGAGACTTAGCCCCCCCCACCCAAGATAATCCAGGGAAGAAGATAGACCCAGAGTAGGAATGACCCCGCAGTGGCCACATTTGCTGCTCTGCCTGGCTCTGGATTCTGCCCCTTCCCCACAGGCCATCTTGCCACCTCCAAAGCTTCCTATTCTAAGAGGGACAGGAATCCAGACCTAGCCAGTCCTACCCAAGTACCCAGGCCCTGGCGCCAGACTTCCAGAAAGCAGCGCTGGGCCAGTATGCAAACCTCCACCTCACCGTCGGGTAGGTAGGCCCTTTGGGCTGCCCAACTCCTCTTGCCCCTACCAGGAATGATGAGGAGCCGACCCTCCTACTCTTGAAACTTGTGAGCTCAGCCCTACCCACTTATGTTTACGAATCCACCCTTGGTCTCTTCCCCCTGAAGCTTCTGCTTCATCAGCCCCCACCACTGCAGAGGCCTGGCCCCTGAAATGATGCCCTTCCCTCTCCTTCCAGCTGTGCCAGTCTCTTCCTCTGCTCTGCTTTCTGATGCCCTGGCTTGCCCCCCTCCCTCACATGGCAACACACTGTCCCTGAGCCAAAAGTGTGTCCTTCCCTCCTTCCACACCACCTGGCCTTTCCTCAGCCCCTATGCCTGTAAACGCACTTCCCCATCGCCAGCAACCACCCATCACCAACATGGAGCCTTCGTCCCAGCCTCCTCCCAGCCCTCTGCCCCTCAGCCCTCCCTGGCCAAACCCACAGGACCTCACCTGGCTCCTCTCCCTCCTCTGCCTGCTGTCTCTCTCTCTCTCTCTTTCTCTCTAGCTTTTCTTCCTCTTTCTTCTTTTTCTTTGGTCAGCCCTCAAGGCTCTTACCCAATGATTTCTTTCTACCCTCTATCCCCACTGCTCCCATGTGAATAGCTCACAGACTTGTAGCACTGGGTCTGACATTTCTGGTAACTGTCCTCAGCTGCTCCTAAGACAGTTCCAGGTGAGCAAGAACTCTACGATCTTCCCTAAGTCATCTTGAAGCAAATGCATCATCGACTCTCAATGATCTCCTCCTCCTAACGACCAGTGAGTGTTTTTCCCTTGTTCCCTCACCTGGATCCTAAGTGAACTTCGCCTTTCCCCTTATTCCCGCACACCCCCAATACACACACACAACCTATCATCAAGCATCCCCTAGTTTTCTTTGGAGTGACTCAGCACCTGCCCAGCCTTTCCATTCTCATTACACCCCAGGTTCTAGCCCTTATTTCCATTTACCCAGACTATTGCAGGAGCCACCCAATCTGTCCTGCCCCATGTGGCAGGCAGAGGACTGCCTCTCCTCAAAGACACCCAAGCCCTAATCCTGGACCTCTGAATATGTTACATTACATGGCAAGAGGGACTTTGCAGATGTAATGAAGGTTACAGACCTTAAAATATAGATTAGCTTGAATGATCCAGGTGAGCCCAATCTAATCATATGAGCACTTAATAAAGGAGAGAACATTCTCCAGCTGGAGGCAGAGAAGTGTAGCCAAAGAGAAAGTATCAAAAGACATGTGAAGGGAAAGTCGGAGAGCCCGCAAGCAGGAGAAGGACTTCATGCTCTGATGTTGGCCTGCGATGTGGGAGCCCAGGTGCAAGCAATGGAAGAGGCCTCAGGGGATATGGGTGGTCTCAACCTACAGCCAGCAAGAAAACGGGACAGTCCTACAACCACAAGGAACCTGAATGAATTTGGATGGAAGCAGATTCTTCCCAGAGCTTCCTCATAAGAGCCCAGGCAGCCGACACCTTGATTTCAGTCTTGTGCAACCCAGAGCAGAGAAACCAGTCCAGCCAGCCTGGCCTCCTGACCTGCAGAATTGGGAGATAATAAATCTGTGTTGTCTTAATCTGCTAATTCTGTGGTAATCTGTTGCAGCAGCAATAGAAAATGAATTGTCTGGTTTATTCCTGCTGCTTTAACAAATACCTTAGACTGGGTAATTTATAAACAAAAGCCCAGGAAGTCCAAGATTGAGGTGCCAGCAGATTCAGTGCCTGGTGAAGGCCTGTTCCTCATAGGTGGCACCTTCTCTGTGTCCTCGTATGGCAGAAGGGACAAAGGTCAAACAGGTTCCCACTAATACCATTCATAATGCCAGAGCCGTTGTGACTTAATCACCTCCCGCAGGCCCCACCTCTTAATACCATCACCTTGGGGGTTTAGTTCGTTCCAACTAATGAATTTTGAGGACACCAATATTCAGACCACAGCACTAATACACCCGCCATTATCCATTTAGCAAACTGTGCCAACCTCACAGCCCAGCACCTTTCAGGATTCCCAACTGCATATCACATATGCCCCAAATCCTTAGTCCTGCATTCCAGAGGGTCAGCCTGCAATTTTTCTTTTTATCGTCTCTCCTGCAAAAAACTCCACTTAAAATACACTGGCCACCTTTACATCCTCCAGAATTGCTTCCAGCATCCCACCTGCAGCTCTGTGCTCATGCCACACCCTTACCTGCAATCCTTTCCCCTGTTCTCTACGCCTCTCAAGAGTGTCCTCTTCCAGGAAGCCCCCTGAGCCTCCAGTCTGCAGAGGCATCTCTCTCTCCCCTGGACTCTCCGCCTGTCCACTTAGCTCTCGGTGCGCACAGCCTAGTGTTAGATTCTGCGTCTCCTCCACCTGCCTCTCTTCTTCCCAATCCAATGGCAAGAGCCACAGCTTTCACTTTGCATATATCCTGCCCGGTTCTGGGTACAGAGCAGGGTCAACAGAAAGCTGTTGAGTTACAAATAAAATTAAAGTGTTCCCAGCCAGCAACCTTTTGAGCTGTAGGTCCCACATGTGAGAATCTGAGGGATCTCATCCAGCCTAGAGCTGGCTGCCAAGGACCAGGAGGGAGGGCAGAAGCCTCAGGCCAGCAGGCCCATCTTAAGTGTGGTGAGGAAGTAAGGGGGCAAAACAATGTCAAACCACACAGCAGCTGCTGAGAAGACCCCGAGCAGGACCTCTGAACCCTGCCAGAGGCAAACTTGGACTCAAGGAGCAAGGCAGTTCAGCGAGGGCCTGTAAACTAGCCAGGACTGACCTATCTGGCAGTGCGAGGGGACAGTGTGAGCTCTAACACAAAGTGCCAGTCAGACACCCTTGAGGACCAGGGAAGGCAAAGAGAAAAGGATGAAGAAGGCAGGAAAGGAGGCTGGAGAGGAGAGGGTGAATGAAGATGGGAAAGATGTGAGGAGGGGAGAGAGAAGGGAAGTGGGGGGGGGGTTCTCCCTTGATGGCCACAGGGGAAATGCCACAGTCCCTAGACTATTCCTAGCCCCCCCAGGGTTAAGGTGAGGTGAGGAGATGGCAACACCCACCCCCTTGGCCACCACAACTAAGAAATTATGTAATTAATCAAAAGCTAATGAGAAATGTGTTTTCTCTCCCAGCCTAGCCCCACATCATATTCTTATTAGCTGAGGTTATTACAATAGTAATCATGCGTGCTCCAGGCGCAAATTGGGTTTTTTGCTCCACTGCCACCAATTTAGAAAACCATTAATGGCAAGATAAAGCCCCCATGGCTCCCACCAGGCTAAGCTGAATGAACCTGCTGCTGGTTCCCTGCTCCCACGACCACAGGCCCATTGTCCACGGGGCACTCTCCGGAGCACCCCAGGAATCAGGACATCAGACAGAGGGAGCCGAACATCAGTGGGTGGAAGGGGTGCCGGGCCTGGGAGGAGAATCCTAGATTTCACACACACCCTCCAGTGCCGTCACTGGGGCAGGGACCGCCCTCCTGATGTGAAGCATAAAGCCAAGTTTGCCTCTGAGGTCCAAGTCATCCCACTTTTTTCTTGCACCTTTCCCCCTGCTCGGAACCTGTACTCTAGAAAGAGTTAGTTAAATTTATGGTTCCCAAACACAAGTGCGCCATCAGGCACTGACCTTGGATGAAGTCTCCACTAGTTAAAAAAAAAAAAAGAAAGAAAGGGGGTAACATAGTAAGGTTTCCCCTAAAGGTAAATGTACCCAATTTCAAAAATGTTCTTCATTCTCAAAGTATCCTTCCTATTTTGTTTGTGGTTTTATATACATGGGTGTGTATAATATATATAACCTTACTCGACTACTATGCAGAACTCTTTCAGTTGCAAGGGATAGATTTAAACTGATACTGTAAAATCAGAGATGTGTTAGCCCGTGTAACTAGGAGGAACAGGGGTAAAACCAGAAAGTCAGATGGTATTGGCAGGCCTTTCTCCCTTGTGTTGGGTGGTTCGAACCCGCCAGCCTGGGTGTCCGTGGCCAACACCCTACCCACTGAGCTGTGAGCACTGACCGCCCTTCTTCACTTCTCTTTGCATTGCCTTTGTTGTCTCTGACTCAACTGCACTTCCCACCCAACAGCCCCTGTGTTGCTGCTCTGGGATTATATTCTCCCGGTTTAAGATCTTATCCGTGGAAAGGCATCTCCATTCTCCCTCTGTGCCTGTATAAAGTCCAGTTCAGTAAGGCCAATCATGTGGCTGGGGACATCGTGTTGGCCATATCTGAGTAACAGGATTACTCCTGAGGCCAAGGTGACAGTTCTGTGCCTCCACCCTCCTAGACCAGCAGTACAGTCAGTGCCCCAGAGGAAGTACAGATCTGGTAGCTGAAAAAGAGGGACCAGGGATGGTGGGCAAAGACCACAGACATCCACTATACTGGACAGAGTGGGAAAAAAAAGATGCCAATCCTCCACACACACACCTTGCAATTTTTTTTCTAAAAATCTTGGAAACTACTGAGTCAAACACTGAGCCACCAGAGAGTGTCAAAGATCATTCTGCTCATGTACATCTCCCAGGGTTCGCAGACAAGGAAGTTACGTTCCACTAAGCACAGCAATGATGTGCTAACGGTGAGCCCTTAGCAGCCTCACTGGATGAGCCGGATATCAGAGGGCCTATCTGTGACAGCTGAACATACTGGCCACTCCTCCAACCCAGTCCAGATGCTTCTGCGCTGAAAACCAAGCTGTAAAGCAGAAAGATTCTCCTGGCTCTAGTGCTATGAGAGTCAAGTCAGCAAGTTCCCTACAGAGGAAATTTTCTGGGGGCCTAAAGACCTTGTGGAAACCCAGTCACGACAGCTTAAACACATTTCCAGAACACTGGGCCGTAGGGCCAAATTTCCAGAATACCAGCCCCTTGGCCCCACAGTGTCAGCACGCCTATGGCATTCCAATTAATCAATCACAAAATGGTAAGGACATCCTGCTCTTAGGGTGCTGCTTCAGTTATTTCTATCATTCATCACCATTTGTTTGCATTTGTTCTCTACAGAAGTCCTCCAAAATAATAAACTGTCCCCATTTGGTAGAGAGAGTGAAAGAGTTGAAGCAAAATAGACCTGACTGTGAAGTCTGTTTCTACTTCTCACTGGCTTTTGGGCTTTGAGAAAAACTGTTTGGCTTTCAGATGCTCAATTTCTTCATCTGTAAAATGGGAATATAACTTTATGCACCTTCAGAAATAGTCCATGAGCACCCAGAAGGCCCAGAGACATCGTTGCATCTTTTGATAAACTTTGCCAAGCACTTTTTAAGTTTCAGGCACAGGGTGAGGTACTGTGAAGAAAGGATTGGGGTGGAGGGCTCCCTAAGAAGGGTGGGGACAGACGACAGATACCCAACATGTATAGCACAAAGGAGAATGGACTCCATGTCATAAGAGGCGTGAAGCAGGTGCTGTGGGCATTTAGAGGAAGAATGTGTTGCTTCCAGCCAAGGGGTAGAGCGGATTTGGTCGAGGAGGTATCTGCCTTTGCCTGGAAGGACAAATGAGATGTGGTGATGAAGAAAGGGCACTCCCTACAGAGGCATGGCCCAAGCAGGGGGGGGAGACAAGAATACTTCTCTAGAATCTGAAGAAGGCCACAGTTGGAAGGGTCCTCTCTTCTGGGCCATCTGCCTCCTCTTCTGCTACCATAGCTCTAGCCTCTCCACTGTGCATTCATGGGTGACATTAGCTGGGCACAGCCAAGGGGTGGCATGGGACAGGGTTGCCTCCTGTTCCTGGAGGTCCTGGGTCTATGACACCCTCAGCAGGACCGTCCATGTACTGCTCTCTCTCCTGCCACCTCCCTTTATCTCTCTCTGTCTTGGCCAAATTCAGTGATGCCAATTAGCAATAGTCAGCTCAGCTCCCCCACCCCATGCCTTTGACACGGCTGGGACGAAGCTGATCACTGAGGCTCCTTTTCCCTCCAGTGAGGAAGGCCCAGCAGGGGGCAAGAGGGAAGGTTTAGCAGCTCCCAAGTTGGCTGAGTGGATAATGAGGGAATGGAGGTTTGGACTAAAACAAGCTTAGCTCAATGAGCAGAAGGCCTCTCTAACTCCTGCTTGCTCTGAGCCTCTGCAATAATTAAAAATCCTAGCAAGAAAGTGCATATAAAAAGCCCTTTCCCACAGTGTCTCATTAGTTTAGTCCCTAAACAGCCATGGGAGACAGGTATTATTATATTATAATTATTATTGTTATTATTTGACGTCTTTCTTGTCTGATCAACTCTAAGATCCATAAGACAAAGAACCATGTCAGCTTTGTCACTGATGTGTGTCCCCAGTGCTGTATCTAGTGCCCAGCATACTGTTGGCATTTGACATGTATTTGCTTGAGGGGTAAATGGATGGATGGAATAATGGATGGACAGGCAGGCAGATAGATGAATAGTGAATTGAACCATTTTACAGATTCAGTAACTGAGGCCTAGAAGGAAAAAGCAACTTACCATCAATTAAACAGCTAGTGGCAGATGGGCACCAAGTCCCAGTTTATCAGCTTTCCCATCTGGCATGCTTCCCAACACCCCAAACTGTCTCTTCTTTGTTTTTTTGAACATTCTTAGCCAAGAAAGGCTCATCCTTCTGAAGCTCTGATCTTAATCCTTCCTCCGGCAGTTGGTCAGAAGCCAAACTCAGCTCCAACACAAAGAGCTGAGGGCTCTGGATCCCCAGAGCCCATGACCAAGGACTGGAGACACAGAGGCTCTTTCTGATCACCATTCTGATAATACCTGATTGATGACCGACAAGAAGGTAGACAGTGGCATCCAGAGCATGAGCCCCCACAGAAGCGCTGGGTATTGTTGGTGTAGGGTGAACAACCCTGTATTTGGAATCATGCAAACATCAGCAACTTTCCTTATACACCTGCCACTCTCCTCTCTCCTTCTCTCTCTTTTTTTTGAGACAGAGCCTCAAGCTGTCCCCCTGGGTAGAGTGCCGTGGCATCACAGCTCACAGCAACCTCCAACTCCTAGGCTCAAGAGAGTCTCGTGCCTCTG
>NW_003852481.1:8290463-8297809 GCF_000181295.1 Otolemur garnettii
CTGAGCCTTCTCTCTCCATCTCAATGGGCCTGGCTCCCAACATCTCCAATCTCAGTGTCCTCATTGATAACATGGAATAACAATTCCTATCACACATGTTCCTCTGAAGGTTAAATTCAATAAGATGATGGGTGAAGCCCGGCTTATCTCAGTTCCCAGCACTACCTAAACTATCTGGCCTCCTCACTCCTCTGGAACCCTGAAGCCCCAGTGTCACACAGACGTAGGCCCAGTCCTTTCATGCTCTGATCTGAGGTCTTCTCTCTGCAGCCTCACTGCCCCAACTCCCAACCTCACCCATCATCCTAAGGGCCAGGAGTTCTTCCTTCTTCCTGGTTCTGTCTCCGTCTCTGGCCTCAAGGCTGAGTCAGGGCCCTTTCTCCTTCTGCTTCCATGTTCTGGGGCTACTGCTGGCTTGCCCCCAGGTCCCAGAGTCAGTCCTCAGTCTCTAGACAAAACCTCTCCCACAGTGAGCTCTGTCTGCCCAGGAGGCCACCCTCAGATTTCCCACGTAGACCCTGGGCAGGCTATCTGGCTCCCATTGTACCTGTTGTCCCCCTTTCCCCTCTGGTATTTCAAACATTCCCAGATTTCTTTGCCCAAACCAAGCAAGAGTCCTTTTCCTCAGGCCCAGGAGCCATTGGGGTTTACAGGAGCACATGTAGATTTTATAGGAAAAGGGTCTATAGTGGGAGGGGTCTGTCCCAAGAAAGCTGGAGATTCCCTGCCTGGAGACCCCACACCACCTTCCACTCTGCCCATGACAGAAGAGCTCAGTTCAGTCTACTGTAACTTGGTGTGAATTTTGCTCTTTCAAAGGCCCACTTGACATGATTCCTCCTGCCTACTTGAATCTCAAGGGCATGAGGATTTGCTGCTTAAATTACCTCAATACCACAGACCCTAGGTCCCTTCCCCCTGACCCTGGCCTCAGCACAAGGCGTGGCCTCATCATTTGCTCCACCAGGGGCTTAATACCTAAGCCATGAGTAGCCACCATCCTTCCCGCCATGTCTCCTCCAAAGCAGAGTCTTCTGGGGTGTGGCCTACAAGGACCTAATGGCTTTCCTCGATGAGAATTGGGTTCCATACCCAGTGGATGCTGCCTCGATGCCATGACCAGTCAGAGGTTAGAGGCCTGTGGTTACAGCAGGTGAAACTGGGTACCCTAGGAAAAGTGGGGATCCCACAGAATCCTAGATTTAACATCTTAAAGGGATCCAAAGAAACCATTTGATTCAGCCAATCATTATAAAAGCACGTTACCTCCTTCCCTGCACCCAACACCAGAGACACAAAGGCAAACAGGATGTGGTCCACTAGGATGATTATTACCAAAGAGGCGCTGAAGCCAGGGAAAACCCAATGCCTATCTAAGGTCAAACAGTTGGTCAGCAAAGGAGAGAAACTAGATAGAACTCAAGGACCCAGCTTCTTAGGCTCAAAGGTTCAGAGGACATGTCCCAGCATGGGTGGCCAGCCTGTATGTCCTGCTCCATATGTGGCAGGACAGAAGCCTGCAGGTGGGCATTACTAGCGTTATCAAGTCTGTGCTGCGCCTGAGGCACATGCAGGGCTCCTGGCAGAGGAGGGTGGGGCAAGAAGCCGGGAAGCCACAGCCTGTGCATGCAAATGTGGTAGCTCCATAATTAACATCAAACAGTTTCATTAAGAGATGGAGCTTTGCGGCTGTTTGTCTTAGAAAGAAAAAAAAAGAAAACTGAAACAGCAGCAAGAGAACAAGAGAATGGAGGCTCCAATTGCTCAGGCCCATTGCAGAAGCGAATGATTCTGCCCACTGGAGGTGGCAATGATCTCTTAGGGGAGAAGACTGTCTGAGGTGGCTTCAGCTCCCAGATCTTAGACTTGAACTTTCTGGAGAGCCTCTCCTCCCCCTTGGCACCAGCCACCTCCATCCACGTCTCCTCCAGGAGCTGAGGTTTGTAGAATGAAGCTGGTCACTGCTAGGCTGAACTCCACTGGGAACAGATTCCTGGCTTCCAAACAGTGGCTTCCCCAGGGAGAGGGCAGATGTTCTATATACCCCAGCTGCTCAGGCTCCAAAATAAGGCACTGTGGGACAGGAAGAAGCCACTTGGAAAAACCAGACCTGGGGACCTATTTTCCCCTAAATCTCTAGCTTCCTTTCCCTTCCCACTCCAATGTTCACTCTTAACATGGAAAAAGGAGGGCAGGGGAATGGAGAGCTCCTTGCTAAGCCTTCAAGGAGCTAATGTCAAAAGGTTGCAGCCTCCCCGGGCAGGTAGCATAGGATGCGGCCTCCAGTTCCCCTGTCCACAATCCCCAGGACAAGGGAGATGACCTCTCAGAAGAAATGTCACTAATTCTTGATGACCCAGCTCTGCTTCTCTCCAACCACCTCCTCATTCTACCTCCACCCTGTGATCCATCCATATCAAAGCACTTCCAGTCTTCCAGCAGCTGGAGCCTCTCATGCTTCCTGCATTCCTTCTGCCAAGGCCACTCTGCCCTCCATCTTGCCACCATAGGGAACACCTTCAGATCCACTGACACCCAGTTTAAACATGCCCTGACTTCTGCCCTTCTCACCTACTCGTATCCCACAAGGAGAGGCACTTCCTCTCTGTGCTCCATAATTCATGTTGTTCTTATTGTCTGCTTGACAGACTCTGGCCAGGAAACAACGAGCTCCTTGAGGGCAGAAACTTTACCTTTCTTCATCTTTGTATCACCAAGACCTGGGCCAATGAGTAAATCTTCTGAACTGAGAAAGATCACAGATACCCAGCTCATGCAGAGGAACTTGGCAAATGCCTAAACCATCCTAACAAGATGTTTATTCTCCTCCTAACTACACTTTAGAACCCTGAGATTGGGAAGGGGTGGGGCTGGGTTTCCAGGATCCTGAGCCCAAATACAAGTGATAGTTCCTGGCAGGGAGATGCCTTACGCAGAGTGGGTGAACGCCACACCGTGGCTAAGGCCTAGGTGCTCTCTTCCTGAGATGGTGGGTCTGGGGGAGTTGTCGAGGAGCATAGAGGGGCTGAAGGGATCCCAGACTTCCACAGCCTTGGGGCCCATTACAGCGTTCCCCCCAGCCAGGTGGCTCCAAACAGCCCCAGCCCTGCTTATCCACACAGGGGCTCGTACCCAGCCTCCTCTCCTCTGTCCTGTCCTGGTCCTCCAAACCACCCGAACCCTTGTGACTTAAGTCTTCCCTGAGCTGGCCAGAAAGGAAAGGATCCATTTTACATTAACAAGGTTATTAGCAGTTAATTACCTAAGGTATCATTGTAATTGAAAAGAAAGAGAAAAGAGACTGATAAATATTCCCAGCCTCCCAGTTTCCACCATCCCAGGAGGTGAGGGGCATGAACAGGGACCCCCCACCCCCAGCACAGAGCCCTGCCCAGAGCATTGTCTTGTCTTTTCTCTCAGTATTTCTCCATAGGGCTATTCAGCAGAGGGAACCAGACCCAAGGAGAACAAGCTACCTGCCCCACAGACGCTTCAGAGATGTTGAAAACTGCTCCGAAGACGCAGGGAGATTGATTTCATGTGGCAGAGTACAGGGAGGAGGCACAAATCTGAAACTTCAAGTCCTTATTTCTCATGATTTTTATCTTAGCTTGTCCTATTATTCCACAATTGAGCATGGATGGCCTATGTCAGCATTATTAATTTTTAGTCAAAGTCACTGTCCCCAGAGATACCATGCCAGTCAGGGATCATCTCCTTTCCCCTCCTGTCTATGGCCACCAACCCTGCCAGAATTTAGGGCTGCAAGGAGGGGCAGGCACAGAGAGGACACAGCAGGAGAGGCCCTCCCTTTGGGCCAGCCAGGGTGACTTCCGTGCTTGCTAAGGAGCTCCTGGGGCCAGGATGCCCACAGTTCTTAAAAGAGGGGGCTGGCTGTCTCCTGCAGAAAATTCGCCTGAGGCCACCCTGTTGGGGGCACCCAGTCTCAGCAAACTGTTCACTGTTTTGGATAAACTAGTAGGAGTAGTATCACCTGAAAGAGGCAAAAATCCCTCTACACCCCAAAATATTACCCCAGAGGCAAACGGCAGGTGCAGGTGGCCCATGCTCACTGGCAGGAGCCCCAGCAGATGCACTGCTAGGCCTCTGGTGCAGTGAGAGGGTTGGATGTGAGGAAGGACGGGTGAGCCGGAGGAGGGCTGGCAGCACCCTGTCTGTTCCACACCTCTGGACCACCTGGCTCCTGCCACACCCCTGGACAACCTGGCTCCTGCCACACCCTCTACCCTCTCTACCTGGCTTCCCCTAACCCTGTCTCAGCAAGGTCCTGGCTCTCTTGCTTAGGCTATGTCCTCTCCCCTCTGCCACCTGACTTGCCTGGGCTGCACTTCAGTACCCTGAGTAGCCAGAGTTGTCAGGAGCAGACCCCTCACTACTCCTTCCCAACTTTATGGAAGCAACAAGAACAAAGAATGAAGCTGGGGAGGGGCAGAGTGCAAAGAAGCTCCTACATAATCACATACGTGTGCAAGTGTGATCATACGGAGCATAATTAACACATATACAGAACACTGCGCGTGTCTGTAAGTTAGTTACCTAAGCTAATACCTGAGGTATCATTGTAATTGGTAAGTATGTAAGTTAGTTTTTTTAATTGAGCATTTACTATGTAACAGGTAAATAATATTAACCACATTTTATAAATGGGGAAATTGGTGTTCAGAGACCATTAGCAATATGTCCAAGATCAGTTAGTATGAGGTAGAAAGAGATGAGCTCAGGTGGTCTGTCTCCAAACCACAGGAACCCTCCATTCATGTGCCTTCCAGCAATGCCTGCCATGGGGGCAGGGAGGGTGAGAAGACGGTGGCTTCCACATGGGGAGAATGCTGTCTACCACGGGACAGGAGTCCTTCCTCTTCTCTTCTCCACACCCAGGCTAGAGCAGGGGGATAAAGCCCTTGGTAGGGGAAAGCCAACCCACTCAGCACACAGACTCCCCCAACCAGTGCCCTCAACCAGGCAGGGCTCTGGACCTCACCCTCCCTTGCCGGCTCCCTGCCCTCAACCTCTCTGCCCTTCCATCCACACTCCCAAGAGCAAAGGGACCCAGCGGGGTCAGGAAAGGGAAAGGCCCAGGCTAGTTCTCCTCTTTCCCCACCTGCTGAGTTGGCACTGTTCAAGGTCACCTTGCACTCATAAGGTCTCCCATGCCAGGGAAAGCAGCCAGTGAAACTGCAGCAGGTGGGCCCTGACATGGGCAGCCGGGAGGGCATCTACTACTCCCACAGGGGAAGTGGCTGGGGGGACTGATGCACAGCCCAGACCTGGAGTTGAAGGCTGTGACCAGGACTGAGGGCCGGCCCCAGGAAGAAGCCGCAAACCTTTGGCTGACCCTAGAACTGGGTTCATCTGGCTTGTCTGTGGATCTGGTGGGCCACTAAATACAGAATATGGACCCTGCATGGGTGGGTGTAGCTGAGAAAGTGGTTCTGCCCACACAGCACACAGGAGCCAGAGCTTCACTCCAAAGGCACAGGACAGCTCACCCAGTCCCAACCACTGTCCTTTCTTTCCTGGGAACTAAGGCTTCTGTGAGTCAAAGGAGAAAACAAAGCAGGGAGGGAAGGAAGGAGCCCAGAGCCCACTGCCCGCTCCTCCCCTCCTTGTGCATCTCTGGCCCTGAAACTCGCCTTCTCTCCGGCTCGCTGTGGGGTGTGGACAGGCAGGGATGCAGTCAGACCCGACTTATTGACTCTGGGAAAAAAAATCACTCCACTCTCTAGATAAGTTGCTGCATCTAAAAAGTGGGGATACCACCCACCTTGTGTTTACTGCACAAATGAAATGCAGCAGGAACACAGAAGAGGGCACAGAGGAGGCAGGACTGTTGCCAGGCAGGGCCCTCCCAGGCGGGCAGGAGTAAGACCCAGCAGGGCCAGCAGGCGACTTGGCTCAGCAGCACAGCCCTCCTCCATGTAGTCCTGCAGCTTGAGCACCAGGGATCTAGACAGGATTTATACCCAGCTCCTGCCTACTAGGCCGCATCAGACAATGGCCTTCATCGCTTTGGCCCAGAAGAGAGGTGGCAACCACCCAAGACCAATGCTATAGGGTCATATGTGGATTCTTCCCATCTAGCAAGAGCCTACGGGGAGGCTGAAATGTGACATCTCAGCAGGCCGGCAGCACAGATGCCCACAAATCAAAAGGTCAGGATCAAGCTCCCAGAAAAGGTCATGCCCCCTTTTTAAGACCTAGATACGGTCAGAGCAAGACATAAAAAAGGGAAGACAAAGCATCAAATTTGGCATATTCAGTATCAACTAGCAGGTACTTAATTCCTACTCCATCCCAGATGACCCCCCAGTTTAGTCATTCTCAGAGTCCCAAAGCAACATCCTCATCTCTCTTTCCCCACATGCTTCTTCTCAGAGAGTAGCAACCCTCCATGCCAGAAACCCAGGTGTCATCCTGGATCCTCTCTCTCTCCCCCACAGTCCCTGAGGTGCCACCTCCTCTCCCCTTTCTGTGACTCTTGAGCTGCACACCAGGCCACAGTTCATCATGTCTCATGCAGATGGTGGCACCGCCTCAGGGGGAAACCCGTCCTCCAGCTGTGCCCATCTCCACACTGCTGCTGACGTGGTCTTTCTAAAACAAAATTTTAGTCATGCCTTCCCCTGCATAAAGTCCTCTCTGGCTTCCGCAGAGCCCACAAAATAGTACTGAAATTCCATGGAACAAAAGGCCCTCCAGTCCTACCACTCCCCAACACAATCTGTCCCCTACTCAGCTCAGACTCCTTGCCAATCTCCAAACTTGTATTCTTCTCCCTCCTCTGGGCCTCTGCACATGCTGTTCCTTTGTCTGTTTCCCAAAGAAGCCCAGGCTCCTGGAGACCATCTGCAGCTTTGCATCCCCAGTACTCGGTACATAGAAATGATGTCTTGATTGATTGAATGAATGGATAAGATAGAAAAGATAAGCAAGAATTCCCATGAGGTTGTAGGACTTCCCCCGTTGTAGCAATGAGGAAACAGATTCAGAGAGGTGACGTATCTTGTCTGTGACACACTAAATCAGTACCACATCCCATCACCCTTTGCTGCCTTCGAAAGAGCCCTGGAAGAAGCAAAACAAAAGAAAAAAAAAAAAAAAACAGAGTAAGAACCCAGCTTGGGGCTGGGCACAGTGGCTCACCCCTGTAATCCCAGAATTTGGGAGGTCAAGGCAGGTGGATTGCCTGAGTTCATGGGTTCAAGACCAGTCTGAGCCAAAGTGAGACCTTGTCTCTAAAAAAATAGCCGGGCATTGTCACGGGCACCTGTAGTCCCAGCTACTTGGGAGGCTGAGGCAAGAGAATCGGTTAAGCCCAGGAGTTT
>NW_003852481.1:8298284-8300290 GCF_000181295.1 Otolemur garnettii
CAGTCTCAGGAAGAGAAATTTGGGGCTACCCAGCCTAGGCCTTTGGCCCATGAATACTTCAGTTTCTTGACTCTGTTAGGAAAATCTGGGCTCCCTGGGGAGACAATAAAGGCATGGTAACCCTATTATCCCACCTCTAAGCCTCTTTTCCGACTCCTCCCCAACTTTCAAAGGCCAACTTCCCACTTTAGCCCTTTCCAGAAGCCTTCCCACCTGCTATGACTTACAGCACCCACTGTTCCTCTGAGTGGCAACATCAAGAGGACTCTTGACTTTCCAACTTGTTCTGTGGTCTTCTCCCTAGGGCCTAGGGTAACTGGGGGAAAATAAGGAGATAGATCTTCCATCATCAGCACCTCAGCCTAAGCCTAGGCCTAGCTCCAGCCCATCCACACTTTATGGCTCCAGGGCCTGCTGGAGGGCAGCTATACTATGGCCTGGCCAGTATGTTTTGTCAGGAAGATGTCAGCTACCACCCTACTTCAGCCCAGGGTGGCTACATGCCCTATACGCTCATGGTGCTGCTGGACTGGAGAAGCTTGGGCTCTTTTGCCCCCAGCCTTGCAGCAACCAAATCAAACCAAACCAAAGCTGCTCCCATGCATGGCCTGCAGGGGGATGCTTGGATGCAGGTTGAACACCAGGGGCAGACAGGCACTTGACTCAGGACACTGACTTAGTCAAGGGAAGCTGGACCCTGGGTAACCACGAGGCCCTGGGCAACATCAGGTACCCAGCCCTCCTCACTGTGAACTTGCAGCACTGTCAGCATGCTCCGTGCGCTCCTTCATTAGATCCTGAGGATGTGCCTGGCTGCACTGGGATACACCCACCAGCTCCCCACCCAGGGGGCTCCTATCACCCCGACCCAGAACTGAAGGCTCAGGTGACAGAGGTGGTAACTGGTAAAAAGCCAGTGGAAAGCAGCAGAGAAGCTTTGCACAGCACCCACCCCTTCATGGTGGGCAGCTTTATCCCCGAACCACCCCTTCTGCTCAGCCAGCTCCTGCCCCAAGACAAAGCAGTGAGGAAGAACCAGAGAGGGACTGAGGATCCAGCAAAGACCGCCGGGCCCTGGCCACCCACTCCTCCACCCCTGGCAGCACTGAGCCCCATCATCAGGCGCTAATTAAATCCCCCTAATGAGGAAATAAGGATGCAGGAGCCAGCTCCACCATGGCCTCCCCGGCCCACCGCTCTCGCCTCTCCATCGGACTTATCGCTCGTCACAGGATGTTTACAATAATTTTTAATTTGTGCAATTATTAATCACTTTTCTATCTGCCTCATTTGCATAATAATTAGTCATCTCACTGTTTGGCATGCCTGTGAATGACAGTGTTTTAAATTGAATTAAGATTTTAATATTCTATTTTCCTGCTTTCTTCCCCCTCCACACGCTAATCAAAGTCAGATTTGGCAGCCAGAGGGAGGGTAGGGAGGAGGTTGGCAGGCACTGGACTTGGCCCACTCCGCGTTCCCAGAACTGTGGTGGGAGGAGGGCACGTCTGGAGAAGGCAGCAGCAACCATCCCTCACCCTCTCACCCACATCCTGGCGCTTGACGGGTTAACCCAGGCCTGGCTAATTGAGTAGAGGTAATGAGTGAGGAGTGGGCAAAGGCGACTGGGGAGGGAGGGGATCACACTGGCTCAGTGGCACCGGAGATCCAGAAAAGTACTTTCATTTATTTTTTTCCCCCAAATAGGCTGCTTTTTGCAAAGGGAAGTTGGAAAGCACATTACAGGCCAGTAATTGATCCCTGGATACTAGTCTAGGTTAACTTTGATGGCTCGGAGTGCCCCAGGTACAGAGCAGGCTGAGGCAGTCTAAAACCCATTGCCATTCTTCAGATGTACTGAGAAAACAAATCTCTCCAGTTGAGTGGGACTCCCCTTCCCCCTCTCCGCACGGCAGCAGATCCTCAGCCAGGCTGGAAGCCTCTCAGGCGTGTACCAGGGACTGTGGCGTTTCCACTGACAAGGGGCAACAAGCAGGGGCCCCTGC
>NW_003852481.1:8300669-8313186 GCF_000181295.1 Otolemur garnettii
AGGCTCAGGGAGGACCAGACTCCATCTCAGCTCTCCCCTAGCCTGAGCAGGGGAGGGACCCCATCCTATTCTATGATCCCTTCTTCCCACAAGGAGCAAGGTCTCCCAACTCTGTACTATGGGCCAAGGGAGGCAAATTTCCCTAGACAGGGAAGAAAATGGGGTCTTACTGCCAGAGTTAGAGCTGGGTAGGAGGAGGGAGGTTTCCAGGGGCCTTTCTCCTTTGCAGGACACCAAGGCTGGTCTGAATTCCCTACCTGCAAGCCTATCAACAAGGTCAGTCAGAGGTGCCAGACATTTCTTGGGCCCCTCTAGCCAGGTGTCCTTAGGCTAACCCATGAGCCCTCCTGCCAAATCATTCAGGTACCAGTCCACCTAGTAAGACCCTGGCCTCAGAAGCTGATAATACTGGGAACCCATGTGCCTAGTCTTTGCCTATAGAAGCAGGAACAAGAACTGTCAGAATTCAGGAAAGGCACAGTCCAATCCAGGAATTATAGGGAGTTGTTATTGTTATTGTGTTATTATTTTGAGACAGAATCCCAGCTAGAGTGCAGTGATGTCATCATAGCTCACTGCAACCTCAAACTCTGGGCTCAAGTGATCCTCCTACCTCAGCCTCCAGAACAGCTGGGACTATAGGCAAGTGTCATCAAGCCTGGCCAATTTTTCTACTTTTTGTAAAGATGGGGTCTCACTCTGGCTCAGGCTGGTCTCAAACTCCTGAGTTCAAGCCTCAGCCTCCCAGAGTGCTAGGATTATAGGCATGAGCCACTATGACAACCTACAGGGAGTTTCTGAGAAACTGGGCCCTAAGGTTATGGGCTATGTCTCCCAACCCAAACTAGAGAAAGTACACAGCCTTATGCTGTCGTAAACCAGGCCCAGATGAGGCAGGACTGTACTCTCTGGTACATCATTACTCAGGGACCCCAGTCCTGTACTACAACCAACTTTATCCACCACAGCCCTCTTCCTCCCATAGCCCCGGAATGGTGAAGGGAGCTTTTTAGGTAGTGAGATCCATAGCCAGTGCCACAGCAGCCTCTACTGGCCACCTTGGCCTTCCACAGCTCGCTTAGGGATGAAAAGAAAGCCAGGGACTCTCAGAACCATGCTTGCGGGGAGTTCCAGCTGACCTGGGACAATCCTGGCTTACACCTGCTGTCTCAGCATACTTATTAATAGCTAAGCACACACACATACCCTTCACTCTCAGAAGTATAAAAGTCTGGATGATAAATTAAATGGTCTCTAATCACAGCCAAGTTCAATGTCCCAGAGAACCTAGAGAGAAGGTGGCAAAACTCTGAGCTTGAAGATGAACAACTTCATCTCTAGCCCCGCCCACAGGTTAAATTACTTGCTTGTAGGCAGCACTAGAGGAGGAAATTCAGAGTCCCCTGCCCTGAGCCAGGGCAAAGGCATCTTGGTAGTCCTACCTGGGGGAAGAAGGAAAGCAGATACTAGGGAGAAATACTCAAAAGAAGGAATAGAAAAAGAAAGAAGAAAAGATGAGGCAGGAGGGCAGGAAGCATGAAGGGAGCAGAATGCTGTCCCTCCATGTGTCCAGCAGGTGACAACACTGAGCCACCTGCAGCTGCCCATCTCCACTGCAGCTGCCACATCCACCACAGCCAGGCAGCCTCATCCAGCTTGTAGCCTTGTAAGGCTCAGGGAGTGGCTTCTAGCCTTCTGCAAAGCCTACCTAGACGACAAGGTCTTTCTCTCCCCTTTACCCTTATCTTCATCTGCTTTCCTCTAAATGATTTCCTCACCTGAACTATAAAATCAGTAAGTTATTCTGCAAGCCCACATGCCTCCTCCCTCACCCACCCGAGACAGGGAGGCAAAGAAGCAAAGCCAGAGCAATCAGCTCCAGGGTGCAGGACCCTGGCCTCCTTCCTCCTAAGCGGGTGCCTGGTCAATGCGAGGCCCCTTGGGAACTGCTTTTTCTCCACCCACCTGGGTCGAGAGTTTCTAAGTACAGAGGTAGAGGGACCACTGTGGTTTTTTGTGGGATGGGAGTGAAGTCATAAAAATTAGGAAATTTCTATGTTTGGTCATTCAGAGAAGTTAATGTGAATTAACTGTAAAGTCATGAACAAATGCATCTCTTTCATATCAAGAGTCACGAGTTGTGGCATTGAGAGGACCAAGATAGCAGCAACAGCCCCAGTCCATGGAGTCTTGACAGGCAGCGAGAACAGTGAGCCCTCGGCCCTCTGATGCTCACGGGTTTTCTAAACTGCTACTGTCCCACTCCTGAGTCCCCACTCCTGAGTCCCTCCACTCAAAGCAGCAGCCAGACCTGCAGAAAGCAGGAAGTCCCAGTCTGTGCTCAAGCAGCTGGGAGTCTAGTTGATTGGCCCTTGGGCCTCAGTCCCATCCCTCCTCACCTTCACCCCTCCAGCCTGATGCCAACATTCTCCCGGGATGGGGCTGGAGCCAAACTTGGCTTTTGTCCCCGTTTTTTTTCATGTAGGAAAGGATTATTGTGAAAGGAAAAGAAAGGATCACAAAATCTTTAGGAAGATTTCAAAGATGCCCTACCTACATTTGCACATCATTAATAAAATAACTGCTGAGCTCTGGAACACTTGCCCAGTTCCTACCTGCAGTGAAACCTCAACCTAGCATTCAACAAATATGTATTTGAGTGTCTTCTACAGGCCAGGCTTTGTGCTGAAGACTGTGGTCTCTGCCTTGAATAAGCTCTAAGTTTGGCAGGGGGAGAAAATCACATCACAATCATTGTATAAAGAACTAACACTAGAATCAGGTAGGTACAAGGATTACGGGAGCGAGCCCAAAGAGGAAGAAGTATTTAGTACTGCCACCTGCCGGCAAGGAGGCCGGGGAAAACGCTACAAAGGAAATGACATTGGAACTGGGTCCTGAAGATGAGTTAAGATTAGCTAGAGAGAGGAAGACTAGAGCAGGCAGTAACTCTGCCTAGAAAAACAGAGGTCTGAAAGAGCCAAGTACAGCACCAAATTCAGGGAATTCAGGGAAGAGGTCACTAAAGTCAGGCTGCCAGGGGCTGAGGAGACTAGGCACATCCCACAGGCAAGGGCTTCATCCTGAATCAGCTTCCCACATAACCCTGGAGGGCATTCTTGTCCTCAGCCTCCCCTGTCAATTTTGGGACAATTGTGCTTCCCCTACTCTGTTCCCAAGAATGCCACAGACTCCCCGGTGTTGGCCCTGGGTTGGCTGGTACAGCCCCTCCAGGAACATCTGACGGGAAAGTTCATAGGCTAACTACTTTGCCTGACATTGCAGACATGGCCATCACTGAGCACAGCTGAATAGAAACCTGTACTAGGGAGCTATGCAGGGGCCACCAGAGGCACTGACAGCAACGTGGCCTCCTCTCTCCCAGAGTCACCAGCCCCAGCCTCATAGCTCTGGTAGGTAGCTCTGTGGTCTTCAGCCTCAGTTTCCTTGCCTACAAAATGAAAATAGGAGCATCAAGTTTGTTAGGCTGTGGTGAGATTAACGCATGGCAAGCACCTCTATTTAGTGCCCACCGCAGTACTAAATAAATGATAGCTATTATTCCTGCCTTGGGCCAGGATCTGGGAGTCTGACAATGAGTAAGAGACAGTTCTTGACCATTGGACCTCACAATCCATACAGCAGCATGATAAATGTCTTGAAAATGCCATGAAAACTCAGAGAAAGTTTCAATCAGTAAGCAGATCGTGCCCCCAGAAGAGTTAAGCAAGAGTTTCAATTCTGAGTTCCAAAGTAGAACTGGGCAGATGGAGCCCTTTTATCCACTGCTGGGAATCTCCCAGTATCTCTGATGGTTAAGTAGTGGCTTTGTCTTTTTCTTTTGTCGTTGTCTTTTTTAATATTTCTCTCTTTCACACTGAAAGACTTTCCAAACTGGGACTCAGAAGTTAAGTTCTCTCCAGCATGGGGCCATGTTGGGCAAGGTTAATCTGAGCCTCAGGAGAGGAATGAGCCCCAAATAACTCTCATTCCAGTCTCCCCCTCTCCTGGACCAAGAAAAAACAGGAAAAAGCCCAGCATCCCATCAACTTTCATGTTGAGAAAAGTGTAGAAGAGCAAGAAAGTAGGATTTCTAGAGATCAAAGGTAACTGTTTTGGGTCCAAAATACCAACTGCACAAATGGTAGAGGCAACATGACTCATTTCCTCTCTCACAGTAAGTGTAGAGGAAACATGGAAAACCTTGACAACAGGTCCAGCAGGGGGGATCAATGGTGCGACACGGTCACCATGAAGACTAAGGCCATCTTAAATACCCTGAGTAAAACATAGTATTTGATTTATTGTAGTCTAATCAGAGCTCCCTGAGCATTATGGCCCCAGCTCGCTCTAATGGAATGAGTTCAGAGAGGATATTTAGGACTCAAAATCAGGCATAAAAAGAGTAGGTGAAGAAACTGGGGGGGCAAAGGGGCAGATGGGCCCAACCGCTTCCTTCTAATGGCCATATAACTATGACACTACTTTCCAAGCACAGAGGAGGTGTCACATGAACGTGGGAATGCCTTACTGTCAGCCATCCCATCACGGGAATTCCAGAGACAGTTCTGCCAGCCCTTGCTCACGGTTCATGCGACATATTCCAACCGGCACCAACCCACCACGGAGGGACGGCAGAGTCAGGAACAGTTCCTCGGGTCTCACTGGTCTGTCTCTGAGCTTGATTAACGACTCTTGGGACGCACCTTGAGACACCCCCCAAGGTTAACTCGGGCATCCATCCCTCCAGACCATCTCCACTGACCACTTCAATCCTCTCTAGACTCCTTCATCCTTTTCCTCCTGCCCCCTCCTCCTCTCGTCCCAGCCCCCAGCATGGTTCTGCAGTTGGATTGAGGGTAGAAGGGAGGGTGGTGGCCCTTTTTGGGAAGTGTCTTTAAACACAATTAAATACTCTGTGTATGAAGATTAATTTCTTACTATCTTACTTACTATGTAAAAAATTATGTGCTTCCTTTCTTAAGTTCTGACACAAAAACCTTCCTGCTATTCCCCTAACCTTATGGCCCCACAAAGGAAACAGGCAGGGCACAGGAAGAAGATTCATTCGGATACATTTAAAATTTTATCAGATGGAAAAGGGTTAGTCTGGGTTTTATAAGCTCCAAGATGGATAATTCAGACAAACAGTAAAGCCATGGGGAAAAACAATTGAAAATAGCTAGAGTTGCTCAAGGATGCAATATATATGTCCCAGGATGGGTGACAGAGTGGAAAGTATTCAAACAAGGGTGGGAACAGCACTCACAGAAATGTGTATTGCCAGGAGATCCCAGCACTGGAGTAGGGATAAGGATTAGCTCTCATTGAAGACCTTTTCCAACTTTGATTCTAGAGTTAATAGAATTAACACTGTGTTTCCAGGGGACTAGAAGGGGGACAGCCGCTAAGCTGGTAAACTGATAGAAAATATTTTAAATTAATTGGCATGGAGAAAGTGAAGTGAACAGAAGTCTTTCAAGGTATCTTCCAACTCTGAGATTCCTATTTTGTGATTCCAGGTTGTGAAACAGAGTCAGGTGCTGGCAGATCTATACAGCTGGTAAGACACAGCTCAACCCTCTGTCTCAAGAAAACATCTGGTGTGTGCATGGAGAAGGGGTAGCGGAGATGAAGGAAGGAGAAGACAGACATATGAAGGGCCAGAGTTTCTAGGCATGCGCACACATGCACAAACACACCGCATGTGTGTGTGCACACGCGCACACATACACACACACATATATAATGGAAACCCAGAGTTGGACTTAAGGCCAGTGGTGGGAACCAGGCCCCAGATGTTGAGGCCTAATTCCATAGTCACCCCATCCCCTAGTTACTGGTCATGGTAGTCTGCTGCTGAGGACACAGCTGCCTCCACCAAGGCCAGTGCAGTGGTTTTTACATTCAAAGCCCACATCAACCTAAGACACCAGACCTCAGAACCAAAGTCCATTTGCCAAAGCACAGGCAGCCCCTCAGGAGCTGGTGGACGGGGCTGAGAAGCTACTACCAATATGAGCCAGAGGCGAGTGGATGAAGGAGTCCCCTTCGGCCATCTCTGCGGCCTCTGAGATTGTCAGTGAGGGTCCTCTAGTCACATCGCTACCCAGAATCCCCCTTCTCACTCCTCTCCCTGTCCCCAAAGCTCCTGCTCTTGTTTCCCTCCCTCTAAAGCAGTGTCCACAGGCAGAGAACACAGGTTGCTTCTCAACCTGGCCCCGCCCAGACCTTAGTGGTTCAGACGCAACCCTCTCATTGAGTTCTCATTACCTGCTCCCCACAATGACTGCAGCTCCCCATAGACTGCAGCCCACTCCCTCCATCATGCAAGATACCAGACACATCACCCGGCTCTGCCTCCTCCCTTCCTCACACAGGCAAAACAGGTGACTTCTTTAAGCAGCCAAAAAGCTGCCCACCCTCTCCCAATCTCCTTGAACCTCAAATACTGAGTCACAAATTCTACTTATGTCCAAAACGTGGCCAGTGCAGAGAACCACCCTTCCTCCTCCTCCCTGAGGCCCTGGAAGGACTTCCTCAAGGTCTTATCAGTGAAGTCTTGGAGCTTTGGAAGCCCTGACTCAGCTCTACCCATCTTGTACTCCTAGGGACTATTCTGTTCCCTGCCCCATAGAAGACAGACACCAAGGCAACTACACCAAGCCCAGGCGTGGAGTGCTCTCCTATCTGGAGATCTGCCCATCTACGCAGGAGTTCACCACTGACCATCTTCATCATAAGCCACCTCACCCCCAACCAGCACTACCTTCAAGGACAAATGGAACCACCAAAAAACTTGAAATGCTCATTAAAAAATAACTGCTTTTGCAAGCTAATACATTCCTTTTGGAAGGATGTTTGGAGAACATTTAGAGATCTAAAAATAGATCTGCCATTAGATCCTACAATTCCTCTACTAGGTATATGTCCAAAAGACCAAAAATCACATTATAACAAAGATATATGTACCAGAATGCTTATTGCAGCCCAATTCATAATTGCTAAGTCATGGAAGAAGCCCAAGTGCCCATCAACCCATGACTGGATCAATAAATTGTGGTATATGTACACCATGGAATATTACGCAGCCTTAAAGAAAGATGGAGACTTTATCTCTTACATGTTTATATGAATGGAGCTGGAACATATTCTTCTTAGCAAAGTATCTCAAGAATGGAAGAAAAAGTATCCAATGTACTCAGTCTTACTATGAAACCAATTATAGCCCAAGAAGAAGGGGAAAAGGGGCGGGGGGGAAGATGGGTGGAGGGAGAGTAATTGGTGGGACCACACCTACTGTGTATCTTACAAGGATACATGTGAAATTCACTAGGTGTAGAATATAAATGTCTTAACACAATAACTAAGAAAATGCCGTGAAGGTTATGTTAACCAGTTTGATGAAAGCATTTCAAATTGTATGTAAAACCAGCACATTGTACCCCATGACTGCATTAATGTACACAGCTATGATTTAATAAAAATAAATAAATAACTGCTTTTGAAATACTACGTGCCCTTAAATGCAGAGAACTCCCACCCTGCCCCACTCTTGCTGCCAGTTCTTACTGATTCAGCCACAAATAAATTCAAATTAGAAAGACAGACACGGTGGTTCATGCCAGTAATTACAGCAACTCAAATGGTCACTTGAGACCAGGAGTTTGAGACCAGCTGAGCTACATAAAGAGACTCTGTCTCTAAAAAAAGAAAAAGAATTACCTGGATATGGTGGTGTGTGCCTGTATTCTGAGCTATTTGGGAGGCTGAGGCAGGAGGATGGCTTAAGCTCAGGAGTTTAAAGTTGCTGTGAGTTATGTATGGACACCACCACCAACACCTACCTCCCTTGCTTAGTGAGGGCAACGGGTAACAGAAGATTGCCATGGGGAAGAATCATGCCAATCACTTCTCCTCCCCCTACTCTAGATGCCCCACCTCCTGGGGACAGAAGACCCCACCTGCTTGACTACTGGTCTTCAAATAGCACAGTCTCAATCCCACTTGGCAAGAGATGCTGGCTCTCCAAACACAGCCAAAGAACAACGTTTACCCTGATGTTCACGTAAGGTTAGGGGTGAGGGAGGCATCTGTGGCTCAAAGGAGTAAGGCGCCGGCCCATATGCCAGAGGTAGCAGGTTCAAACCCAGCCCTGGCCAAAAACTGAAAAAAAAAAAAAAAAGGTTGGGGGTGAGAGTAGGGTCAGCAGAGACTGGGACACGTGTCACTTTTGCAACACACACACTCTGGAAGTATCTTACTATTTTAAGAGAAGATACTATTTATTAAGCTCCAACTACATGCCAGACACTATGCAATATATGTTATTCCAGATCCTCTGGCCAGAAAGGAATATATTATGATGATTTTTACAAATAAGGAAATTGTGGCTCAGAGAAGTTAAGTAACTTGCTAGAGGGCAATTCTGCCTAGTTTCTGAGGGCCGCTCACTCTAAGAAGCTAACCCCCACTGATGACGTCCCCTGCCTAGCCCCATTAATAAGGGGAAAGTCAGAAGGACCACCCTGAATAAACTGAACTTCCCACCAGACGAAGCAGCAGCAGGCAGCTGCTTTGCAGAAGTTAGATGACCAGGAGGAAATAGCCCCAGAAGATATTAAATACCGCTTGGAGCCCCTTCACAGGGCTCCACTAGAGATGCAACGTCCAAGCTCCTGTGGCCAGTACTACGAGCCTCCACATGTCCTCTTTAATGCAACCTGTGGAGAAAGCCTCAAGCCCTGGAAGGTAGAGCCTGTGACTTATAGTGGACAGCAACCCTCCCATTCAGGTAAGACTCAGCCTGGGGGGGTACAGGTAATAGGGGAGAGAGGAAGGGCATTCTGCATAAAGCAAAGTCTGACCCTCTGCTCCCAACCTACCTCACTTCGCCTTATCCAGGAGCGTTCCTGCCCCTCCAACACAGCTCAGTGGTGGGAACCACCAACCCCGAAGAATACGGTAAAAAGCAAGGGCCCCGGCCCTCCACCTTCAAAAGACCCTCAGCCAGTATTTATGTTAAAGGTCAGCCTCTGGGCGGGGGGGTACCATCCCAATCATCCCATCCCAGACTTCCTCCTCCCTGCTTTGGCTAGGCTGGTTGGCAAGCTTCCAAAATTCAGATACTATAAGACGGGCTGGGAAGCCACTCTGGGATTTCCCACTAAAGATGCTTTCTTCTGGTCTTGGGAGGACAACTCCAAGGTCAGGGTGTTAGAGGAGACAATGCTGATATGTTTTAGGTCTGCTATCTCTATTAAACAAAAAAGGGAGGAAAGGCCTAGAAACAAGAAAAGGTTTAGTCAAGTTGAGCCAGTTGGCAGGAGCCAAGGTGGGGTCTGCATTCCCCACTTTTAATCTCATGACCTCCCACATAGGGAAGGCCCTCTGCACACGTTCTTGCTCCCCCTAGGTAACCACATGAATACTACTCATCAGAACTCCTTCCAGAACCCTCCTCTCAGTCAGTCAATATTCCCAGCTCACATTCAGGGCAGAAAAATGGCACTAATAGTGCATCCGGGCGATGTGGAGTACATCCACCAATATCAGAAGGACTCCCAAGCCCCAAGGTAAGTCCTCACCTAGCCCAGACAAGAGCAGCCAGGGCTTCGAGTAACTGGAACTGTCAGTAAGCTACAGTGTTGCCATGAGGGGCAGGGGCCAGAAGAGGGTCCTGTTCCCCAGGACAAAAGTAATAATCAGAACCCGGTCATCTATTCTGTAGAAGGCAATATAGCAAAGGGCTAATTATCTCAGAGTCTTGATTTCCCTCTAGCTTAGCTTAGTCTTCTCTACTTGTATCAGATTTGAATAAGGACAAGCTGCATGCTATTCAGAACTGGGGGTCAGCCCCTTCCTCTTCGCATCCATAGGAGACACGAACCCCCAACTGCAAGCCAAGAGGTGCAAAAACCAGTCTTATCCAGTGCCTGTGAAGGGACAGGGAATCAGGTTTTCCATTGGCCTGCCCTTGTCCTAGCTTCTCCCAATTAAAGCCTGCTTTCAGGTGGCGCCTGTGGCTCAAAGGAGTAGAGAAGCAGCCCCATATGTCAGAGGTAGTGGGTTCAAACCCAGCCCCGGCCAAAAACTGGGGCCTGCTTTCATCAGAGCTCAAAATGGCCTTATTCATTCAAAAAAAAAAAAAAAAGCCTGCTTTCATCAGAGCTCAAAATGGCCTTATTCATCCCTCTAACTCATCCCTTATCAGGTTAGAAGACCCAGCTCAAATCCCAAGCCAGTAATAGATGCTTTACAAATATTATGGAAACTATAGTCCTATTCCAAAGCAGTGGATGAAAGCATAATCCTCACCCTGAAGTGATCAGGAACACCAGCCTAGCAATAAAGACAGCTCTTCTCCCCACCAGCAAACATACTTCCAAGCTCTTGTCTCCCCAAATCCTATTCTCTAAGCTGTAGCCTCTAGCTGCCTAACAGGGCGTTTTAGAAATGCTCCAGCCTTTGGCTGCAGGTGTCTCATCCTCTCTGCTGAGTCATAGCAGGAGAACTGAGGTGTGTGACAAGAAACAGAGATCAAATAAATTAAAATTTTACTTTCAGAGAAGCAATAAAGAAATTTTAATTTGATTACCTGAAAACACACCATATAGTTTAGGCAAACCCACAAATGAAAGAGGCAAAGAAACAAGCTGACGACACAGTGCCCTTCTGTTTGTGCGCGCTCACGGGGGTAGCTTCCTACTGGTGGAAATATTTTTCCCCTTGCAGCAAACACATCCAGCATGAGCAGAAAGACGCTGCCCCTGGTTGGCAGCCCACTGCTCATCTGCATCAGGAGCTGAGCCGGCCAAAACAGATGCCCACCCAGAGTGGGAACAGCACAGTCAAGTTTGATGGAGACCCAGTGGCCAGGATAAAGTACCCAAGCTCTCCGTCAAGAGGTAATCAGCATGAGGTAATCAACTATGCCTTCAGGACAGAGGGAGCAGGAACAAAAGAGTTTATCCTGCCAGAATACCACAGTCATAATTTTCTTGGGAGACCCAGGAATATGGCTTTTCTTAACATGCAACCACTTAGACTCTCCCTGACCACAGAGGCAATTTTTAAGTATGCACTTAACATAGGTTTGACACACAGTAAGTACTTAATGAAAGAGAGCAATTAAAACTAGTATTATTACATTCCCAGACATGCATTTTTCTCTTCCTAGATGTCTTCACCACCCACGATCCTGGTAAAAGAGTCAAGGGTAAGAGCCCCCCTAACGCACTTGAGGTCCTCAAAGCTAAGCTCCAAAGCGAAACTACCAGCAGGCAATTCTTCCAAGACTGTAAAGCTCAGCCTCAAGTATGCAATGGACCTCGTGACAGAGGCTACAAGAAGCCCGTGGTAAGAACAGCTGTGGACAGCAAACAGTCCCCTGGACTGTCCTCTCACCTCTTACCTTGCTACCAAGATGAGGACAAGTTGGGGAAAAACTGCAGGGAGAAAAATCTGATGTTTACATTCTGACTCTTTACAAACTCAGAATGATTTTGAGCACGTTAACCTCTCCATGTGAAATGTTTCCTCTCTTGGCAAAAGTAGAGAAAATAAGTCCAGGTACAGTGGTTTGTGCCTGTAATCCTAAGACTTTGGGAGGCCAAGGCAGGAGGACTGGTTGAGGCTAGAAGTTCAAGGCCAGCTCTGACCAAGAGCAAGACCTCATCTCTACCAGAAATACAGAAATTAGCTGGGTGTGGTGACACAGGCATGTAGGCCTAGCTATTCAGGAAGCTGAGGTGGGAGGATCACTTGAGGCCAGGAGATTGAGCTTGCAGGGAGCTATGATGATGCCACTATACTCTAGCCTGGGTGACAGAATGAGACTCTGTCTTCAAAAAGAAAAAAAAGAAAGTAAAATGGACTATAAAATGCACTATTGACGGCATCTTTACCTATGACAGGACAAAGTCACACTCTTCATAATTCCTCAGCTGACAGCACTGAATGTGGTATGTAGAGAGGGGAATATACTCCTTTTACAGCTAACTGCACTCTGTCCCTTCCCAAGGGGGTGGGCTCACAGGCACCACCTGAGGATCAGAACACCACCAGGATCGCCTACATGCCCTTGTTTTCTGTAAGGCTGAAGCTGTGTAAGCCCAAGACCAACACCATCAAGTTCAAGGCAGGCAGTTTCAAAACTGAGCACAGGAAATTACTCAGGTACAAAGCAGAGACTGAGTCATCCCCCAACACAGTAATGCAATTAGCACATGGCAAAGCCAGTGCCATAGGGGAGATATGACTCAGCTTTAGCCCAGCCCCACAGTTTCTCTGCCTATTATTACAGGCCAGTCCAGCATCCGAAAGTCAGCTTCAGAACCATTTATGCCTTCGATATAGAAAATCGGAAACAGACAGACTACCCAGATGACCTACAGGAAAATATACAGTTCGGCACATGCATCTCCAGCTCAGATTTGAATCGGAGGTCTCATGATATCTACCTCACAGTCTAGGTGCAGCGTTCTCACTAGGACTGCCCAGCCACACCTTAACCCTC
>NW_003852481.1:8313341-8329503 GCF_000181295.1 Otolemur garnettii
GTTGTCCTGAAGGTCCGTGTGTTCCTCTGGGAGACCCGAAGGAAAAGGAGGGCACAGTGATTCCTTCTTATCAAAGGGTCGATGGCAAAGTATCAAGCCTTCTCCAGTTAACCTCAGCAGCTAATTACATTCCATTTGCGCCAAAGTATATGCTCCGTGGTTCTCTTTTTTTCTTTTACATTTTTAAATTCAGATATAATTCGCATACCATAAGTACACCCTTTGGAAGTGTACTATTGAGTGCTTGTTAGCATTGCTCACTGCTTCTTAAGTCTAAACTTGAGAGGAGAGGAGGCAACATATGAAAGGAAGAACAAGCGGGTCTAAATCTGATCAAAGAAAAAAAAAATATCTTCTAAGTAGAGAAGCCTGAGAAAGGGACGTTCTGATCAAAACGCAAACACTAAGTCTTTCTCCTGAAAATCTTTACTACATTGGAAACGGAATTATGTTGTGGATCTGAGGCCTATTATTTTGCAAAGTATGTATAGATCCAGGACCCTGCTTTCCCCAGGATAGAAAAGGCATATCACACTGCCCTCTAGCAGCAGCCAAGGAAATGACAGCCAGCTAGAAGCTGGACAGCTTGGGATCTCTGCTCTATTTATAAAATATTCTTTGTTCTCACACCTAAACACAGAGAAATGCAGGGCGGGGATTTAATTTTCACCAATGCCTACTAAACACAGAGCTCATCTGGAACAGAATCTATCTGCTTCCCCTACACCTCAGACTCTACTTGAAAACAGGAAATATTTTCCTTTGTTAAGGGAAAAAAAGTGATTTAAAATTTCCAAAGCCATCTGGGCCTATTAAAGTGAGTTGTTCCTATGAAACAGAGTGGGGTCCCTAAAAATAAAGTTAAAATCTGCATGGAAATAAAACCTAGCTGTGCAGAAGGAGTGTGACAATAGGCTAGGAGTTTAATGCCACCTCTGCCAAGGAAAGGGGTTGGCTTGCAAAATAACTTATCTTGTATAATATATTCTTAAAAGAAGAAACTTGGAGTAGAATCCTGTCCAAAGCCTGCATTCCTTAAGGCTTAAAAAAAATTAAGTTTTCGGGGCAGCGCCTATGGCTCAAAGGAGTAGGGCACCAGCCCCATATGCCGGAGGTGGTGGTTTCAAACCCAGCCTCGGCCAAAAACTGCAAAAAAAAAAAAAGCTTTTATTTTGGAATAATTTTATACTTACAGAAAGTTATAAAGAGGAGTAGGGAGCTTTGTATACCCTTCACCCAATTCCTCCAATATTAACATCTTATATAACTATGGCACATTTACCAAAACTAAGAGATTAACACTGGCATATTTCTGTAAACGCCACACTTTATTTGGATTTCACCAGTTTCTCTACTACTGTCCTAATCTTGGACCTTTTTACAAAATGTTTACTGCAGGGAGCCAAAGGCCCAGATAGGCATGTGACGTAGAGGAAACAACACCCGGGTCTAGTCCCACCTGCCACATGCTAACTACACGACTGGAGAGTTTCGTTTTCTGAGCTTTAAAAGGGCTTCCACCTCACAGATGCTGACTCTAGACTTCAGTTTACCTTTCATCTCCCAACAATCACCGACCAGAGTTTAGGGCAGAGGCCTAATCCCTCACTTGGTAGTGATTCTACCTGATACTCCATTAGAGAATGGAGTCCCTCTGGGACCTTCCAGATCTCAAAATTATTTCAAAGTCTATGGGTGTCTTAAACGGCTGAGGGATGGACAACCTTTCTTCAGGAGTCTGAGAAGTGCATAATGTGGCAGAGGTAATAGTCAAACAACATCTATTTTCCCTTCGTGAGTACACATCTCAGGCTCCCTTGAGACAAAGTTCTAGCCAATGGGAGATAAACACAACTCTGTGCTACTTCTAGAGATGGCCCAATCCTCCAAGCTCTACTCAAGTCACTAAATGGCAGGCTTAGAGCAACCTTGGAAACCATGTCAACATTGGCATCAGGCTAATCCCTAAACAACTACATATCCCCCTCCTACTTCCTCAGCCTAAAACTACCTAGATACTGAGTAAGGAAGAAAACACAAAAAACCCTTCTCTTTGGAGTTGGCTATAGCAGTGTAGCCTACCCCAGCCAATACAGATAGTACCATTAGAGTGAGACCTTGCGTCCGGAGCTGCACTTAGGGCCTCAGGTACACAGAACTGAGTTGATCACAGGCTTACTCCACAGCCAGTGTCACTCTCCTTCATGCATCCATCCATCTCTTACATTTCCCTTTCCTCCCTTCCTTCACCATTCCAGTGCCGTGCCATTCCCTCCCAGACCTTATTCTAGTGATGAAGTATTTATCATCTTCCTTAACAAATAATATTTTGTTTGTTTAATTCAATTAGCTATGAACCTCATTGTTTCTTATTTCCTTCACCTGGAGTTTATCATGTTGCTAAGGTCCTAAGGGCTAACATCTGATTAGTTTTTAAATAATATTCCATCAGATGCATATGCCATATTTTGCTCATCAGTTCCCGCAGTGATGGAAAGTTGCTTCCAATTTCTTGCTCTCCAAACTACACATAGATAAATGTCCTTATATGTAACTCCTTGAGGATTTGTGCAAGTTTCTCTGAAGGACATAACCAGGAGGGGAACTACTTCCATGTAGGTACATATTGAATGTATTGTTATCTGCAGCTGTATAACCACTACCCTAATGTAAATTACCTACCCCCAAAGTTTTAGTAGCTTAAAACAGTTAACAACCCACAAAATGAGAGAAAATATTTGCCAATCATTTATCTGTAAGGAACTTGTAACCAAGATATATAGAGAACTCTTTACATAAGAGTGTGTATGTGATATATATATATATGACAAGTAACACAAATGAATAACGGGCAAAAGATGTAAATAAATATTTCTCCAAAACATATGTAAAGATGCTCAACACCATTAGGCATCGGGAAAATGCAAATCAAAATCATTGTAAGATATACCACCTCACATCTACTAGGATGGCTACAATTAAAAATAATAACAAATGTTGGCAAGGATGTGGAGAAACTGTATTTCCTCGAAAGAAGTTTGGTAGTTCCTCAAAAAGTAAAACATGGAGTTACATATAACCCAGCAATTCTACTCCTAGGCATAGATCCAAAAAAAAATGAAAACACACATCCACACAAAACCTTATACATGAATTGTTCACAGCGGCATGTTCATAACGGCCAAAAAGTGGAAACAACTCAAATATCCATCAGATGATACATGGATAAATAAAATTCAGTATATCCACACAAGGGAATATTATTTAATTGATTAGGCATTAAAAAGAATTAAGTACTGATACATGTTAGAATATGTTTAAACCATAAAAATATGATCCAAAGCAAAAGAAGCCAAAGACCACACATTTTATGACTGTCCCATTCACATATTATCAATATATGAAAGTCCAGAGTAGGCAGATCTAGAGACAGAAAGTGGCTGGTGGTTGCCCAAGGATGGGGGAGCTGAGAGAAAGTGCACATCACTGCTGATGGGTACAAAATTTCTTGTATCCGCAAGGTAACGAAAATGTCTTAAAATTAATTGTTAATGGTCACACAACTCTTGTGATATACAAAACCACTGAATCATACAGTTTAAAGGGGTGAACTCTTTAATAAATAAAGCTCTCAATAAAATTATTTTTAAAAACATATGAAACTTCTATTATCTCACAGCTTCTTTGGATCAAGAACTTGGAGCTGAGTGTTCTGGCTCAGGATCTCTGAGGAGGCTGAGGTCAGGTGTCTTATCAGGGCTACAAGCGCCTGACGGCTTAGAGAGAGCTGAAGGATCTACTCCAAAGTGGCTCACTCACATGGCCAGCAACTTGGTGCTGGCTGCTGGTGACAGACCTCAGTGCCTCTCCACACGGGCCACTCCAGAGAGCTACCTTAGTGTTCTCATGACAACGAGGTTGGCTTTCTCCAGAGCAAGGATCCAAGATAGTGCAAGGCTTTACCGTCTCTATGACACAGCTGCAGCAGTCACTCGTACCCAGTACATCCTATTGGTTGCACAGGTCAGCCCTATTCACTGGGGGGTGAGGGGGAGGGACTATGACAAGGGCTTAAATACCAGAGAGTGGAGATCATTGGGGGCCACCTTGGAAGCTGACTACCACACTGATGATGATGATGATAAAAATCATAGCTAGTAATTTTATGACTTACTGTGTGCCAGGCATTATTCTAAGCTTACAATAAACCTTTGAGGTGGCTGAGCGTGATGGCTCACACCTGTAATCCTAGCATTCTGGGAGGCCAAGTGGGAGGATCGCTTGAACTCAGGAGTATAAGACCAGCCTGAACAAGAGCAAGAGCAAGACTCCATCTCTACAAAATAGAAAAAACTTAGCTGGGTATGATGGCTAAGGCAGGAGGATAGCTCAAGCCCTGGAGTTTGAGGTTGGAGTAAGCTACAATGACGCCACTGCATTCTAGCCAGGGCAACAGAGGAAAACTCTATCTCAAATTAAAAACTAAAAAATAAAAAACCTATGAGGTAGGTACTATTATTTCCATTTTACAAATGAAGAAATAAGGCACAGAGACGTGGCTTACCAAAGGTCACATACCTAGCAAAGCTGAGATTCAAATTCAGGCAGTATAGCTCCAGAGCCACACTCCGAAAAACTATGCAAAATTATATCTTAGATATTACTTAACTTCAATAAGTTTCACCCACCTCTTCTCCAGAATGGATGCACCAACTGAAATTTTCCATGACTTTTGATTTCTCATGAGAGTTCAAGTTCTTGCCTATTTTTGCCAAACTAAAAGATATAAAGTAGAAACTCGGTATTTTCATTTTCATTTCTCTACTTACCTGTGAGGCAATACATTTTGTAGCCATTCCAATTTTCCCTTTTGATTTTACCTATTTGCATTCACATATTTTTATTTGGTATTATCTATTTCTTCTGGATTTGTAGGACCTCAACTATATTCGGTCCCTTATATATGCAATCCCTTGTCAGTTTTAGACTTGCAAATATTTTCCTTTTATCTACATCCACCCTTAGTTTTGACTATGGGGTGCTTTGCCGAATAGAAATCTTTACTTATGAAGTAGTCAAAACCACTAGATCTTATGGATTGGATTTTGGATCTTATTTAAGAAATCTACTTTCACCCCCAGGTCACAAAGACGTTCATTTGTTTCTACTACCTTTATCATGTCGCCTTTCATTTAGGTCTTTAATCACTTTGGGGTTTGTTTTCGTTTTATATGGTACAAAGACCCAACTTTATCTCTGTCCATATATAAGCCAATTTTCTGAGCACCATTAGCCATCTTCCTCATTAATTTGTTAACACTACCTTTATCATATACCTTGTCTCCAAATACCCATATTTCTACTCCTGATTCTAAGTTAGTACCAATTCTTTTTTTTAATCAGAGAAAGGCTCTATCACTAAGAAAGTTTTTACTCACGCTGTATTCTAAATCAAGGAAAAATACAACGATCACCCCTAAGACCCACAGGGATTCAATGTTCGCTTGTATTCTTCCCCCAAACAGAATATCCAGTTAAGAATGTAATTTTAAAAAAATAAATGTATGTTTATTTAAAAAAAGAAAAAGGAGAAAGCCTCATCAAGAAGAAACCCTGGGACACTGAGAAATCAATGGTTCCTCTAACAGCCAGCAACAGCCAGTATTGTCAGACCTGAGCAGTACAGGTACCTCAGTCCAAAAATCAGGTCTCCAATATTCTTCTGTGGTCACAGCTACCGTTCAAGAAGTTGCTGGTTTGTGTGGGCCCTGATTACTAGCACAGATGTCTTACTGTCCTGCGCCCACTGACATAACCCAAAGCCATCCCCACAGCCTCAGGAAAGTTACATGTCTTCCACACTCCATTTGTAGGCAAGTTCCTCCACTGCCTTCTTGCTGGCAAGTCTGGCAAAGCGCTTTTGTTCAAATCCATTGGATCTGCAACCAAAAGAGATACAGAACCTTGAAATGGACATTTATTTTAAAAGAAACAGTTCACAGTTTACAATATAATGAGTCATAAGGAAAGTGAGGCAATTACACAAAAATACTTAAAGCATATCCAGTAGAATCAAAGGGACAAAATACATAATTCATGCTTTTCTTAGTCCTTATGCAAACCCTTCTCTCATTCATTAACTACTTCAAATCTTTACTATAGTTTCTAAAGGCCCAACTCACTCTCAGCTGACATCCACATCTTAGACTTTATCCATTCATTAAACATTTACTGGATATATATTAGTTATCTGTTGCTATATAACAACTACCCTGCATGAAAATTACCTACCCTAAACATTTTAGTAGCTTAAAACAGTTAACAACCCACAAAATGAGAGAAAATATTTACAAATCATTTATCTATCAGGAACTTGTAACCAAGATATATAAAGAACTCTTTACTACATTCATTTTATACAGTGGTAGGCACTGTATAAAAAGAAGAAAGGGCAAAACAACCAGCAGCGGGACGTCAAGGAAACCAACATGGGGTGAGTTTCACCGAAGTAGTAAGTCCACCTTAAAGCCCTGCCAGTTACTATGCACTCTCAGGCTTATCTAAAGTTCTTAAAAGCCCATATTCACTGTCCCTGTCTCCTCATTTTTCATTCACTCCTTAACGCATTAAGAACCTGGCTTTTACTTGACTATGCTGAAAGCTAGTTCTCTTTCAGGTCATCAATGTGATTCCTTGTGCCAAATCCAGTGAATCCTTTCCCCCAAATCCATCAAAGGTCCTCCCACCTCATCCCTAACCCTTTCCCCACTTCCTCTTCTCTTACCACTGTCTGAAAGTAATAATTCAGATCTCCATCACCTCTAGCCTGAGCTACTACAACAATGTTGTACATAACTCTACTTCCAAACCGGTACCTTTCAAATCCTTTATGTCACTGCCAGAATGATTTGTCTATCTAAAATGCAGTGACGGCTGAGCACTGTGGCAGGCACCTATAGTCCCAGCTACTTGGGAGGCTGAGGCAAGAGGATTTCTTGAGCCCAGGAGTTTGAGGTTGCTGTGAGCTATGATGCCACAGCACTCTCTCAGAAAATAAAATACAGAGATACTTTTAATCCTTCAGTGGCTCTCCTTTGCCTCTGGGGCAGTGGTTCTCAACTTTCCTAATGCCCCAGCCCTTTAATACAGTTCCTGTGTACTGTGGCCCACAGGTTGAGAACCGCTGCTCTAGGGCGAAGACTAAGCTCCTCCGAAGGTCTTCCAAGGTGTTGTGAACAGGCCACACCTACCTCTGCAGTACACCTCACACAACTCCATTCCACACTCTGTGCTATCCAACAATAACAAAGTGTTTACGCCCCCCCCCCCAATAACACCATATCCTTATGGCTGCACAGACAGGCCCCTCTTCCTTTAACACCCTTCCTTTCATTTTTACTTGGCTGGTTACTGACCTCCCTTCCTCTAGGCAGCACTCCCTCACCACATCCTCCTAAGGCTAAATTTACTCTTCCTTTGTGCTCTCAAGGCCCTTGAAAATCCTCTACAGTAACACCAAGTAGCATTGAAATTACTTGTCTATGTTCTCTTCCCAATAGAAAGCAAGGCTCAGGGACTGTCTCATGCTAATTGGGGAATCTCTGGTACCCAATACATAACCATTTAAGGTTATAACATGCATGTAACACAAGTAAGGGTTTGAAAAGGACAAAATGTTTTACAAGTTATCTCTTTAAAACCCCTCACATTTTTTGAGGAACTGAAACCTGCAGTTCCTGCCCAAGGCCAGTAATCAGAGAAGCAAAGGAGTGTTCTTTGTTTTAAACCAAAGGAGATGGCACAACAGAATTAGGCAAAGGGCAAAGGGCATGAGGTCATCTTCACCAGAGAAAGGCTGACCAGACTACCAACCATAGTTTAAATAGCAAAGGCCGGTAGCTGAAAACCCCCTTTGAAGCTCTGCTTAAAGGGAGAATGATAAGAGTCTCTCAAGACTCTGCCATCCTCCCCTTTTGCCAGCAAATTAATAAACTTCTCTTTCCTCCTTCTTGATTTGGTGGAGACAAGTACCAATTTCAGTTATATGTATGCTAAGGCCTTCCCTAAGGGGTACGTGAGGTGATAGAGGCTTTAATAAGAAGGGAAGCTCATTATAAATGGTATCACTGCCAACCTTAGAGACATGGATGGTATTCCAGAGCACCAAGGAAACCACTGGGTTTTTTGCCTTTAGGAAATAAGTACTTAAGAGAATAAACACTAATATAATAATGCAGACAATGATATGTGAATAACAAACCAAGTCCTAAGCAGAATCAAAAAACAAACTGCAAAAGAATTCACAGTGGAAAGAGCTTTGGACCAGAGAAACCCAGGATTACAGCTTATCAGGTGAGCTGGATGACTCTAGGCAAACTGATTATTGGGCCCCAGCCTTTCTTTTAAATAATGGCAGTTAGCTTAATTGATCTTATAGGCTTTTGAGACTGTGACATGCTATAAATCTGTTCTAGAAATATTCCCTTGCCATGAACTGAAAAAGACAAAATTAGAAAAGGTGATAGAAGAATAAATAACAGGAAGAAGGCAAGGATGACAAAGGAAAATAAAATCAGAAGTCTAGGATAAAACAGGAAAAACAAGTGGAGAAAAGCAACTGGGAAAAATGATGCATTAAACACCAGCAAAAAACCAGGTAAAGGAAAGTTCTAAGTTATGGGTCCAAAAAAAAACACTTCCATGTAGCAAAGTTGTAGGGTTGTGGCCATAAAGATATCTACTGCTGGGTATGTGGCAAATTGGTATTCTGAAAAATTCTACTACCAAAGAGACTACATACATTGAGTCACAAATCAAAGACATAAGCTAGCCTGAAACCACAGCTACCTTAAAAACATATGCCAATATGAGGAACGGAGCTTCAGATTTTGATGACACCCTAAGGGATAGAAGACAATGCCACAGGCCCATATAAGATGGGGAGGAGGATTCCTGTCATGGCAGAGTAACTGGAACAGACTAACCTACTCTCAAGATTAAAAAAATACAAATATTTGAAAGTACAGCAGAAGCTCTGCAAGCTGACCACCCAAGGGACTACAACAAACTGGCCACATACAGAGGTGGTCAACACAAGGAACTTCTATTGAGTCTATGTGGCGCATGTCTGGTCTATGACGATTACGTCAGACAGATCAAGGAAGAAACCAGAGAATTAGAAAACCTTTTGAACAAAATCCAACATATATTTCTGAAAACAACTCTCAGCAAATGAGGAATAGAAGGGAGCCTTCTCAGCCTCATAAAAGGTATCTACAAAAAATAGCTTACAACATACTTAAAAGACTAAATGTTTTCCTTCTAAGATTAGGAACCAGGCAAAGACATCTGCTCTTATTACCTGTACTCAACATCTGCACTGGAAGTGCTAACTAACGCACTAGGCATGAAAAAGAAACAACAGGCATCAGGACTGAAAAGGATGAAGTAAAACTATACTCAAGGATAGAAAGATCCCCCAGGTACAAAATCCAATGGAATCTATTAAAAAAACCTATTCTACAGGGTGACCTTTACTTGATGGAAAACAACTGAGAGTATTTCTTGCCGATGATAAAATGCGAGCTTTCAAGTGTAAATTAGAATTTTTATTTATTTTATTTTTTTCTTTTGAGACAGAGTCTCACTCTGTCACCCTGGGTAGAGTGCCATGGCATCACAGCTCACAGCAACCTCCAACTCTTGGGCTTAAGCAATTCTCTTGCCTCCCGAGCAGCTGGGACTACAGGTGCCGGCCACAGCACAATGCCAGGCCATTTTGTTGTTGTTGTTGTAGTTGTCATTGTTGTCTGGCAGGCCTGGGCTGAATTTGAACCCACCAGCTCTGGTATACATGGCTGGCATTCTAGCCACTGAGCTACAGGCGCTGAGCCATAAATTAGAATTTTTCAAAACTGTGTATCAGCTGGGAGTGGTAGCTCATGCCTATAATCTTAGCACTCTGATATGCTGAGGGAGGCGGATCTCTTGAGGTCAAGAGTTCTAGACCAGCCTGAGCAAGAGCAACACCCCATCTCTACTAAAAACAGAAAAATCAGCCAGAAGTCATAGCAGGTGCTTGTAGGCATCTGCATCCAAGCTATATGAGAGGTAAAGGCAGGAGGATCATTTGAGCCCAGAAGTTTGAGCCACTGCATTCATACGCTGGGTAATAGAAAAAAAAATCTGTATGCATCACCATGAACTATTTAGCTTTCCATTATTTACAGACTTCCATGATAAGATCAGAGGCAGTGTTAACAAAATTGATTTTTTAATACTGCCTAGTGAAAATACGTCAACATTTGGAGGCATCTGAAACACTCAGCAAACCAGTATTTTACAAATGCCCAGTGCATGATGTTGTACAACTATGCACAGGTAAAAGAGCCACTCAAAGTACAAAGAGATCGTGGGTTTTAATAACCGTTAACAGTGGGAAAAGTATAAAAAATTCCTTCACCTGGTTTCAGATACTACATAACTAACCTTTAAGAAACTAGCACTTGCTGAGTTTTGTGTAACATCAAAAAATATAATATGCCTTCCTTTTCTAACTACCCATGTTTGAGGCTGAATTTTCTTCCTGTTCTTCAGCTAAACAACACATCACAACCGACAAATGCAGATTCACGCTGTCTACTATCAAGCCAGACATTAAGAGATTTACAAAAATGTGTATCAATGCCATTCCTCTATTTTTTCATTTGGAGAATATAGCTATTTTTCATAAAAACAGCAACATTGTTAATATTTAATGGCTTTTTCTTAGAATGATTTAATACATACTTTTTAAACATCTGAGTTTTGGTTTCTAATAGGTGGTTTCTACAATCCACATAAAGAAAAGCTTTTGGGGATTCTCAATAATTTTTAAGAGTATAAAGGGGTCCTGAGATTAAAGTTTGAAAACCATGTGCTAGATATTAGAACATCCTTTAGTAGGCAAGAGGGTCTAAAATGTAAGCAGAGGGACTGATTTTGGATAGGAGCAAATACAGTTCATCCATCATAACATGCAAGAATTTAGGGTGGCACCTGTGGTTCAGTGGGTAGGGTGCTAGACCCATATACCGAGGGTGGCAGGTTCAAACCCAGCCCGGGCCAAACTACAACAAAAATAGCCAAGAGTTGTGGCAGGCACTTGTAGTCCCAGCTACTCAGGAGGCTGAGCAAGAGAATCACTTAAGCCCAAGAGTTGGAGGTTACTGTGAGCTGTGACACCACAGCACTCTACGGAGGGTGACAAAATGAGACTCTGTCTCAAAAAAAAAAAAAAGAATTTAGAGTATGTGGGTCCAGATGGTGGTAGGTAAATAGATGGTAATAGGTGGCAGGGGTTTGTGAGACATTACAAGTGACTAAAAGACACAACACATAGGAGGCTTCAGACCACAACTCATCAGTCATCCCCTCAAACCTAAGAAAATAACGCGGAAAGAAACCAATGTCTGAAGCAAAGGATGTACAATCTGAACCACGTGAGTTATTTGTCTCAAGCTTTAAGGATAGTTTTGAAAAGGAAACAGAAGTAGGAATGTTCCACGCATCAAAAATAGGATTTATCGACCTCACAAACAGAAGCAAGCTTACTGAATATTTTTCATGTTGTGATTAGAGCAGAGAATGAGGAAGAGTGAAGAATGATTTTAGAATGGTTAGGGACAGTTAGAGTCTAATGGAAGAGAAAACAAAAACATGGGGAATCCTGAGGCTTACCTGTCCACTCCATCCCAGCGATATCCAGGCCAGATATTAAATCTGTTGGGAGGAGGTGCTGGACCATTGTAGCGAGGTCTCACTAATGAGAGGGAGAAAAAAGAACTCAGTTATCTATATAATTTAATTCAGAGCTGATAACAGTGAGGGAAAAAAATTCTATACAGAAAAATCAGTTGAGTTGAATCTAAACTCACAGACATAATGAATTTAAAATTGTACAGGAAAGCGTTCTTTGCACATAGCTATCATCAGCACCCTAATGATTCTCTCTTCACACAAGTCACTTCCAGCTCTGATGATTCCCAAAAGTCACACCTTTCTTAGTCTTGTTCTCCTTGGCCTTATTCTTCTTGATGAATTCAGCCATGGGGTCTCCCTCTCTTTCTTGTTCTCTCAGCATCTTATCCAGATCTTCATCATCAATATAGCGGGCCAGAGGCTTTTGCATCTCCTTCATGGCATCCTCTACATTTTGCTGCTGTTGCCGGCTCTGGGCAAGCCTGGACAAAAAAGAACCAAGAGTGTTTGCTATCCTGTTTGACACTTATACACCTACACTGAGATGGACCACCCCATGAAATCTGGAGAACCTCCTCTTTCTAGTAGCCTAGGCCAAATATTGAACAGGGTAAAACTCCCAGAATACCCACTGGAAGAGTGGGATATATCAGCACACTAGGAATGAGATTCAGCACACAAAATTTCCCCTTCCTGGTAACTAACAGCTGTGAAGGCAGAACAACAAACTAACTGGTCAGAAGAATAAAGAAATGACTTGCTTCAGTCACTGCCAATTTGTGTTCCCTTTCAGCAGTTCACTTACCCTTTTCCCCACTGGGCATACAGTTCATCTCTCTCCGAGTCCTTCTCTGCTTTCCTCCTTTGCTCTAACCGCTCCAGTTTCAAGTTTCTCTTACGACCAGACTTGTCTCGAAATACGGTTTCAGCATACTGGGATTCAGCTTCAAAAGGAAAGAATCCTTTTTAAGATAAATAGCAGGTATCGAAATAAGAAACAATATTCTAACAGATAAAATGAAATCTCTTGGAATGCTGACTGAGTAAGAAAGAACTTTTGCAGCCAGATCACAAGTAATTCCTACTAACCTCTAGGTGCGTATTAATGCTGGGCCTGAGAAATGACACTTTTCAAGAAGAAAAGAATGACCTGGACCCACTAAGAAGTTAAAATAATATATAAAACCAGAACTGAAATCTGATACAGTCAAAAGTTTAAAATATGAGGTACAATATGCTACATTAAAAAAGAAATAAAAGCTACCTGAGCCTAGATTGGTCTCTGAGCTTTCATGTTTTTACCTTCAAATGCCACGGTTTCTTGGTCCCTTTTCTTGAGCTCCTGCTGCTCTCGCTGGACGTCAGTTAACACCAACCCAGTCTTAGCCCCAGAATACATATGTGCAGCCTATGCAATGAAAAGGGAGTGTCCAGCATTAGTGAGACGATGCAGCAATGGGCTCCATGAATATACAGTCGGTTGCATTTTTGTCTGATGACAAGCAATAACCAAACCCAAAACTCTAGCTTGATATTCTCTTTATTTACCACAGGATTCACAAAATACAACAGAAGTAAAATCTAATTTCATGGAAAACTTAATAGTGCCATCAAGCTTAAGAGTAAGGAAAAACACAAACCAATCATATGTTAAAAGGAGGGATAAGAATTTTTATTTCTGACTTTTCAGTAAACAAACTGCACACATGAAGAAGACACCCTCTCAAGTCATCTGATCAAAAGCCAGTATCACACTCTAAGCCCTCCAGTAGAGATGTTTAATATTCCATTTAAAGTTCAAACTCAAGTAAATCTAAGACACTTAAATTATGGATGTATTTCAGGATAACAACAGAATATATAACCAAATGAAAGCTTTTTACTAATATCCACTTTGTACCAAGACCAACTCATGAATGGAGTACACAGCATATCCCAACATCCTTAAGCAACTAAATTTAATTAATATTAAATTATCCATGGACTAAATAAATAAAATAATAAAAATGTCAAGGGGTCCAGTTGAAACTGAGATCTCATTTCTTTTCCCATAGAGGAGAACCTCACTTCCTGGGTTAGAACAGGCTAGCGGTCTACCTGCCAGAACTAGTAAAGTCTTCTACAGAGGAGACATACCTGAGAAGTCTGCCCTGGAGAGTCAAATGCAGACCACGGGTTCCATCATTCTGTTTCTTCACCAATTTACAAATAGATTCCTTTCCTACTCCTAGTGATCTTTATTATAATATAACTACTCAGGGTACTTGTGGACTTTTTTTTTGGCAAATTTATCAAGCTTTATCACAGATTTAAAATAAGACAAAATAAGTGAAATACAGAAAAATACAATTTCCCAGAAAATCCAACTTCTAAAAGTAGTTTTATATTTTAAGTACCTATCTTTAAGCTCTGGACACAGACACCGATAGTCCAGCTTATAAATGTAAACTCTAAATGCTTACTTTATCCCAGGCATTGTGGTAAGAGTTTTGCTTACACTAATTCATTTAATTTTCAAAATAACTTTATGACGTAGGTACTACTATGCATTTTATAAAGAAGCTGAGGTTTAGAGATATTAAGACTTTTGCCCAAATCTCACAGATAGTTAAGTGCAAGAAGTATGAATATGTGATCAGTTTGACACAAATTCTGTACCCCTAACTCCACTCTGCAAACTATAGTCCGTAGTTTACTTATATGAAAATAGGGAGTTTTTCTGGATCTATTAAAAAATGAGATTTATAGAATTATAAGGTTATAAAGGCAGAGCTACTTGGGAAATCTGGTATTTCTACGTCCATCTGAGGATAGCCGGCTCTGCCTTCAGAGAGAGGGAAAGAGTTCCAAAGGCCCTTTTAACTAAAATTTACTACATTTCCAAGAGCTATGTCTTCCTCCTCTGGCTTGATTCTCTGGGACTAGAAGAGTCACTATAAAGGAAGAATATGGCTCCTCAAAATCCTTACCTTCTTTCCAGGAGGCTGACTCCTTCGAGGTGGAGACAGATCAGAATCAGAAGATTTGGTCCTCTGTCTCCTCCTTGGTGGAGAAAGGTCAGAATCAGAGCCTCCGTGCCTAGGTCTATTCCGTGGAGGAGAAAGATCTGAATCAGAGGCTCTCTGGCAGTTACCTGTATAGGAAAAATTCAGTGTGTGACTCTGATATCTCCTAGGTGAAGAACTTATATGAAATTTCCTATAGCTAGGAGACAAGCCTAGAAATTAAAAAATAAATTCTCTAATCCCCCTAGAAGAATCTAATAAAAGACCTCACCTTTTAGTCTTTCTATGAAAAACTATCATTAACCCAAACACAAACATGAATGATATGGGAGAAGAGCAAAGTCAAGGACAACTTTTAAGACCAAAAGGCGTAACATGGGCTTCTATACCCAAAGGACTAGTGACTGTGACCAGTATGTAGCATCTCAACACACTCATCTATCTGTATCAGTTACCCCACAATGGGCAATGCAACTTCTGGTATGGCAAAACTCAGAAACAGCTAGAATATATTCTGATGTCCTCAAACTAAAGGATAACAAAGTATTTTAATTTAAAAATTAAAACAGTACCTAGGAATAAAGATGGTGTAAAAACATCTCACCACATTGTCCTAACTTTTAGATACTGTATGAGCATCACAAACCACCTCCCAAAGAACAATCTGCAATATGTTTCAACAGTCTTAAAAACATCCACACCAGGCCAGGCGTGTGGCTCACACCTGTAATCCTAGCACTCTGGGGAGGCCGAATTGGGTGGATTCCTTGAGCTCTCTTGGGCGATGGATCTGAGGAGTTCAAGACGAGCCTGAGCAAGAGTGAGACCGTGTCACCACTAAAAATAGAAAAAAAAGAAAAACAGCTGGGCCTTGCAGCAGAGGATCACTTCAGCCCAAGAGTTTGAGGTTACTGTTAGCTCTGATGATGTCATGGTACTCTATCCAGGGCAACAGAGTAAGACTCTGTCTCAAAATAAAAAAAAAAATCCACACCTACTGACTCAGGAAATCAACTTCTTAGTTTTCTAGGAAACCTATCTAGAAGCAACTAAATTTCCAGGAAATCTTATCTAGAAGTAGACTAGGAAATAATCCAAAATGTGGACAGTAGTTTAAGTACCAGGATGTTCATCTCAGAACTATAAAAGCAAAAACTTAGAAATAACCAAAAACATGCAACATTAGGGAAATGGTTAGGTAAATTTAGGTATGGAGGGCAGCGCCTGTGGCTCAGTGGGTAGGGCGCCGGCCCCATATACCAAGGGTGGCGAGTTCAAACCCGGCCCCAGCCAAACTGCAACAAAAAACCAAAATAGCCAGGCGTTGTGGCGGGCACTGTAGTCCCAGTTACTAGGGAGGCTGAGGCAAGAGAATTGCTTAAGCCTAAGAGTTGGAGGTTACTGTGAGTTGTGATGCC
>NW_003852481.1:8329560-8331277 GCF_000181295.1 Otolemur garnettii
AAAAAAAAAAAAAAAAAAAACTTAGGTAACGGAACACAATTAAAAATTATATTAACAGAGTTGTTTTTTATAGTGTGAGAAAGACTGTGTTAAGTAGATTGTATTAAGTAAAGCAGGCAACGTTACACATACAATATGTATGTTCTACATAGCCGACTACATCAAAAATTACCAATGACTGCCTCTGAGTAACAGAATGTATGTCACTTTTTTCTGCTTCTTTATATTTTCTGTACATTCTAAAGTTTCTGCAATAGACATGTTGTACTTTTATGAGGTAGAGAGAGTAAACAAAAGGATATATAAAAACGTACCTCCCTGCCACTGTAATTTTTTAACTCTTCCTGAGTCCAGGCTCCCATTTTTCAAAACTTTTCCAAAGAAACTCCATTCTCAGCAAGTAAAGGTCCATAAGAAAGCTCTCAGGGACAGTCATATGCTCACCTTTAGAATCAGGCTGCTTCTTATCTCCAAAATGGGATTTTGCTTGTTTTCGTGGAGGAGAGAGGTCTGAGTCATATTCTTGTTTGATGGACTTTGGCAGTGGCCCCTTCTGATGGGGAGAAGTCTTCCTAGAGGTTCTTTCTGGGGCTTTACTGCTTTTGGCTCTGGGCAGTGAACGAGTGACATCAGGTGCCATTTCAGGACAGTCATGACGGGCCCTCCTGAGCTGCCGTGTGTCCAAGGAGTCAAGAGTCCTCCTAGGCTGAGATGCGTCAGGGGAGCTGTTATGGGCCCTTCTAGGGGAAGAGACATCTGAGGAATTGTGATGGGCTCTCCTATGAGGAGATGGATCCGATGAGTCATGATGGACTTTCCTAGGAGATACCCTTGTAGAATTACGATGAGACTTCCTGGGGGGAGAATAATCCAGAGAATCAGGACGGACCTTCCTGGGAGGAGATGGATCTGGGGTATCACGACGGGACCTCCTGGAAGGAGATGGATCCGGGGTATCGTGACGGGCCCTCCTGGGAGGAGATGGATCAGGGGTATCATGACGGACTCGCCTACGAGGAGAAAGATCCAAGGTATCATGACGGACCCTCCTGGGAGGAGATGGATCCGGGGTATCGTGACGGACCCTCCTGGGAGGAGATGGATCCGGGGTGTCGTGACGGGCCCTCCTGGGAGGAGATGGATCCGGGGTGTCGTGACGGGCCCTCCTGGGAGGAGATGGATCCGGGGTGTCGTGACGGGCCCTCCTGGGAGGAGACGGATCCGGGGTGTCGTGACGGGCCCTCCTGGGAGAAGGTGGATCCGGGGTGTCGTGACGGACCCTCCTGGGAGGAGATGGATCCGGGGTATCGTGACGGGCCCTCCTGGGAGGAGATGGATCCGGGGTATCATAACGGGCTCTCTTGGGCGATGGATCTGAGGTATCGTCACGAAAATGACTACGTGAGGTCAGATCTTCACTGTGGCCTAAACACAAATTGCACAAAAAGTCAGATTCCCACAAATGTGCTGTCCACCCCTCACACTCAAAGTTTCAAAAGATGCTTCAGTAGCACACATCTGAGAACTACTCAGAAAGGCCAGAAGATCTGCAAAGCTCTCTTGCTTATGAGCAGCAAACAAGCAATGATGAATATCTTAAGAATAATCCCTCGCAGACCCAGTATAGTGGCTCATACCTAGCATTCTAGAGGTGGAGGCAGGTGAGTTTCTTGAGCTCAGAAGTTTAAGACCAGTCTGGGCAAGAGCAAGAACCTGT
>NW_003852481.1:8331421-8363814 GCF_000181295.1 Otolemur garnettii
TGTCACACTGTTCACAGCAACCTCTAACTCCTGGGCTTAGGTGATTCTCTTGCCTCAGCCTCCCGAGTAGCTGGGACTACAGGTGCCCACCACAAAGCCCAGCTATATATACATATATATACTTATGGGGGTTTTTTTTGTTGTTGTTGTTGTTGTTGCAGTTTTCCCAGGCCCAGGCTCGAGCCCGCCACCCTCGGTATATGGGGCCAGTACCCCACTCACTGAGCTACAGGCACCCCCCAACTCTGCAAACCATTTTAAATAAATTTTTCATATTATACCCTATAAGATAAGCAAAGCAGATACCCTTATTTTGCAGCATGAAAAGAGAGCTCTGAGGAGCTGAGTGATTTCTTACCTAAGGTCAGAGCGAGGCTAGAGCCCTAACTCCCAATCCAGTGTTATTTCCACAACCTCATTTGTGCAGAGATTCTAGACAGTGGCTCCTACTGATATTTAGCCTAGATAATTTAGCCTAGTACTCACTTTTCTCTCAAAAGGCAAAGTGACAAAACCTGGGCACACCAAAATGAAATGTTAACTATTTAATCCATGTCATTGTGCTCCTTGTTACAGAAGGAAAAACTAGATCACAAAAAAAGAAGGTTCAAGCATTAACTGATTGCTAGGTGCAAAAGCGTTATATAGATTACCTCATTTAATTTTCAGACATCTAGGAGACAAATATTGTTGTCTCCATTATATAGATGAGGAAGTTGACAGAAAGATTAAGTAATTTGCCAAAGTCATATCAATAATAAATAAGTAGTGGAAGAGTAAACATCAAATCCAGATCTATTTGACTCCAGAGTCCACATGCAATATTTAAAACATGTAAATCTAGGGCGGTGCCCGTGGCTCAAAGGAGTAGGGTGCCAGCCCCATATGCCGGAGGTGGTGGGTTCAAAAATAAATATTTATTTTATAAATAAAATAAAATATGTAAATCTTTAAAATAAAAATACACAGTCAAGGAAAAAATAAATAGTTTGAGACTTTCAATTTTCAGAGGCATAACAAAATGAAATGAGACATTTCTAAAATCTAGTACCCTCTCCCTCCATGTCTGATCAATGAGCTCCAAAGCCTAGCCACAAATAAAATCTGGGTAGGACTCAATGCATTCTTGTTAAACAGATGAATTAAAAACTAAGTTAATTCCTTTACTTTGGAAGACAGCAGGTGGAGATGGAACCAGGGTCTCATGACAGCCTTTCTGATTGGGATCCACGCACAGAGAAAAGTACTGATGTCTGTGAGGAACCTGACAGCAAATCTAATCCATGAGGTTGATAAATTCCATGACATTTCTAAAAAGGAAGTAAGGATCGGAGACTAGTGAAAATATTGCCAGTAACATATTGGGATGGGGCAGTGAGAATGTAGCAGAAGAAGTGTGTGTGTGAGAGAGAGAAAAAGAGAAAAGGAGAAAAGGAGACACTGCCCACATCAGAATATTCTTTTTGGAAAAAAACAATTATGGAAAAGGGAAATATAACTGTAGAATAAGGCAGAAAATCATGGATAAGAAAAAATAATCCTGACAATAAAGTTCTCATTCATAAACCTAAATAATCATGTACTGAAAATTAACTGAGGCAACAGTGATCACTAATCTACAGCTAACTGTCACTTTTGTTGTGTATTTTTTTTCTAACCAGAATTGGGGGACAGTTAACCTCATGGCACAAACTATTATAACAGAGACAAATTCTGGGTAGGAGCTAATTCTTTCATCTTCCATGTGTGAAAAAGGAACAAGGATCCGGGTAAACTAGAGCTACCCAGTTATCAAGAAGCAAGTTCCAGCTGAGCACAGTGACTCCTATCTGTAATTCCAGCACTTTGGGAGGCCAAGGTAGGAAGACCACCTGAGGCTAGGAATTTTTTTTTTTTTTTTTTAATTTCAGGTTAACAGAGGGTACAAAGAATTAGGTGACAATGTTTGCATTTGTTGGGTAAAGTCCCCCTTAGAATTGTGTCCCATCCCCAACAGATGTGTCATACCCCTCACATGGTGTCCATTTAATGGAAGCATACCAATCCCCTTTCCCCTCTCCCCGCTCCTTTGTTCCCCTACCCTCCGCCTTGGATTAATCTGAGTTTTTCTCTTGAGTGTATAATAGCTCATCTACTGGCTTCCTATTAGCACTGAGTACATTGGATTCTTGCTTTTCCATTCTTGTGATATTTTACTAAGAGGAATATATTCCACTTCCAACCAGGTTAATACAAAAGAGGTAACGTCTCTATCCTTTTTAATGGCTGAATAATATTCCATGGTATACATATACCACAGCTTGTTAATCCATTCCTGGGTTGGTGGTCATTTAGGTTATTTCCACATTTTGGCAATTGTAAATTGAGCTGCAATAAACAGTCTAGTGCAAATGTCCTTACAATAAAATGATTTTTTTTCTCCTGGGTAGATGCCTAGTGATGAGACTGCAGGATCAAATGTGGAATCTAATTTGAGTTCTTTGAGGATTCTCCATACTTCCTTACAAAAAGGTTGTAGTAGTTTGCCATCCCACCGAGGCCAGGAATTTGAGACCAGCCTAAGTAACATTAACAATATCCACCACTACAAAAAATTTTAAAAATTAGCCAGCAGGATGGTACACATCTATAGTCTCAGCTACTCTGGAAGCTGAGGCAGGAGGAATGCTTGAGCCCAGGAGTTCAAGAGTACAGTGGGCTTACTACACTCCAGCCTAGGTGATAGAAAGAGATCCTGTCTCTAAAAAAGAAAAGAATAAAAAAGAAGAAGATACTTATTTATGAAAGAATAAATACAGGGTTGAAAGACCAGCATCCTTCCACTGGCCACGCAGAGCCTAAATGACTCGGGAACCAGGACTGTGACTTACTGGTCTATGGCCCTACCTACCAAGTTCTCAGAAAAGCGGGAATAACTGCTAAGCCTCAAGCAATGATTTACCAAAGAGCAGTAGGCTGTGAGAATCAAATGCCTACCAGCAATCCACAAATATTTACTAAAGGTATCTCCTTTCCTAGGCAAGGGAGATAATCATGGCAAGTAAGACTAGTCTCTACTCAAACAGTTGTGACAAACACCTTTTATCTAATCTTCAACGATTCAACAGTTTTTAAAAACTCAAAACTAGGGGCTGGGCTCTGTGGCTCACTCCTGTAATCCTAGCACTCTGGAGACTGAGACAGGTGGATTGCCAGAGCTGATGGGTTCAAGACCAGCCTGAGCAAGAGCAAGACCCCATCTCTAAAAAAAATAGCTGGGTGTTGTGGCAGGTGCCTGTAGTCCCAGATACTCAGAAGGCTGAGGCAAGAGAATCACCTGAGCCCAAGAGTTTGAGGTTGCTGGAGCTATGATGCCACAGCACTCTACCGAGGGCAATAAAGTGAGACTCTGTCTCAAAAAAAAAAAGAAAAAACTCGAAAAGAAAATTATTAGCCTAAGAAGAGTCTCTAGCAGGCAAGTGGAGGATAATGTACTACAAAATATCAGTTAATTAAGGGCAGAACAGAGAAATTTACTAATACAAATGAAAAACACAAAAAACTTTGGTACTTGACCTATATAGTAGCCACTTTATTCTGGAGGATAAGAGATAGCTAACGCCTCCAACGTCTGTTCTTCTGTTTCTTGTACTTCCTTCCAAAATCGCACCTATATACCAAGTGCTCTCCTATTCTGTGTCAGAGGAGTAGGTTCTAAAAAGCCTCCAAATGAGTCACGAATCCCGCTAACTCGAATAACAAAACCTAATAGAAACAGAGATATGCGGTCTCTAAGTAAGTTCCTTACTCCCTCTGAAGAAGTCCTGAATTCTTTCACCCACTATATTTTTCAGGATTAATGACACACTAAAACAAACTATGCATTCCTCTAAAGAAAAGTATATAAAATGAAAAAAGGCCTCCCCTACTGCCAGGAAATTTAGATTCATCAGTTGTTGGAACTCACCTCCCAGAAGCTTCCATTTGGCACTGGAACGAAAGGCCTCCATCTGCTTTACCTCTTCTGGCCGCTCATCCACAAACTCAGCCACCTGAGAATAAGGATTTCCTATGTTGAAAAAATCCACAGAATCCATCCAAAGAGCCCTGTTAACTCAAGAACCTGAAGTGTTGATACAGGATTCCACCACTCAGGCTAGACAGGGAGTCTCCCATTCTCTAGGCCCAGGTGAGCTCAGAGGTCAGACCCCCATTTTCTAGGCACAAGCAGACTGCCTTCTTCAGGACACACCCTCTGGGCTCTGGTAAGATCATGAACAAAGCAGCCTGTGATGGTTTTTTGGGTGGTTCCACCTTGGGTAGGAGCACACACCCTAATCCCTTCTCAGGGACAAAGACTGTAAAGGACATGATAACTACATTCATTCGTTAACGCACTCATTTCCATCTACCAACTGCCAGCCACGGTAATGCTCTAGACCTAATGCCCCTAGATAAAAGAGCCCAGGTGGAGACTCCTGAGAGAGTTCTTCAGTTCTTTCCCCCTTCCTGACACTTTGGTGCTTTTTACTTTCCTTTCTAACTTCTAATAAAAGTCCTATCTTACCACTTCATTCTTTGAATCCCCGAGACCAAGGACCTACTGAAGAGCAAAATTCCAGTATCAGTGTGACCATTTCTATTCCTAATATAATGGTGTACCTAGATCCAAAACACTCAAAAAGAAACATGGAGTGGTCCTCAGTTATGTTCACTCCATAGACATCTGATTGTCACTGCACTGGTTTAACTGTAGAGCTTTCTCTAACTTTCCCTCTAAAAGTTAACTTCTTTCATTACAAATCTTTATATTAACCTTCCAGGTACACACCTGCCACACATAAGCTAAAAGCTAAATTCCTTTTACATGTTTACTTTCACATTCAGAATGAAAACATAGACTGCCTCCTATCACATCCATCATTAATAAAGGACTTTGGGCTGTTATGAAAACTTTCTTCTTATAGGTAGTCATAACGATAGGTTTTCCTGAATCCAACCAAAGGAAGCCACTGAGATAGAAACAGAATCATTAGAATCTTTAAGGGATAAAACCACAAGATGCTACCACCACTCCATATTCTCCAAATTCCCAAACAAATAGGAATCTTCCCTGAGGTATCTTGGATAAATGCTCACTCACTCAATCGCTCTTATAGGGGATTTATTATCTTACAAGCAGTCATTTGCATTTTTGAAAAGTGTTAGAAAGGTATTGGTTTTATTGAACGTGTATCTACCTTCTTAAAACTTCTTTGCTTTGATCCTAGTTTGCTGGGAGAATAGGGACCTAAGACCCCATTCTTGGCAAAGGAAAACACCCCCAGAAAAAAAGGAAAAACAAAAAAGTAGGTTGAATGAGTCGGAGCAAAGAAAAGTCAGCTAGTTTACCTTTAAGCTAGCCATTGCTAGCAAGTTTCTTGCCTTTTCTGAATAGTCTGTTGGGGATATAGCTTACAAACACCCTGCTGGGTCTGTGAGCATTCTGAAAATAATTGTCACAGAAGAGGCTATGACAAGTCCTAAGAAAAGATACATCTTCTGGGGCGTTTCCTGCCCATTAAATAGGCAAAAGCAAATACCCATTATAGAGATTTGCATTTGCCTGGGGTAGAGACCAAGGGAGTAGCTGGAGCTCTGAGATATGGGCAGAAGAGCTTATATCCCTTATCGCAGAAGAAAATCCTCTCTGGTGGTGATGGGAGGAAAATGCCTCATCCCCACTGATCCCTCAGAGAAGATTAACGCTGATGGCATTTTACTCCACAGAGAACTAGTGGAGTTTAACACCTCCCTAGAAATCTGTGTGTGTGACCTCAAGCAGGAGGCTCTCCTAGTACAAGGCTCAGATTTCAGATTACTGAAGGCCACCCTTAAGGTTAATTATAATAACAATAGAAGTTGATAGGATCAATCCAAGAAACTGCTGACATCTTTGTTCCCTTCCCTCATCTTACCCTCCGGGCAAATAAACTTCAATAAAATCAGAGTGGAACAAACACTCTGGGCCATTGCTGGAATCCCACAATGGGCAATGGACCCCTGAGCTCCCACTTTTAATTCTACTCTATGTCTCTCGTCTTTCTGTACCATCACTCCTAACTTTATATTTCTTTAGTTGATTGCCGCCAGTTTCCACAGGTCTCTGCGGATGCTGCTCTTGGGGTGCGACCCCAACATAGTTCTGTTCTCTGATGCAATGGATCTCCTTTCCATACCAGACTTTCAAAAATAGCTGGCATAATAAATTCTAGTTGCAGAATAGCAGCTATATGCAAAGCACTGTGTTTTATGCTTTATTCATATCATCTAACTCAATCTTCACAATAATCCTATAAAGAAAGACTCCAGACTACTGAATGGCAAACCATGACTCAAATAAGTTAACTTTCTCAATGCCACAAGATCACAAATGGATTTTAAATCCAGGTCATAATTTTCCTCTTCTCTCAAGATGCTACCATCATTCCTCATATTACAGATAAGCTAGTTTGAGATTTCTCACTGGGCATTAAAAGCCCAGGCTTACAGGCACAATGAATTGAGATCTAAATCCCTAACTCAGCCACTTAGCATTTGTGTAACCTCTGGCAAATTACCCTAAGCCTCAATTTCTTCATTTGTAAAAGTGAGATTCAAAGGATTGCTATGAGGATTGAACGAGATAATTCACATATACTTAGCAGTGCTTGGTACATGGCAAATGCACAATCAATTATGTCTGTTAGTTATTCTTGTGCAGTCACTGCTATCATAGTCATTATAATTAATTATTTTGCCATTATTATTGGTGGTGGTGGTAACCCTGCAGTAACAAAAATGAATACAAGAATTGAGATCTGTTTTAACCGGTGCACACAACAGTGAGACGTAAGCCTCCTTTGTTTAGGTTTTGGACATCACCAAAACAAAAGACAGTAGTATAAAGGAAAATTACAACAAAATTAAAACTTTTACATGTCAAAAACTATTACAAAGGAAATGAAAAGGCAGATGATAAAACACACCTATAACAATACCAAGTAAATCAATGCAAAAAAAATCAAAATTCAAATTTTCTAAAAAAATAAACAAAGAAGAAACAGAAAATTCACAAAATAGAAATGCCCAATAAACATACAAAAAACTATTCAGTTCAACCATGTTCAAAGAAAAGTGCTCACCTGCAAAACTGGCATAAGTTTGCTACTGGTTTTGTTTTGTTAATAATATTCTGATATTAAAGAAGTGGGTACAGTGGCATTTGCATTCCCTGTGCTGGAAGTGTAAACTGGTAGCACATTTTGGAAAGCAATGTGGGAATGTAACTCAAATGGACCACACCCTCTGAACTATTCAAACAGAATAGAAACAAACAGATTCCAATAATGATTTATGCACAATTATTTATGATATTTTAAAACTAGAAATAACCCATGTGTCCAATCAATAACAGGACAGGTTTAATAAATGTATATATTGAAAAAATATATATCATTAAAAATCATATCTTCAGAAACTATTTTAAGATCTTGCTAAAGCAGTCATAAAATATTAAGTAAAACAGCAGGCTGCAAAACCACATGTACAGTGTGATCTTAAATTATGTTCAAAAAAATAAAATATAATTATGTATCATCTATAAAGAGAAAAAAACTAAAGACATATGTATTCAACTGTTGGCAGTTATCTCCGAATAAGCAGTTATTATATCTTTTTTAAAACTTTAAGCTTTCTTGCCAGGTGCAGTGGCTCATGCCTGTAATCCCAGCACTCTGGGAGGCAGAAGCAGGTGGACTGCTTGAGCTCAGGAGTTCAAGACCAGCCTGAGTAAGAAAAAACTAGCCAAGTGCCTAAAGACCTAGCTACTTGAGAGGCTGAGGCAAGAGGATCACTTAAGCCCAAGATTTTGAGGTTGCTGTGAGCTATGACACCATAACACTCTACCCAGCTTGACAGAGTGAGACTTTGTTTCAAAAAAAATAATTTTTTTAAATTTTCATTAAATTCCTAAATATTCTATAATATGCATTTCTTTTTATAAGATTTTTTTAAATTCTTAAGTTCCAATGATTTGTTCTAACAAATTAAATTGGCTCCCAAGATCACTATTATTTCCCATGTAATTACTAGCAAACCACCTTTTAAATAATCTATTTTAGAATTTTACTTAGAATTAATATTGAATACACAAACCTAGAATCCATCTTTACAACCTTTCACTTTAGCCTATCAACAGCTTTCCTTCTCACCTTGTTTCTCAGCAATTCTCAGCAATGCTTTCACATATACGCCAATAGGAGGTTATACATACAGATCGGCCTAAGCTTTTATCTGCCTGGCTCATGCTCATCCTTCAAAACTCAACTCAATATTTACATCTTTCACAACATCTCCCAACAGAATACAAAGTGTCCTATCTTCCCTGGGCTCTAACGGTACTTGGTACATATGTGAAATATATCTCCAATATTTATTATATTGTTGAAATTATTTGAAATTCAGATCTTTCATTCGAAGATATAACTTCTAAAATACATACACTATGTTCTATTAATCTACATATCTCCAGTACTCAGGCAAGAGTACACAATTGAAAGCGTCATTAAATCAATGAATAAAGGAGCAAATCAAAAGTTCCTTATCAGAGAACCTGAACATTGTGTTAAAGGTAGATTTCTGTTTGCTATCTATGGCAAACATACCTGAATCTGTAAACCTGTATCTTGCTCTTGCTCTGTAAACCTATCTTTGTCTTTCTCAATAAACTTTGTTTTATGCTTAAAAAATAAATAAATAAAGATAGGTTCCAAAGGCTAATTCTAATCATGGCTCTATGGCTGATGCTGAGGAGGCCTGCCTATGCCCTCTGTGATCAGTTCCCTACCTCTAGGCCCTCCATAAACAGGGAAGTCAGTGTATAGGCATCATCAAAGAACACGATTATAAACAGCTCTTTGGAAACTGTCACTTCTCTGCCCTCAATTCCCCGGCTACAAATCCACCCTACACTGAGAAGACAGTCTGGGAAGCTTGCTTCATTTCAAAATCCTGACAGTCCCAAGCATACATACCACAGGCAAATCTCCATCCTCTTCCTCTTCTTCCTTTTCGGGTTTAGTGGTAGAAATAGCTGTCCAGCTCACATCATCATCTACAATCCTCATTCTAAATGAGAACAGCAAAAAGATCAAAAAGAAACAGTCATTCTGGGATACCAGCCTAAGAACACTTATGTATTAGTTTTAGAATAAAGCTCAAAATTCTAAAATATCCTGCATAGTGCAGTCTTTTGCCTACATGGCCAACTTTATCTTGTATGGCTGCACCCCCAGTTGACTACCTCACAGGTCACCCTCTGCTACCTGGAAATGAGCCAAATCCCTTACCACATCAGTCCCTACAGTCTCTTCCCTTGGCCTGATCTACTCTTCTCATTTTTTAGGTCCTACCATAAATGTAACTTCCTTAGGCAAATCTTTCTTGACTGCTTCCCTCCATTCCCTCACCAGCCACCCAAGTATAAGAACCCCTGTTATACACTGTAGGAATAATTTCATTGCTTTTATCATAAAGGAGTAAGTCAATTAGCTGTGTAATTAGTTGTTGAAAGCCTGTACCACAAGGACAGGGACTATGCCTTTTTCTGTTCACAGAGGCATCCTCAATACCCTGAGTTAACTGGCATACTGCCAAGCACAGTGGCTCATACCTGTAATCCTAGCACTCTGGGAGGATTGCTAGGGCTCAAAAGTTCAAGACCAGCCAGAGCAAGAGTGAGACCCCACCTCTACTAAAAAGATAAAAATTAGCCGCATGTTAAGGTGGGTCCCTGTAGTCCCCGCTACTCAGGAAGCTGAAGTAGGAGAATCACTTGAACCCAAGAGTTTGAGGTTGCTGTGAGCGAGGCTGATACCACAGCACTCTAGCTTAGGGGATCAGGATGAGACTATGCCTCAAAAAAAAAAAAAAAAAGAGGCCAGGCATGATGGCTCATGCCTATAATCCTAGCACTCCGGGAGGCCAAGGCAGGTAGATTGCTTGAGCTCAGAAGTTCAAGACCAGCCTGAGTAAGAGCAAGACCCTCTCTCTGAAAAAAATAGCCAGGCGTTGTAGCAGGCGCCTGTCCCAGCTACCAGGAGCCTGAGGCAAGAGGATCTCTCGAGCCCAGATGTTTGAGGTTGCTGTGAGCGAAGATGCCATAGCACTCTGCCGAGAATGACAAAGTGAGACTCCACCTCAAAAATATCCAGGGACACTTAATGCAACTTCTCTAATCACAACTATTATTTAACAGCTTTATTCAGTATTCCTCTCATTTTAAAGATAAGAAAACTGAAGTTCATAGAGATGAGATGAAATATCTTGCTAAGGGCAGATAGCCTATAAAGGAGAACAGATAGGATTCACAATCTGGTCGATGCTGCTCCTAAATTCAAGCTACTGTCACCACATTGCAAGCTTCCAAAGGACACACCCAAGTCAGGCAGAAAGACAGAAGGCAATTATAAGGCCATAACCAAACCAGGAAAGAAAACAGACCAGCTCTTTGGAACTATGTGACTTCACTGGGTATCTTATTGCCCTATGGCTGCTATAACAAAGTAACACAAACATGGCAACTTAAAACAACTGAGCACAGTGATTCATGCCTGTAATCCGAGAAATTTAGGAGGCCAAGGAGGGAGGATCATGTAAGGCCAGGGGTTCAAAACCAGCCTGAACAACATAGCAAGACCTCCTCTCTTCAAAACTACAAAAAAGTTTAAAAATTAGCTGGGTTTGATGGTATGTATTTGTAGTCCTAGCCTCTCAAGAGAGTGAAGCAGGAACCCTGAGCCCATAGGTTGGAGGCTACAGTGAGCTGATGGCACACCTACACTCCAGCCTGGGGTATGGAGCAGGATCCTGTCTAAAAAACAATATAAATTCTCTAGCAGTGCTGCAAACTAGAGGTCTAATATCAAGGTGTATGCAGGTCATGGATTTCCCTGGAAAATCTCTAAGGAAGAATCTTTCCCTTAACTCTTCCAGATTCTAGTAGCCCCAGATGTACTTGGCTTTTGGAAGCACAAATTCAATCCAAACTCAGCCTCCAGCTCCTCTGTTACTGTCTCTGTGCCCAAATTTCCTTCTTCGTAAAAGCACATCAGTCACATTTGATTTGACACCCACCTTATCAAGTAGGACTTCATCTTAATTGATTACATCTTCAAAGACCCTATTTCCCAATGTCACATTCTGAGGTTCTGGGTGGGTGGCCAAAAAAAGAGGGGGCACTATTCAACCCACTACACTTAGACACAAAGTTTTCTCATTTGAAAAGCGGAGATAACATGAATATCTACCTCTTGGCAGTATTGTCATATATGTTTAAAGTTTTTATAATTATGCCTGCAAAACTGCATAAATGTTAGTTGTTCTTGTTAGTATCACTATTATTAAGAATCTGGACCGGGCATGGTGGCTCACGCCTGTAATCCCAGCACTTTGGGAGGCCGAGGTGGGTGGATTGCCTGAGCTCACAGGTTCGAGACCAGCCTGAGCCGGAGCGAGACCTCATCTCTAAAAATAGCCAGGGGTTGTGGCAGGCGCCGGTAGTCCCCGCTACTTGGGAGGCTGAGGCAAAAGAACTGCTTAAACCCAAGAGTTTGAGGTTGCTGTGAGCTGTGATGCCACAGCACTCTACCGAGGGCTATAAAACGAGACTCAAAAAAAAGAATCACAGGACATGACAAAGGTCTCTGATTCAGGACCAGAGTCTTTGGGATTGCGGAACCCCCACAGGCAGGATCTGGACCCTAAAAATCCAAGCACAGAGACTTTGAATCAGCCCCATCATTCTCTACGTGAGACTGAAGGCTACTAGGCGGGAAAAGAGTGATGAAAGTTCAAGCCTGGCTTGAAGACGTGGAAGCTGCTGCTCGGAGGCGCGAGGTGTAAGCGGGGTGGCAGCAGGCAGTGGGTGTGGGGCGCTGGGCTCGGACAGGGGTCCACCAGGCAGTGAGAGAGCGAGGCCAGCGGCCGGCGAGGAGGAAAGGCAGGGCAGCGGAGGGCGGAGTCGGGGAGGGCCCCGCCCCCGCCTGGACCAACTCACCCCTTGCCGCTGGGCCCGCCAGACTTCGGCCGCTTTTTACGACGCTTGCGACCGGGCTCAGAACTGTCGACGCCGGTATCTGCGCCGGACAGGTACCGCTTCAGATACTCGGCCTTGGAGAGCGGCGGAGCTGCCGCCATGGCAGCGGCGAGGGCGGGGGAGACGGCTCGGCGCTGGGGACAAAATTATGGAACGCGAAGCGAACAGCAGCTGCCGGAGGCGGGGTCAGAAGCGGAAGTGGGGCGTGTACTGCAGACAACCCCGCCCAGCAGGTGAGAGCTGCTGGGAGGTGCTGGAGGGCAAACGAGAAATGCGCACACCTCTGGGGTTCATTTCCCATCTCTGCGAAGACGCAACCTTGTTCTTTCTGTTCGTCTATCCATTCATCCATCCAACAAACTGCAACAAGCGCCGTTCTGGCCGGGAGGATGTAACCAAACCCAAATAAGATCCCGGCGCCAGCGGCTTGGGAAGCGCCTGAGAGTAATTGAGAACGCAGGCTGTAGAGTAGCGGCATACGTGAGATCCCTAACTCCCTGATTTTTATAACTTTCTAGCTGCATGACCTCGCAAGTTATTTAACAAAATGAGTATGATAATAATGGCACTAGTAGACCGCTCTGGTGGCCGATGCCTGTACATCTTAGCACTCTGGAGGCCGAGGCGGGAGGATCTTTTGAGACCCGTCTGTGCAAAAGAGACCACGTCTCTACTAAAAATAGAAAAAACGAGCCCGATCTTGTCGTATACGCCTGTAATCTCAGCTATTCGGGAGGCTGAGGTAGGAGGATCTATTCAACCCAAGAGTTTGAGGTTGCTGTGAGCTATGGTGATGCCACTGCACGCTACCCAGACACTGTCTGGGTGACACTGTCTCAAAAATAATGGCACCTAACTCAGAATGGTAACGAATACTGAGATAATTGTGTGTAAAGTGCTTAGAACAGCGTTTAGTACTTTACTATAAGTCAGTACTGTATGTTCTTTTTATAGCACAGGATCTTCACCAGGGGATCTCTAAGAGGCTTCTAGCTACCATTCAAGACATCAGGAACTCCAAACCCACATAATTACAATAAAAAAGGTGGTTTCCAAAACCTACATCTGGGGCCTACCAATGGCTCATGCCTGGAATCATAGCACTCTGGGAGGCCGAGGAGGGTGGACTGCCTGAGCTCAGGGGTTGAGACCAGCCTGAGCAAGAGTGAGACACCATCTCCACTTAAAATAGAAAAATTAGCAAAAACAACACAAAAAATATATATAACTGCCCTGTTTGATATTCTTAGCCCCTAATTATCTTTTTCTTTTATTATTTTTTTCCCAAGACAGAGTCTCACTCTGTCGCCCTGGGTAGACTGCTGTGATGTCATAGCTCACAACAACCTCAAACTCCTGGGTTACAGGTGCGAGCCACCATTATATCCTGAAGGAATCTGTGTAAAGTCTTTCCAATGAAAAGAACCTGGATCTAGAGGGAAAACAGAGTAAATGAATTCTAATGCTAAAGTTTTAGGGACTTTTCTTCTTGGGTGGAGTTAAATAAATTATTTCATTTAAACCCTCAAAATTATCAGATAGTTTTATCATATTTTACATACATATTTAGAGAAATTATCAGATAGTTTTATTATCATATTTTACAGAAACTTAAGGATGTTGCTAGACTTCACACAGTCAAAACATGATTCTTGGAAGCAAAACCTAGCAAAGTGGGGTGCAAGAGGTGACCCAATTTTTTGAAATATCAGATCCCATATTTTCATTTCATCATGTTTTTTTATCACCCTTATTTTTATTTATTAATTTTTTGAGATAGAGTCTCACTTGGTCACCCTCAGTAGAGTACCATTATATCTAGCTCACAGCAACTTCAACCTCTCAGGCTCAAGTGATTCTCTTGCCTCAGTCCCTCCCCTGTTGGGACTTCAGGCACCCACCACAACACCCATCTAGTTTTACAGAGGCGGGTCTCACTCTTGCTCAGGCTGGTCTCGAACTTAGGAGCTCAAGCAATCCAACCACCTCAGCCTCCCAGAGTGCTAGGATACAGGTGTGAGCCACCGCACCCAGCCCTATCACTCTTTTAAAGTATTAGGCAAGTAAGCATGGTTATACTTTATGTAGTGGAACCTCCATAGTTGACTACCTCCTTAAGTTGACCCAATTTTCATAGAATGGACATGCACGTGTATTCAATGGAAGTTCTTTATTCTGACCACTTCCATATATCAAACAGTTTATTAGTCCCTTGGGTAGTCAATTTACAGGGGTTCTACTGTACATGACCTGACAGTTAAGTTTGTGAACTTGTCCTAGAAAAAGTGTCACATACCTTATTGCTAAATATCACTACGATCACTTTTGAAGTACTCCCCTTAGTAAGCTATGCACTGATGCCAGCCCCTAGTCCACCCTTCAAAGCAATTTTGGAACTCTTTCTCTGGAATGGCTATCAGACCTGTCATCACATTATCCTTCATGTCCTGAATCTCATCAAAATGTCCTTTCAATATTTCCTTTATCTTTGGGTAAAGAAAAAGGTCATTGGGGCAGATCAGGTGAGTAGGGAGAATGTTCGAATACAGTTATTTGTTTACTGACTAAAACCTCACTCACAATGCTGTGTAAGCTGATGCATTGTCATGATGCAAGAGCCATGAGTTGTTGGCAAGATTTTCCTATTTCACTATCAACATTTACTTGGTCTGCTATGCTTCTCATAGCCAACAATTTTGACGCACAATTTGACAAACCTTTACAGTGTTTCATCAGTTCTGCTTGTTATTGCTGCCCTGACCTTTCCCCATCAGTGATACTCTCTCCCCCCTCAGAAAAACATTTAATCCATTTGTACACTGCTTTCTTTGTGGCATTATCCCCATAATCATGGACTAACATGTCCCTGATTTCACTTCCACTCCTGCCAAGTTTAACAAATTGTTTATTGCTCAACTTCAAGCTCCAACATTCTGGTGATGGCACACAAAAACAGTAACAGTAATGAACGCCACTCAGCAAGACACCACCACACATCCACACAAACTGATACACCAAAGTTAGGAGACCTTACTTAGTGCTGCCAGTGCAACAGCGTGGGGGCAAGTTTGCAAACTTAATTAGCAGACCTCATATATATGAAGGGTGCAAAAAAACACATACACATTTTAAGAAAGGAAAAAACTAAATTTGCAATACTCAAGTCATGTTTGAGTTCTACAATTACAAGAGGTGCTCAACATGACTTGTGTTCATCTTTTGTTACCAGTATATATTACTAAAATTTCAATACATTTTTTACCTTTCTTAAAATGTGTATACATCTTTTTCGCATCCTCTGCGTAACTTGCAATACGTGTTCAAACAATTCTTTATTCGTGCCATACAAAACAGGCTGGGAGCATGAATTTTAGCCACTACAGTGAGCAGTTACAGCACAGGCCCAGAAGGAAAGCAGGCTGGGTCTCTGAGGGCCTATGGGAAGGGGACACTGGACAGAGAGAATAGGGCTTCATCAGCTACAGCGCCCCACAGGTACGCCATATGCAATCCTGCCGCAGCTTCTACAATGTATTATGTCAAACTAATGCACAGCCCTATCTTGTTACCAGTGTCAGCAAGCATTCAGAAAGCCTCCACTTCTGCTCTAGCGAATGCTAGTGTAACCCTCTTGGCCCCATCAACCTAGCTCTTACCAGTTTCATTGTTTCCATTTCCACCATTCCCCATCCTGCTCAGTCCATTAGACTAAAAAGACAGAACATGTCTCAACCCTGCCTCAAAGGGCAGTTAAGCAGGACCAAATGCAGTGCCAATAGGCTGGTCTAAACTCTGCCCTCTCTGCAGTGGGCTCTAATAAAACAAATACAGTAATTACCAATTTCAGCTCAAAACACTCAGCACTCAGGTTCCAGAGTCAGACTGGCCTAGGATTAAAGCCTGCCTCTTAGAAGCTCTGCTGCCTTCTGCAAGTTACCAATCTCTCCAAGACTATCTCCTCACTTGTAAAATAGGGATAATCTTACTTATAGCTACTTTTTTCCCCCACAAATTATTTAAAGCCAAAACACAGACACTTTAGAATTTTTATGAGGATTATAAGTGTATATATGCACATATATATATATATATAAGTACTTCATGATTAACTCAATCCTCACAAAAGCTCTGTAAGACAATCAGTAATAAACCGGAGTACCATTTTTTCCTTTACAATTGAAAACCGAACCTGACGCTGGGGTACGTCTTCACAGGGCATACCTGTCCCATTCAAGAGACCAAATAGGAAATCAGGTTGCCTGGTAAATTCAGGTTCCCAAGTCAGTTAGAAACACACCTATAGACAATCTCTTAGGGTAGAAGACTTGCACAAGAGAAGTCTATTCGAAGTGTTGTAGCTTTATAGTTGAGTTGTTTGCCAGTCAGCATCTCCAACTTCTTAAAGTATCTTACCTGCCCTCCCTTACAGAAATTAGATACAGGTATGGGAGTAAGTCCCACATGATAGTAAAATGCCAAAAAAGGAGAGATGTCTGAAAGCCAAACTTTTGGAAATACATTTAGGAAGAGGAGGCAGAGATTCCAAATAAGGGACAGTCAAAGGGAAAACCTGGGAGTACAGAATTATGAGCGCCAAGAGAAGGGTTGAGGAAAAAATGGGCTACTGGGCAGTTCCTGTGGCTCAAAAGGGTAGGGCACCGGCCCCAAATGCCAGAGGCATTCGGTTCAAACCCAGCCCCGGCCAAAAAATAAATAAAAAATGGGCCCCTATCAAGTATGACAGAAGCAGAGAATGAGAACGTTTCCAAGTAGAAAGTCATTGGTGACTTCTGAGAATGGTTTAATAGAGTAGATATGTGCTTCTAAGTCATCTGTTACTAATTCTTTCGAGTTTAATTTGCAACACAAATAAGGTATGTGATAACGTCTCAATTAACTGATCTTTAATGAGCAAATACCCTGCAGTCTGCACCACAGGAGTCGCCATTTGTTCACAAAGGCAGCAGACCACAGTGCAGAGCGCCCTGGCTGGGGAGTTCAAGGCACTGAAGAGCAGAGTGCTCGCTGGTCCCTAACTTCCTATGCAACTGTAGAGCCCCTTCCCTCTCTAGTTGAACCTGTTTCCACATTTGTAATTGAGAGTGGGACTAGCTGATCTCAAATACCCACAATGGCTCCAACATTCACCAACTTCAGACCTTTTGGTTTTGTAGTTCCTCTGCCCAGAAATCTCTTCCCCGAAATCTCTTCCCCCAGCCACTCACATGGCTCACTCTCTTACCCCCTTCTCAGCTCTGCCTTAATGCCCAATGATTACCTGCTTGGTGAGATCTTCCTTGGCTCCACTTTCCCTGGCAACTTTCCCCACTGCCTGTTTTACAATCTCCGTAACACTAGTCGCCATCTGACATACTGTTTCACTTGTCTGTTTATTGCCAATTTTCCCCACTAGACTTTAAGTTCCATGAAAGCAGAGATGTGTTCACTGTTCTGCGATGTGCTTGGCATAAAGTAGACAAGCAAACATCTGTTGAAGGAAAGAATGAAATGGCAGCTTCAATCCCCAAAGCAGAGTGACCACTTTGGAGAACATTTTCTTTAGAAAATTGAATTCTGTGAATATAGACGCAAGTGCTGTTTGAAAGCCATCACTTTAATAACTCCTTCACTTGTGCTGGCCTCTCTCCCCTTTAGTGACTCCTGCTGCAAGTCAATATTTTATATATCCTTTTATATACCCCAAACCGACTCCCAAACTCCAGCTGTAACTTTATTCTACCTTCTCTAACTTCAGAATCCCAATCTTAGAGTACACAGCATTATGTGAAGGGAGGGTAAAGACTTGACAGGAAAAAAGTGATAATGACATGCCCCATGGTGCATTTCCGGGTTTCTTCCCAGAGCGATTCAAAACCTCCAAAATAAGGTCAAGTAACACAATAGGCTTGCTCTTGCATCACAAGATGTTTAGAAAGTGTGCGTAGGTCTCTGACTCACACCAGGTGTCCTCCTCACCATGGGCAAGGGCTAGTGGGGAGAATATTCCCAGCCTTATTCCAATAGTAATAAATAACCCTGCAGTATGAGCAGCACTGGAGGTCGGCCCACGGCCCACCCACTGCTACCGCTGTGGAGCCAGGCCTGCCTCATAGCCCTCCGTCTTCATGTCATTGAGTCCTAGCTCTTCGTTTTGGTCAAAGGTGCGCTTATAATGTTCCACCTTCATCTCAGGATCATCTTCAGGTGCATACACATTCTGCAAGGCCAAGGACAGATGATCAGTGCCTGTGCCACTGTGCCATTCCCTCTGCCTGCAGGCAGCTTCCAAGTCCCACTTTCCCAAGAACTTAATAAGTTTTTTATTCTCTAAGAGCCTCCAATTCCTCGTGGCTATGCTAAACCGCTGGAGAGCAACAGAACTCATATGACCCAGGAATGGGAGAGCCTCGCCCCAAGCAGAATCAGGGAACAGTCTGCCTAAAAAATGTTGTATATGTACTTTCCTATGAGAAGTGTGGTAATGATCTTAGAACAGTTTTGACTGACCCATAAGCACTCAATAATATTAAAGTCACATCATTCACCACACTATTTTCCCTAGTCAGCTTAAAGTCTCTACCATTTTTACTCATTCTATAATCAGATTTGCAAATTGAAAACTCCAGCGCTGAGGGTAAGAGCTAGACTACAGGAGGAAAGGAATCTAAGACTACCCTTTTTTCCCCCTTCTTTTTATACACTTAAAATCCCTCCCAACTTCCCCCCTTTCTCCTTTATTTCCCAACATCTGCCAGAAGTACCCTGTTAAAGAGGAGTCCATTTAGAATCAAGTCTTTTGGTTGCTGGGGAAATGATACATATTCAAGGAAGAAAATACATCTCCATGAAACACCATGGAAGATCTACTACACCTGCAAGTAACTGTTTCCTGCTGGATCATCCATAATAAAGTGGGCCTTCGTGTTACCCTCGATGATCTGAGAGAGAGAGAACACAAGTAAATTTTACATAGCTCCCAATGGGAAAGGGCTAGGTCTGCCAGACAAGAACCAACCAAATTTATACTATAGTATCTCCAAAGGTTTTAAGAATTGGTGAAATTATGTACCTGTGGAAGTGGAATGGAAAAGATCTAAAATAAGGACTGTTTGAAAGCTATGTGAGCAATTCAACATCCCCATCGCCTGCTCAAAATGACCAACAGTTGTTTGTTTCTCTGGAGATGTTATCACACCCAGCTGTGGGCTACGGGGCACTGGCTCAGTTGAGGGCAGAGCAAAAGGAATCAAACACAAGGAGGTTAAATGAATGCATGCTTATGGAAACAGACATACACCCCCCGGCCCCAGCCCTCAGAACGCTGCCAGCCATACCTTCATCTTCAAGCTAAGAAACCCAACAGCTGGCTCGGCACCCGTAGCACAGCAGTTAGGGCGCCAGCCACATGCACTGAGGCTGGCAGGTTCAAATCCGGCCCAGGCCAGCTAAACAACAATGACAACAAAAAACAGCCGGACGTTGTGGCATCCCAGCTACTTGGGAGGCTGAGGCAAGAGAATTGCTTAAGCCCAAGAGTTTGAGGTTGCTGACAGCTGTGATGCCATGGCACTCTACTAAGGTGTAAGTAAGACTCTGTCTCAAAAAAAGAAAAGAAAATGCAACAGTCACTGATGAGAATCTAACCCACAGCCAAGATGAAAACATCTAACAAATCTAGCATGGAGGGGGAGTATCTCAACAAAACGGCTTAGCTAAATCCCCCTAGGATGAGCAACAAGAATCATCTTTACTCAAGTTTTTAGTCTTCTACTTGTAAGCCATCAATGATCATTAGACATCTAAGCAAAGCCCCAAACATTGCTATTTTTAAAAAGCTCTTGGGAAATGTTAGTGGAAATGAAAACCTCAATTGAAGGGCTGGAAATAAAGAATCTCCCAAAGTAGAGCAAAATAACAAGAAACTGAAAATAGGACACATAAAAAATAAGTAAATTGTAAATTAAAAAAGACCAGACAAGTCTAATATCTGAAATCCAGGAGCTTTCAAGAGTAAACAGGACAAATGCAATCTTCAATAGAATAATTCAAGAATGCTTCCTCAAACTGAACCACAGGTGTTTTCCAGATTGAAAAGACCTACCAAGCACTTATTACAGTGGTTGAAAATTGACCCACACCAAGGCACAGCATGAAATTTCGCATCACTGGAGACGAAAAGATCCCAAGAGTTGGTCATATACAAAAGAGAGAAATCAGAAGGTGAAAGCCAAACTGGAAAATAGAAGACGGTAGTGCAATGTCCTCAAAATTCTCATGAAAAATTATTTCTATCCTAGAATTCTATCCCCAGACAATAATCACTCTTGTGTCAAAGTAGAACACAGAAATTTTCCGACATGGAACGTTCCAGATATCTTATTTCCCATGTACTCTTTCTCAGGAAGCTACTAAGGTGTTCCAACAAAATTAGGGAGAAAACTAAAAAAGATGATGACATGGATGCAGGAAACCAGAAGAATGGCAAGAAATGAGCATGGAGCCTCTTATTCACCGGAGGACAACAAATGCAGACTGGCCAGGATCCGCTCACCTGGTCCAACTTCTGGCTAAACTCCTGCAGTTTCTCCGTCTGGCCAGGATTGGAACTGTCACCCAGTGTGAAAGGGTTCTTGGTCACCTGCAATAAATGACATCCAAATTGCTTACATACTGATTTTGTGTTTGTTAAGCCAGGAAGGGAGTGGCAGTGGGTGCCCAGGCAGGGGAGTTTGGTTTCTGTTTATCCCACCCGGCCTTTCTGACCTAGGCAGCCACGCCTAGGAGTCTATGGGATCGATGTGCCGAGATGACAAAACAGGAAAGGTGAAACAAAATCTAGGAAACTGTTCTGACAGTCTGATCTCTAATGCTGATTTGGAGAAGGAATGCAAAGAAAAAGCACAATTTATAAAGACAGAATGTCCAACAACTGAAAATCCAATATATCAATTAAGTGAAATAGTTCATCAAGATAAACATACAGGCTAACGTGTGTGAGTTTGGGAGTGTTCAGTGCTGGAAGGACCCTCAACCTCACACTTTACAGTGAAATAAATGACTTACACAAGACCATAAAATAACAACAATGTTCCAACTTAGGCCTGGGAATTTCCATTCAAAACTTCCCATAAACTTAGCTTTATAATCCAAAATAAATACATTAAAGTCTCTTAAAAAGCTGTAAGGAGAATCTCCAATCATCAACACCAAAAACTAGAAAGTCTTGAGTTCTTCCAGTCCCTTTCCCCACAGCTAAATTGCGGTATGAAGCTGCACACACTACTTAGCTGACTCACCAGTTCCCGGACGTCTTTCAGCAGCCCCTCCAGTGTAGTGAACTTGCCCCCAAGGACAGCCATTCCCAGTTCAAATTCTAGCTCTGGAATTTCCACACTGCAAGTCTCAGACTATGAAATGAGAAGTCGGTGTAAGCTCTAAAGTCAGGAGCAAAGAAAGCCAACCAGAGGCCTTCTGCCAAATTAGTATCACCAGTGGTAGTTTGGGAACAAAATCAGCTGTCCCAGTTTTCTCTGACTCCCTCGTTAAAGTCAAAGACTTCCTCCTGTCCAAACTGAACCACAGAAATGGAACTTAATAAGGGGAAACTGAATTATAGCTTCAAGCTATCAGGTATTAGGGGTAAAAGAAGAGGGCCCATATAAACACTGGAAGCCAAAAAGCTGCCAACTCATCAGAAAGAGCGTATAGGTCACCTTCTGAATCTGCAATTCCAACCATGGATCAACACTAGTAAGGAAACCTCAAACCCAGGGAAGCAGGAGGTACCTCAAGTCCCTGAATATTACTGTACATAATTTCCCCTAGACAGAGACAGTGTATCCAGCCTATGAAGAAGAGAGTCAGTTTCCCAATCAGGTGTTACCTTAAGGAGGTCTCTGGTCATATCTGAGGGATCTGTGATGTGGAGGGTGATCCTGGTGCCCAATGGCTCTACTGCTCCTCCAGATTTCACCTGCACAGGTTAACAGTCAAGAGCAACAACAGAGAGATAACCTTGAACCTCACTTGGTGTTCAGCAGACTCAAGATAGGCTTGGCCCTCCAATCAGACCTATTAACAGCTACCAAGGACAGAGCATTCTAAACCAATAGTGGCAGCAGTCACCCAAACAAAATACATCAAAAGCTAACTGGGAGCAGAGTGCCTTACCCCAGTAACATGCCAAAACTTATTCCAAATTGCCAAGAAACTCTGAATTTGCCTTTACAAAAAATCTGACTCTTGGAGTTGAAAGAGACATTTGTTTATTCTAGTCCTTTCATTTACTATGTTCAATGTGCGGCTCCCCTTTATAATAGTCTGCTTTAAGAATTTAATCAGCTTATACTCAGATCACTCAGGGAAAAGGAATTTATAAGGCTGCAAGGCAGCCCATTCTACTTTCAAACAGCTCCATTAAGTTCTTCATTATGAAGTTAAAATCTGCCTCCCTGAACTTCTGCCCCTCTGAGGAGCGGATCGAAAGTGTCCTCTCTCTTCCATATAACCACCTTTAATATGTCTTAAACGAGTTATGGAATCTCTCTTCTCTCAGTTATTTCCCAGTTCCTTGAAGGGCTCCTCACCCTACCCAACCCGAAAAGACAAACCCAACCTGCCCAGCCTCCAATCCTGAAAAGGTATATTTAGGAAGGATAAAAATTAAATAAGGGTTAGCCTCTTCTTCCAAAATGAGACCCACCTACCTCATTGGTCCGATGCCCACAGTTCTCACAGTTGGTAGCCATGATGATAACCTCCTTAAAGTGAGGTATTTCTAGAAGATGGAGTTGAGGAAATCTACTTTCAGGAAAGGCCACCCTCAGGGGAAAAACAAGGCCAAGCCCAACACAACCAGATGTTGGTCCCAGTAGTGCAAGAAATATATCACAAGAGGCAACCTAACTCTGAGTCCTCCAGAAAAAGGCAAGTTACTCACTCATAGTGCTCCCTGTGCACACATGTTTGAAGGCAGGGCTCAGACTACATATAGCCAGCCTCAAACCATGGCCTAATTTTCTCTTTGAACCCAAAGCCAAGGTACACAATCTAATCAAAGGCAACATCCTCCTCCTCTGAATAAAGCATGTGCTTTTCTTAAAGGGACGCTCCCAGCCTGATTATAATCTTCATGCCTGAGTCAGATGAAGAGCGACCCAACTGCTTGACAAAAGATACGTACTAGCTTCATGTTGGTCTGAGCAGGAGCATTGCATTCAGGGCAGTTTGTGTTGAACTGCAGCACCTGGAACACACACACAGAGGCACAGCGTGAGCACCAGGCAGGACACTCAGGCTACAGACTTCAGCTGGTACGCTGGCACTCATCCACGGTGGTGGTGAGGAAGAGACACTAAACAGCGTCAGTCTCAGCCCACAACTGTGTTCCTTTCTCAACAGTAGCCAACATGACTCACTTCATTTCTGAGATCCTCTTCTTCTGGCTTCTCTCCTGGTGCTTCTGCCTAAAATAGCAGAGGAGCAAATCACAAGGTAGCACATATATCTCAGAATCCCCAAACCCTGCTCTGGCCTGGGAGAAAATACTCTGGCTCACTTATGTCCACTGCCACCTCATGGGTTGGACAGAGAAGCTGGAAAGCAAAGCCCTAAACAAGGGGTGAAAGGGTTCAAGATAGGATTATAGCCACTGTCATCCTCTCTGTGAAGTTTACCCAAGTCCTTGACATGAGCTAGATGAGGAGCACAAACAAGCTGAGATATGGTACAAAGGTCATCCAAAGAAAAACTAAGTTCCCACTGCCTCCAAGCAATCCAGAATGCAAAGTAATTCCAAAGTATTCCTTTTTTTTTTTTCCGAGACAGAGTCTCACTATGTCACCCTTAACAGAGTGCCATGGCATCACAGCTCACAGCAACCTCAAACTCTTGGGCTTAAGTGATTCTCTTGTCTCAGCCTCCCAAGTAGCTGGGACTACAGGCACCCACCACAACGCCCGGCTATTTTTGTTGTTGTAGTTGTCATTGTTGCTTAGCAGGCCTAAGCTGGGTTTGAACCCACCAGCCCCAGTGTATGTGGCCAGCACCCTAACCACAATCTACAGGCACCAAGCCCAGAGTATTCTTCTGGTTCCTTCAGTCCTCTTACTTGGAGCCCCAACATCTCATCCTGCTGTAGGGACCGGTTGTAGCGTGTGATCACCAGGGCATCATCTTTCTGGGGAGCATGGGGGTTTTCCACAAAGCTGTTTCCTGCAGGATCATCAATGATCTAACACACAGGGGAAGAGAGAGTCATTGCAACAGGAAATCATACACAATCCTCCACCTGCCATCAGACCTCCCAGGCACCACAGTGGAAAAATTCCATTCTTAATGCTCTCTCCTCCCCTAATCAAGGACAATTCCAGTCCCTCAATACTCACCAGAGTGAAAGGGGAGGCCACTTGCTTTAGCGCCTTCAGTTTGCCAATGAACTCATCAATTCTTTCAGCTGTGGCATCTTTGTTTGCCTGACATGAACAAAGAGGAAAAGGATCAGCCCTGGTGGTCTACATCATGCCCCACACCTTGTCATACCAGGTCACTTCCATTCGAAAGTGCCATGTGTCTCAGTTTGAGTGGGAAGAGAGTGATTCAGACTTCACAATGAGATGTACCAAGCAAGTATAAAGTTGACGGTTAATGGCAGATGATCCTCATTTTCTCCTTCATTCAACCATTTAGCCCAGGCTCTCATGCCAGGTTAAGCATAGAACAGTAAATATATCACAGTCCTCTCATGGGACTCCCCAGCCAGTCAGGAAGACAAATGACTAAATATGCAATTATTTTACTTCTACTGCAATAAATATAAGATATGATGGAATGTTAAGGAAGGAAGTACAGATAACCCAAGGAGATCAGGAAAAGCTCTTCAGAGGTAATGTTACATGGTCTGTCTGAGAAGACACCTTAATATACATTGGGGGAGGGAGGTAGAAAGCACAATAAGTATAACATATGCGACATCTCAGCAGTTAAGTTAGAGCACAACTATATGGTTCCCCAAAAAGTTCTCCAACATGTAGTCAGAGACAGTTTAGACAGATGGGAAGCTGAACACTCTATCCAGGCACATACTAGCAATTATTCCTTGAGCTGCTGTAATCAGAAAACTTTAGCTCACCCTTCGTGTGGGCTGGTCCTGCTCCAGGCCAGAGATAGCACGGTTAATCAATCCTTCAACAGTGGTCAGAGCTTGTGAATAAGAAAAGACAAGTAAGCCTTAGCTCTGCTATCAAGTACCTGTATGACCCTGGACAACTCACTTGAATTCTCTGGGCCTTAAATACCTCACCCATAAAATGAGGGGGCCAGGCACAAGGTTCCATTCATCTCTGATAACTGTGCTGCTAAAATTTTATAATAACGGTATGGTCTTACTATTACTCTCTACTATCCCTGCCGTTTTACTTAAGTTTTCCATTTATATTAAACCAATGAAGAACACAATGATTACGATTACAAGACAAAAATCCACACACAAGCCATTAGATTTGGGACCAGAGGGTTTGCAAGAAAGTTTGGGTAAGATTCTAGTTAGGTGTGCACAGCCCAAATACCCTGATCTTAAACTTACTTCCCTTCTGGCTGAAGGCAGGAATTTCAAAATCCAGCTCAGGGATCCCTGTGGTGGCAGAGTCAGTCTTCACTACTTCTCTGTTCATGTCCTTGGCAGAGAAGAAAACACTTAGACCAAAGAGGTCAACACAACAGTTTCTCCTCAGGAAATAACCATCCTGTCAGCCTCCATCAGACCCCAGCCCAACTGGTTCTCTCTCTCTCCACTCCAGAGGGTCCAGACTCCTCCTTCCAAAATTACAAGTGATGTTGAGTCTGGCTGTCCAAGTGGTGAAAATATTAGAGTACTACTGCTCACGTCATACCAATTGACACAACTGAAAAGCGTTTCCACAAATCCTATCTCAATGGAGCGGATAAAAGAGCCAATACCACTTTACAAAAAGGAAAACTAGAGCTTGGAAACATAAGTGGATTTATTTAAGGTCCAAGCGCCTAGAGTAGACCTCTGACTCTAGTCCTCAAGCTCTCTCTAGGATACTGGAGTATCTGCTCTGAGCTCCTCTCACCTCCAGGGCCCTGACAGTCAAAGTGTAACGCACTCCCTGGTCCTGGATCCTGCCTGCCGACTGGATCTCCGTGTTGTTCCAGCCACAGTGTTCACAGGAAAAGGAGCTCACGATTATTTCTCTGAAGAAGGGGATCTTGGTGAGCAGGAGGCGCGTTATGCCCTGGGAAAGCAGAAAGCAGCGAAGGAAAAGAATCAATGAAACCGCCCCGAGGTTTTCAGGGCGCGCCTCCGGGGCCGGGACTGAGCCCACCTGGCCGTGGATCCAACTCCCTGCCCCTCCCCGCCTCTCCCCGCCTGTGCACTAAGCGGCCGCGCCCCCGCCTCACGTTATTGTAACAGTTCATGCATAGCGACTCGATCTCGGTGGGCTGCTGCTCGTCGTCCTCGGCGCTGATGGGCCGGAACAACTGCCCTGGGGCGAGCGACGAGGCCGGGGCGGACGACGGGGCGGTGGCGGCCCCCGGAGGCGCGGGTTCTACAGCCCCACTGGCCGCCATCACCGCCACGCGCAGCTGCGGCCTCGACTTCCGGCTTCCGGCTTCCGCTGCTCTCGCGGCCCCGCCCCCTTTCTCCAGCACTTCCGCCTGGCGCGGCTCCGACTTTGCTGGAGGGGCCTTCTGACAAGGGCTCTTGGTTCCTGGGCCTGTGTGGCCCAGGTCTACCTCAGTTGAAACGTCACTAGCCCCAGGATATTCTCTCAGACCCAGGGCAGTTTGTTGTTCCACAGCACAGGGTTCTAGAGCCTGAGAGCCAGGGGCCTGGCTTGTCCCTGGTATCCCCAAGGAGGTGCTCCCAGACCTCGGCTTGCTTCATTCCACTCTTGGGCCAGACACTGCTTGGGCTCTAGGTCCCCCTTTCCCGGTGGCTCAGCTTCTCCGTGTTCCTCAATCCGTCTGTCCCTTTCTGTTCTTCCCACTCCCTATTTCTGTCCTTGTAAGCACCAAAATTCCAGCCTCAGATGTCCCTCAATCCGTCTCTCCCTTTCTGTTCTTCTCCACTGGCTATTTCTATCCTCATAAGCACCTCCCAAAATTCCAGCCTCAGACATACAACGCTTATTTTTATCCCCACCCCCTCATCTTCACCACATCCTACTCTAGCTGACTCACCCTTTCCCAGTTTCCTAACAACAACAAAACACCTCTTTTTTTGGAAACTTTTCTTTCTAGAACTTCCTTTCCCTGTGCGGGGGACAACCCACTTAAGTCTAAATTCAGGGTGTTAGGGAAAACCAGCCTGCAGGCATAATGAGCCTGGATTCATGTGGGTCAGCGCTCCAAGGGGGAGGTGCTGAGACCAGCAGGCTGAGCTAGGAGGAAAAGATGCTAGACAGGGCAGTCCAAAGGGACAGAGGTGTGTCTACCCTTTGCTCCCCACCACCCAACCTCTCGCCTCCAATTGTACAGTACCCAGAGGAACTATGAAGAGCTTTGGTGCCCCTGGATGAGTGTGTATATGGAGGGAAGATTTGAGAGTTTGGAGACCCCAAGAAGAGAGTCATATAAAGAGACCATTCAAAGTCTGGAACGGCAGGAGTAAAGGAGATAGGCTACCCTAGGAGTCTGGGGGCTACAATTCCTCAAGTAACAGTATGCATTTCATGCACACCATCCTGTGGTAATCAGGCTGTTGAACCATGCAGGTGTGGAGGCAGGATCCCTAACCCAGGCCCACCCCGCCCTTACTCTCAGGTTCTATAACCCCATGCTGTGGAGCAACAAACTGCCCTGGGTCTGAGAGGATATCCTGGGGGAAATGAATTGAGGTAGATCTGGCTGGCTTTGGAAGTCTGGGCCACACAGTCCCCGAAACCAGGAGCCTTTGTCAGAAGTGCTGGAGAAAGGGGATGGGGTCGCTATTGTCTAGCCAGGAGCCCTGAAGCAGAGCCCAGCCACAGGGCCTCTGATAGACCTGGGCTGGGGATGGGTCACTAAGAAAGAGCAGCAAGGGAACGGAGTGGGTGATGAGGGTGCTTTGGGGACAATGGTGAGGCTACTGCTTTCAGACATGATCCAAATGAGAGTCACACCAGGCAGACAAACTTCCATCATAGGCATCTATTTCATTTGAGCCAGAAGTCTATAGACTTCAGCTTGGGAGTCAGAGGGAGGGGCTGGCAAGGGGGAGGGTACATGGTATGCTCCCCAGGGAGTTTAATAAGCCTCAGTGTAGAGTGCTCAGTCTCATACTTAAGTGCAGAGCTCTGTAAGGAAATAAGGGCTCTGTCCCCTCCCATCACAGCCCCTGCCATACATCCCCCAGCATCAGGGCCAGCAGATGGTTCCTCCCATCATATTTCACTCCTTTCTCCTTTCTATTCACCTAACAGAAGCTGTGGCCACAGCCCTGGGGTGACAAGTGCTCCTTTCTGTGGACCGGCCATAGCAGTGGCCACCAGGCAGCAGGAACTGACAAGACCCTAACTCCAGGATGTAATGGCACAGTCTTCCAGCACTATAGCAAACATGCTTGTGGGTAATTACCTGCACATACAGGGCCTCTTTCCTCCCTCCTCCCTCCCCCCTGAATGGAGCAGCTAGGGACGATTCCCAAAAGAACACAGGAGGCTGGGTTTGCAAAGCCTGGTGAGTGTAACACATCCAGATGAGGAGTCACAGGAGGCTGGATGTACTGAGGACAGCAGCCCTTCCCATGGCCTGGCCTTTCCTGTGCAGGACCCTCCACCCTCCACCCAACAGGCCACTTTCAAGGACTGAGCCAGGCAGGAGGTCCAGGGCTTCCCAGACAAGGAGCTGGGAAGTGGGCCTGGGCAAGTAAACTCTCAGGGCTCCCCCAGATGGTCGTGGCCCTGGCCATGAAGGCTGTAGGTGATGTCCTCCCACAGGTCATCCAGACGGGCTTGCAGCTTGTTCAGGGCCTTGCCACTGTCCGCTTGTTGGAAATCCGGGGCGAAGGCGCTGTGGCCCGGCGGGGGTGGCGCTAGCTGCTGTTGGACCTCCTCAGTCTCCTGGTCGATGGCACGAGTGAAGGCAGCGATCTGCTGGAAGGTGTCATGTCGGAAAGCCTGGAGTCTCTGTCGCACCTGTTCGGAGATCACTTGGGGGTCTAAGCCGGCCCCCTCCTCAGTCCCGTCTGTGCTGGCGCCGGCAAAAGCACTGCTGAGTTCTTCGCGCAGCTGGTCCAAGTTCTGCTGGATGCGCGCGTGCAGAGCCTTGGCCTTGAGCGTGAGTTTGCGTGAGAGCGCCTGCACGCAGCGGCTGAGGCGCTTGGGGCTGGCGGCGGCATGCGGAGCCACACTACGGTGCAGCTCCTGCACTTGGCGCCCGATGCCGGTCACCAGGCGCTCGGCGTAGGGGTGGAAGAGCTCCTTGACGCGGCCAGTGTGGTGCGCCACGCGGCTCTGCAGTTCCTGCAACAAGCCCCGCGCCTCGTCCACGCCCCCCAGCAGCTGGGCCTTGGCGTCTTCTCCGACCAAACGCAGCTGCTCTTGCAGCTCCTGTGCGTGCAGGGCCACCTGCTCCATCAGATCCATTGTGTAGGGCTTCAGCTGCTGTCGCAAGCCCTCCAAGTTCCAGCCCACTAGCTGGTGCGCCTCTGCCATGTAGGGCTCCAGGCGCGCCCTCACTTCCTCCAACTCCTCCTGCAGCTGCTGCCGCATGCCCGCCGGGTCAGGTGGGAGCCGCGAAGGCCCCCGTCCCTGCCCACTCAGAGGGCCCAGCTTTTCCAGGAGCTTGTCCACGTTGTTGAGGTCTTGCTCAAGGCTGTCCTTCAGGCTCCTGGGGAAGGGGACAGACATCCAGGCCATCAGACCCCCTGCTCCCGTTCATTATCTCCTTTGTCTCAGAGACATAGAGTGCAGATCCTCTGGGGAAACTGAGGACGCAGGGCGGTGGCCCCAAGGCCTGGGGCTCTAGGCTTAAGCTCTGGCCTGCCTCAACCCCTCACACTTAAAGCACAAACACATCGCACAGGCAAATCCACACCCACAGCACTGTGCAAGCACCTACAGATGCACCGAGACTCTCACGCCGTCCTTTCATTCTGGGGGCTGTATTGGGGATCTTCTGCTGATCCAGACACCATGCCTCAGTGGGCCAGGGACCAGCAGCTACAGCTAGGTGAAGGAGAGGGCTGTGGACAGGCGACACTGAAGAGCCCTGGATTGACAGGGAAGTAGGGCAGAGGCAGCCCCACCCCTGTTCCTGTGTCTCAGTGGGGACCATGGAGGGTGAAAAATCATGGACAACACACCACCCCATCCCCCGCTGCCTCTTCCCTGCCCCACACCCCTTGCCCTGGCCACTCACACATGCTCCCGTGCCAGCTTCTGCTGCTCCATCCTGCCTTTGTCCCCACTGCTCTGGCTGAAGTAATCCCAGAAGCCTTTCCTGGCCTGGGTGGCTGAAAGCACTACGAATAGGGATGGGGTGATTAGGGGCTGGGTTCTCCTCTCCCATGGTGCACAGGCCACTCAGTACAGCCTCCAGCACACTTCCCATTGAGTCAAAGTCAAGGTCAGAGACCCACCTGACAGGAGAGCCAGCACCCAGGTGAGGGCTGCAGCCATGCTTGCCATTACCAATCCTGAGAAGGAAGGAGGCCTGGTTAGAGCGGAGAAGAAACAGCAGGGATGCCTCCTAGGGAACTTGCTCAGGGCAACCTGCCCCCAGTCCTCTTAGCCCTTCCTTGGGGTCTCCAGAGCACAGAGCTGTTGAGACTCAAGAAGCCTGACCCAGGTGAATCCAAGAGGCTGGGAGAGAAGGTGTCCTCAGACATGGCGAGGGCTGCTCCTGTCTCACCTCAGTCACACAGTAGGGAGCTTTGCAGAGCCTCCCCTCCTACCACCACCCCCTGCCCAGACCCCAGGAGCAGCTCCCTGGACTCCTGTGACACCTCCCCCTGCACACTGCCTTCCTGCCTCTCATGTCATGGTGGAAAAACTGAGGCATATCAAGGAGGAAGAAGCAACTCTTTCCCCAGTGCTCCAAGAGGATGTCTTGGTGTCCCCTCTACCAGCTCTCGCCTGAGGCCCCCTAGGGTCCCTTCGCTTAGGACTCCAACCTCACTCCCTCTGCCCTGGCTGCTCACCTGCTCTGTTCTGAGTCCAGAGAGCAGATATTCTGCTTTATACTCCAGGGGCCTGGGCTTCTGGCAACAATTGTTCTGAGTAAATACCACGTGGAAGTTCAAAGAAGGTTGACCTCAGCTGCCTCCCAAAGCTCACCTTCTGCCCTTGTCCTGGCACCCAGAGGGTTAATGAGTGCCGGTATCAGGAGGCTTTCTCAGTAGAGAAGCCTTCCTGGAAAGCCTCCCTAGGGATGGGGCTGAACTCCTCACCCGGTTCCCCACAAGCCCCAAGACCTTCACTGACCTGCTGGCTGGCCCATCAATAGAGAGGAGCCTGTTTGTCTGCTGAGGGCCCCTCTCTTATGCAACTACCCAGAGGCACTGTGCCCCAGCTGGCCAGATGGCAACAGTGGCCAACTGTCAACCAGGACCTCAGCAGCCCTTGACAGCTCCAGCATAAGCTACTCAGATAGCCTGGTAAGAGCCAGCATTCATAGGGTTAAAGACCTCCCCCCATACGGGTGGTGCCTGTGGCTCAAAAGGGCAGGGTGCCAGCCTCATAGGCCAAAGATGGTGGGTTCAAACCCAGCCCCAGCCAAAAAAAAAAAAAGACCTCCCCCATCCTGCTTTAGGAAATAACCCTGGAGCAAGCAAGGGGAGCCAGGTGGTGGGGATGAGATGATAAGAGGCATCTGGGCCAGGGACTCAGGGCCCAAAGAATTGGAGCAAGAGGAGAAAGACTGAACTCCACCCACAAGGCCTCTGAGACAAGTGAGCCAGAAAGGCCACATCCTTCTCTGACGACATGCCTGCTCCAAGCACTCCTGCTGCTTGCTCCTAAATGTATACTGCATGGATGCCCTCTCCTCCAGTTCCACCATCATCACAGCCCCCAGTTGTCTCCCACCCCTCCAGGAGATCTCTCTGCCACAGTCCTGCAGTTCACTCATCCTCTAAGATGGCTTTTCCCAACTCATTTCCAGTCTCATCCCCTGCTACGGAAAACCTTGGCATCCCCCGAGCACAACACCTATTCCCACTGCTTGAAATAACCTATCGTGGCTCAAGTGGCTAAGGCGCCAGCCACATACACCCAAGGTGGCGGGTTCGAATCCCCAGCCCCGACCCGCCAAACAACAATGATGGCTGCAACCAAAAAATAGCCAGGGGTTGTGG
>NW_003852481.1:8364182-8368998 GCF_000181295.1 Otolemur garnettii
CACCTCCCAGGGAGCACAAAGGAGGAAAATGACAAGGGTGTATTCCTCACCTCTAAAGACACATCCCAGATATTGCTCGTTGTACTTTTACTGACATCCCAGTGCCCAGGGCTTAGTCACATGGCTACAGTTAGCTGACTAACTAACTGAGGGACTGTTAGGAGGCTGGGAAATATAGTTGTTGTTTCAAGTGGCTGTATGTCCAGCTGAAAAAAGGACTTGGTTACTCAGAAAGAAGAATGGCTTTTCATAGTCCTCACTGCATAGCTCCAATTTCACGGCCTTATACGAGCAGTCGCTGAAGGGTACCTGATGAAAAGTAACTGCGGAGGATGGCAAGACAGAAGGCAGAGAGACTATTTAGAGCTATTTCAGTAATCCAGGTAATTAATCCAGTAATGAAGGGCTAAGGAAGGCGTGGTAGTGAGGGTTGGTAGATAAAGTATATATCTGAAGGATATTAAGGCAGTAGAATTAATAGCACTTGGCGACTGATTGGTTGAGGGAGGTAAAGGGGTGGAAGGAATTCAGATGATTCCCAGGGTTCTAGGTAGATGAGTCTTCCTTTCCCCAACAACAGGAGCCTAGTGAAGAAAGAGCAGATTGGAGTTCAGTTTAACAGGAGACCCTACTGGAACCTACGCTGGCTCTCTGACGGACATAGGGCAAGCCCAGTTGAGCTGTCTATTTGCACAATAGCTGAGAAGCTTCCTAAGATAAAATGTGTTTGAAAAGAAAAAAGCAACAGGAACTACAACCTCCCTTATCAAAAGAGAAGAGAGACTTGAGAGTATTTTGGAAGCGTGTGTTTTCAAGGGTTGAAAGAACATGAGAGCATAGAGCTGAGACAATTTGGATTTTTTTTTTTGAGACAGAGGTTCGCTCTGTGGTCCAGGCTAGAGTGCCATGGCGTCATAGCTCACTACAACTTCAAACTGCTAGGTTCAAGTGATTCTCCTGCTTCAGCTTCCTGAGTAGCTGGGACTACAATCATGCCATGATGCCCAGCTAATTTTTCTATTTTTTTTTTTTAAATAGAGGGCAGAGATGCTTTGCTCTCACTGGTCTCAAACTCCTGACCTCAAGGGATCCTCCTGCTTTGGCCTCCTAGAGTGCTAGAATTACAGGCATGAGCCAAATCCTGACAATTTGGATTTTAATTATTATTTGTACCTACTGGCTGGTGTTGCCCTGTACCCGAAGGCCATCCTCTGGGGATGCTCTGGTAGTTGGTATAGATGTCTGGAGCGCAGGAGAGAGGTCTCAGCTGGACATTGAGTTTTGGGAGACATTGGCCTATAGCAGTAGAAGACTTGGGAGTGGATGAGATAACCCAACGAGTATGTATCAGAAGAAAAGAACAGAACTGAGGTCAGAAAACTCCAGTGTTTATGAGAAATCTGGGAGGAAATGACCTCAACAGGAAGCCTTTGGTGGAGAAAATTAATGCTCTCCAAAAGTCCATACATTCCCCTACATTTCCCAGACTCCTTTACAATGAGGGTGGCCCATATGATTAGCTCTGGCCAGTGGGCTGGGAGCAGGAAAAAAAAGGGGGTCCCTTCTGGTGGAGGACAATTAAGAGTCGATGCAAGTTCTCCATACTTTCTCCCAAGATGGCACCATTCCTAGAGGGAGGGAGAGGGTCTGTATTCTCACTTGGCACTTGGAGGAGCCCCTCCCACCTACAGGAGATCCCATCAGAGAAGTATCATCAAAAGAGAGAAGAATCATAGTAAGTGTACTGGTTAAACTAGAAATCTGGCTAGTCTGAGAGAGACCCAAAATAACCGTGACTTACACAAGTTAGACATTTATTTTTTCCTCCCACATAAAACTGTGTGCTGGTTTTAGCAGACTGCCCCACAAAGCTGTCCAGGGTTTGGAGGCTCTTCCATTCCCTGTGTGTTGCCCTTGTCCCCATACTCTAAGGTAGCTCACCACCATGTCCCCATGGGAAGGTAGAAGGAGAGAGAAGAGTGTAATCTCCCTTCTATTTTTTTTTTTTTGAGATATGATCTCTTTTATTTATTACCCAAAATATCTTAATCTTGGCTGGATTCAAGACTTAGAAGTGGAAGCTCTCAGAGAGGACAGCCTGCGTCTCTTGACCATCTGTTCCTGGCGCTTTTCTTTGGCCTCCTTCATTCTCTTGGCCGAAAGTTTCGCATATTCAGCAGCCTCTTCCTTATTTTTCTTAGCACGCTGTTTCTTCAGAGCAATACGCCGGCATTTAAGTTGCAGGACACGTGGAGTTACAAGATGCTGAATCTGGGGTGCTTCGGCCTTTGGTTTCTCACCTTCTCTGTTTAAGGGCTTTCTCACAATACATCAGCTAACATCATCTTCTTTAGATAGAGTGAAAAGTTTGTGGATTCTGCTAACTCTTTTTTGGGACCCAGATGCCCAAGGTACCACAGTATTGGTCAGTCCAGGGATAGCCTTCTCTCCCTTTCTTTTACAATAACCACGGTGAGGACACTCAGCTGGGCATCCACAACACAACCCCAGATTGACTTGCACTTCCTTTCTCCAGTTCTCCTTGGTCTCTAACGGGAATGCCCCTTACTCAGCATCAGGTGGACCCACCATGATTCAAGACACCCTGCTTCATGGGGAAACCTTGCTTGTCATTCCCACCACTGATTCGGACCCCATGACCCTTCCCTTCTTTACCCAGAACATCATCAGCAACTTCCGTGGCCAGACACTTCTCATGGAATGCGTGAAGTTTGCATTCATTGTCCACTTCGATGAGTTTCTGGCAGCCAGTGGCTGGGAAGGAGATACTTAGCTTCGTCCTGAAGCAGCTGATTGCCTCCCTACTCTCCCTTCTGTTAATGACAAAATCATAACTTCTTCTCCCACTTCACTGGTCAGAACTAGTCACGCTGCCTATAAAGTATGGAGAGCTTGCATCTATTCTTGGGAACTATCATCTTTATTTTGAATGGCCATGAGTCTAGCGCCCAGTTAAAAATCAGGGACTCTACCCTCATAGGTTGCTGGTGGGAATGTGACATGGTGCGATGGCTTTGGAAAACAGTTTGGCAGTGACTGAGTGGTTAAATTATGGAATTCCCCTGTGACCTAGCAATTCCACTCCTAGGTATAAACCCACGGCAAACAGCACACCCACGAAAACTTGTTTGTGAATGTTCATAGCCACATTGTTCAGAATGGTCAAAAAATGGAAATAACCAACTGTCCATCAACTATGAGTGGATAAACAAAATGTGGCATAACATATAATGGCGTGTGATTTGGCAATAAAAAGGAATGAAATACTGACACACGCTACTACATAGATGGACCTCAAAAGAAATAAAATAAAATGAAACAAACTTCCTTTTGGCTGGAGATGCCATCTTCCAGTAATTCACCAAAATGACAAACACAAAGGGAAAGAAGAGAGGCCCCTGATACATGTTTTCTCAGCCTTTTAGAAAATATAGAGTTGTTCCTTTGGTCACATATATGCGAATCTACAAGAAAGGGGATATTGTAGACATCAAGGGAATGGGTACTGTTCAAAAAGGCAGGCCACACAAATGTGACCATGGCAAAACTTGAAGAGTCTACAATGCTACCCAGCATGCTGTTGGCATTGTTGTAAACAAACAAGTTAAGGGCAAGATTCTTGCCAAGAGGATTAATGCTCGTATTGAGCATATTAAGCTCCCTAAGAGCCGAGATAGCTTCCTGAAGTGTGTGGAGGAAAATGATCAGAAAAAGAAGGAAGCCAAAGAGAAAGGGACCTGGGTTCAACTAAAGTGCCAGCCTGCTCCACCCAGAGAAGCCCACTTTGTGAGACCAACGGAAAGGAGCCTGAGCTCCTGGAACCCATTCCCTATGAACTCATGGCATAATAAGCATATAACATAGAACACAGGAGTACCAGTGGACCCACGTTTTTAGGTGCAAGAACCTATTTGTTCCCCATGAGCTCATGGCATAATAGGTGTACAGCATAGCACACAGGATAACCAATAGGCCCCATGTAACAGTGATACAAGATGCTGGAACCTGTTTCCCATGAATTCAAAAGTCAATCAATGCTTTGTCACATTCAATGGCAAGGTCCCTCTCTGAGCTACTGGAACCTCTTCCCTATGAATTCATGGCATGGTAGATAAAAGTAATAGCCTACTGCTACTGTGAAAATGTTTCTTGTTCATTCACTAAAAGTGCGATTTTTTTCCCCAAAGAAGTATTAAAGTAAATTTTAATGTGTCCTAAAAAAAATAAAAAAATAAAACAAGCCAATCACAAAAGACCACATATATAATTCCACTTATATGAAACTTCCAGAAAAGACAAATCTATAGAGACAGAAAGTAGGTTAGTTGTTGCCTAGGGCTATAGGAGTTGGCAAGGTAGAGGTGGAGATTAGTTGGGAAGAAAGGCAGAATAACTGCTAATAAGTATGGGGATTTTGTTTAAGGATGATGAGAAAAGTTTTAAACTTAGATCGCGATGATAGTTGTGCAAATCTGAGGATGTAATAAAACCATTAAATGATAGTGACTTTTATAGCATGTGAATTAAATCTCAATAAGGATTTTTTAACATCAGGTATCCTATAACTGGGGAAGAAGAGGATAATGAAGACATGAGAACGGCTTGCAGCCCTCTTTCACACCAAGGAAGGCAAGATTTCAAGAGTGAAGAATTAATGGCGTCCCACTATGGCAGATTGAGCACAGCTAAAGGCATGTTCAATGGTTTTCTGTCTCTACTCTTAAAAGAAGCATTCCTAACCACTTCACACACATTGGGTTGGCTGTTAATTTTTTAAAAAACTTAAAAAGGGGCT
>NW_003852481.1:8369474-8372296 GCF_000181295.1 Otolemur garnettii
AAAAAAAAAAAAAAAGAAATCAGAATGTACACTTAAAAACAAAATGCTCACAAGGGTTCCCAGTTACTTGTTGTATTTTAATGCTATGTTAAGTATAAATACCTTTCTTTTTGGAGTATATTTGAGATACATTATTGATTTTTTAAAACAGACCTCTATTAGCTGGTAACCCTTGTAAGCATTTTGTTTGTTTTGAAAGAAGTTCTATTTGCAAAAAGAAAAATAATTAGACTGTAAGTGAAAAGCAGTCATTAATATATAACATGCATGTGTCTACAGTTGCAAGAGAGAGAATTAGTAAACTAGAAAGTAGATCTGAGAAATCACTAGAAAGAATCATAAAAACATTATTAAAAGACAAAAGATACGAAGTAGAAGTCAACAGACACAGTGGACAGAATGGGAAGGTCCAATATATGTTCATAGTAGATGTTCCATGAAGAGAATAGAGGGGCCGTGGACAGGCAATGGCCTGGATGGACAGGATGATGGCTGAGAAATTTAAAAATTGAAGAAAATGTGACCTGAATCTTCAGTTGCATGAAGTATTATGAGTCCTGGTAGGAGACATTAACAAAAATCCAAACCAAGACACATCATGGTGAATCTGCAGAGGATCAAAGACCATAAATATCTTAAAATCAACCAAAGAAAAAGACTAATTATCTACAAATGAAGTAGGAACAGACTGTCAACTGACTTATCAGCAATGTGTCATCAAAAGACTAAAAGATGAATTGTCAACCAAGAATTATACACAGGTGAACTATTCAGAGTTAGAAGTTAATTTCAGAGAAAGAAAGTTTACTACTCACAGATCCTCATGGAAAGCACTACTAAAAATCTGAAAAGGAAACAGAACCCAGAAAAAAGAAGTGGAATAAAGAGAAACATGGGGAGCAATGAAATTACTAAATGTTTAGGTAAATCAAAAAAGCATTAGAGAAAAAACACCCCCCATGATATTAGTTATTACTAAAAATTGGTCAAATACCGGCAACTTAACAGATCTCTGCCTCACAAGATATGTGTGTGCACAGTTTTTCTTATTCACTGCTATATTTTCAGTACTCAGACCAGTGCTTACCATGTGCTTCAGGGGCTCAAAAAACATATATCCATGAAGGGACTATTTTGGTGTTAAAAATAAGGAGGAACGAATAATTTGCCCAAGGGAACATGGAAGTGGAAAAGGAGAGATCAAAGTTAAAGCACTCTGCAGTCTTTGCATTATTCAGGAGGAAGATAGGAATATTGATTATCTTTAGACTTTGTGAGGTCAGACAAGAGTATTAAAATTTTAAGGATAACCCATTAAAAGAATAGAAAGAACGGGTGACTTTAAAACTAGTGTATTGGGAAAAGAAACTAAAGAGCAGCTGACTGACGTCTAGTAAAAGAAGGTGGATTGATCGCGTGCATTAGCCTTCGCTATTTTCTGAAATCACGATAAGACGGCATCAAAGTGCACTTTTTAAAAAAACTCATCAACCCACAACATAGAAAAAGAGGCCAAAGCAACAACGTTTTGGAAGCTGAAAAGCTGTCAAATGGTCAAATCGTAGTAACCAGGCACAACTGAGATGAATTTTGAAGTTACAGTGGAAAAAGTCAGAAGCCCCCTGATTTGCACAACCAAACTCCCCCAAAGCTCCAATATTAGCATAAACAGATTGTTTGGAAAGGTGGGTGATAGTGGGGCTAAAAATATGGCAACTAGCTGAGAGTCTGTTTCAGAAGCAGCCATCTTCTTTAACTCTGCTCAGCTACGTTACCACCCTGTCCCCACAGCAAGCAGAAAACCAGAGGCTTGGCCAGGCATGGTGTCTCCTGCCTGTAATCCCAGCACTCAGGGAAGCCAAGCGGGGTGCATTGCTTCAGCTCAGGAGTTAGAGACCAGCTTGAGCAAGAGCGAGACCTATTTCTACCAAAAATAGAAAACCTACCTGGACATGGTGGCACTGCCTATAGTCCCAGCTACTTGGGAGGCTGTGGGCTAGGCTGACACCCCAGGGCACTCAACCCCAGGGCAACAGAGTAAGATAGTCTCAAAACAAAACAGAAAAACCTAGAGACTTATTCTCTGGAAGGGACAAAGGAGTGGGCCTCTCCACTGGGGAAAAGTAGGCATTGTTGGAGGCTAGGCTTTTCTTGTAGAAAAAAAAAAGTAAGAAAAAAGTGATACATTAAATTTTGAGACTCCTCACTCTATAGTAGAAGAGCTTATCTGAAGAGCAGCCCCGGGTTTTGTGCACAAACAGTCTCTTGGTGAGCTGGTGGAAACAGCTGCCGGGGCAGGCAGGATGCTGACCTCTGATGGTGGGGAACAGCGGAGAAATGGAGACAGGAGGGGACTTGGAACGCGTCAAAGGCGTAAGGGCCCACTTAAAGCCGGAGCCCTTGAATTTGCAGTGGCTACATCAGAGTATTGTTTTCTCTAACAGAGCTCTATGGGGCGAAGCCGGAAAAGCAGACACTAGATTGATGCTAAACGAGGTTTGGCTGGTGAGGGACAGAGGCCGAGTGCACAAGGGTCCCGGGTGCTGCGAGCAACTTGTTGGTTGGGAGGCAGAAGTGAGGAGTGGTGGGTGTGCAAGAGAGAAGCCAGGACCAGCCTGGGGCCTGGCAAAGACTATGTTGGAGGTGAAGGGGCCAGAGGTGGAGGGGCTCGGGGGCTTTGGTGTGCACATGTGGTCAGGGCAAGGAGGTCAGGGAGCTGAGAGGTGAGGCCTTGGAGAGATGTTGAGGTCACCAGGAAGGATAGCCAGACAGTACCAGCCTCAAGGAAGTAACATTCCAGAAAGAGCCACCCAGCCTGAGAG
>NW_003852481.1:8372391-8394422 GCF_000181295.1 Otolemur garnettii
CAGATGCTGAAGGCAGTGGGAAAACTGGGAGGGATAGACTTTTAAGATGCCGGACAGGGAGACTAAGCCAAAAACGAAACAGGAAAGGAGGATGGGTGTGGGGTCACCCATGCCTTATGGGCCTAGAAAAGAGGTTAATGACACATCAAATGTATCCGAAGCCTTAACGAAGGTGGCAACTGGCATGGAAGCAACCTAGTTGGGACCGGGAGGGCTGGGACCATGTTCTATGTGCTGGGCACCCTGCACAGTCCAGAGAAAAGAAGATGCAAGCCCTAATCTAGCACACTGGAAAAATGAGGAAGGGCTCAGCATGGCTGGAGGATGGTGGTGGGAAGCAGCGTGGGAAGCTGGGCACACAGCAGGCCTCTCTGCCTTCCACAGTCCCGCCCAATAGAGTCTGAAAAGACTGACTGACAATAATCTCTCTATAGAGCAGCGATCACATGCCCAGTATTTATTTACCTTCATTATCTGCAATGCTCGAGACAATACTCTAAGCTGTTAGCGTCATTTTATTTACAGAGAAACTGAGGCTCAGAGAGATTCAGTATCTCTTTTTTTTTTTTTTTTTTTTTTTTGGCAGTTTTTGGCTGGGGCCTGGTTTGAACCCGCTACCTCCGTTATATGGGGCTGGCGCCCTACTCCTTTGAGCCACAGGCGCCACCCAAGATTCAGTATCTTGCTCAAAGTGTTTTGTTTTAGTTTTTTAATAGAGTCTCACTCAGTCACCCTCAGTAGAGTTCTGTGGCATCATAACTCACAGCAGCCTCAAACTCTTGGACTCCAGAGACACTTTTGCCTCAATTTTTCATTTTTAGCAGAGACGAGGTCTCGCTGTTGCTCAGGCTGGTCTTGGACTCCCAAGCTCAAGCAATCCACCCACGTCAGCCTCCCAGAGTGCTAGGATTACAGGCCTGAGCTACCATGCCCAGCCTTGCTCAGAGTCTTGCCCTCGGCCAATTCCAAGTCTATATGACTCCAGATTCTATGCGTGGTACACTCTCCTATGCTTGGGAGCTGAAAGAGGGCTCAGCTCTAAGACCAGAACCACAACAAAGAGCCTCTACATTTCTCATTGAGAGAAGGCAGGGACCCACAGCACTCAGCAGAATACCAGGTCCTATCCACCCCCTTCCTGCGGGGTTATAATTCGGGAGAACGAGGCTGTTGAAATATAGAGGAGTCCAGGTCCATGTGTCAGCTGGTCTGGGTACACGAACAGTAGCCCAGGGTCAGCCAGGAAAAGGACAGCCAAGCCTAAGTACAGCTGCCAAGTCATCACCTCTGTGATGGAGCAGGGTCCACTTCTCCCTCCTCGTCCCATCCTGCATGTAAACATGTCCCTCTGTTTCCTTCCTCTCCTGCCCCTGCATTGGCAGGGCCAGCTCTAGCTATAGCCAGGACACCAGGTCCTTGGGTCCTCTGGCAGCCACTGTGACCTGTTTACTCTCCACTGACTATACCCATCATGTCTGAGAAATAGCCGGCAGCTAGATGTTTGTGTCAGAAACACCTGCTGGTGGCGCAATAGCTGGGTGGGACCAGTGACGTGGACTCTGATACCACGAAAAGTACCAAGCACATTCTGGGTCAACACGGTGATGGCGTGCCAACAAAGACACAAATGTTAACTATTTATTTGTTTGGCTTTTGTTTATCTATCTTTTCCAAACAGTGAGTTGCAAAATAAATATCTCTATGGGATTTTATAGAGAGGGGCCTTCAAAATGTATTGAAAAGTCACCGAGGGACCAGGTGTGGTGGCTCGTGTCTGTAATCCTAGAACTTTGGGAGGCGAAGGAGAGAGGATCACTTGAGGACGGGAGTTTGAGACCAGCCTGAGAAACATAGTAAGACCCTGTCTCTACAAAAAATAAAAAAACATAACTGGGCATGGTGGCATGGGTCTGTAGTCCTAGCTACTGGGGAGACTATGATAGGAGGATTGCTTGAGTTTGGGGGTTCTAGATTTAGGTTACAGTGAAATATGATTGCACCACTGCACTTCAGCCTGGGTGACTGAGCAAGACCTGGTCTGAAATAAACAAATAAATAAATAAGTCACCGAGAAAAGGCAATTTCTCATAAGATCAGGATAAGGCAGGCCAATGGATAAGTTTCTGGTGGCCTCCCAAGATCCAGGGACAGAATTAAGCATGGCTGACTGTTTTTACTATGAGGTCCCATCTATGAAGACATTATCATATTAACTAAAATTAATCAATACTTTTTTATCTTGTTCATATTTTTAAAATATAATGTAGAAATAGTATAAAATGCAGACAAGTGAAGAGAAAAATAATCACCCATAATTCCACCATCATCATTTGTATACGCTACTCATCCATAATTTTTATCTAGGCATACATTTCTATGAACATTTTACAAATTTATTTTTGTGGGATCAAGTTGTTTAGTGACCTGATTTATCACTTAAAGGGTATATCATACATCTACGACAAGAAATGTTCATCTACAATATGATTTTTTTCACAACCTGATTGTTTTTGCTGGGGTTTTTTTTGTTTTTTGGCTGAGGCTGGGTTTGAACCCACCACCTCCGGTATATGGGGCCGACACCCTACTCCTTTGAGCCACAGGTGCTGCCCACACAATCTGATTTTTAATAGATGTTAATATTGACTCACCATGCCTTAAAAATCTCCTCTTGTATGTTGCTTTGTTTTCAAATGTTTTAATTATAAACAACACTGCAATGAAGATCCATAATAGCCAAATGCATGCATCTTAAAGAAATGCATTATTTCCTTCAGATAATTTTTTTTTTTTTTTGAGACAGAGTCTTACTATGGCGCTCTTGGTAGAGTGCGATAGCATCACAGCTCACAGTAACCTCAAACTCCTGGTCTCAAGAGATCCTCTTGCCTCAGCCTCCTGAGTAGCTGGAATATAGGTGCCCACCACAACCCCCAACTACTTTTTTGTGTGTGTGGGGGGGGAGTTTTGGCCGGGGCTGGGCCAAAACCCCCAGTATATGGGGTCAGTACCCTACTCCTTGAGCCATAGGTGCCACCCACACCCAACTACTTTTTAGAGATGGGATCTCTTGCATAGGTTGGTCTTGAACTCCTGAGCTCAAGCAATCTACCCACCTCGGCTTTCCAGAGTGTTAGGATTAGAGGAGTGAGCCACCACGTCTGGCCTAAAATAAATTTCTAAATGAAAAAACATTTTCTGAGCAAGTACATTTCTATCCACAAACCTTTTGCTATAACTCTGGCAAAGGAGGCTTGAATTTTGAGAAATGAATACACCACAAAGTCTCCAGCAATCTTCTCTCTATGCTACTTTTGTGGACTTTGAGACCAACATGGCAGATTGAACACATATTATCTAATCTTACTTTATGAAACTCTCCTTAAACTATCGTGAAGAGATTTTTTTTTTTTTTAAAGAAAAGATATAGACCCATAGGAATAAGAGGAAAGAAAAAAAATACACTGAAATTTCGGAAAATAGAAAGCAGATGGACCAGTTGCAACTAATTTTGCTGCCTGGGACTGCAGGTCTTAGGTTGGCAGTGGGGACAGATAGGCTCCAGTGTGACACTTGCTGAATTCCCAAAAGGCCAAGGGATTGGAGCAGACCTGCTGCTGATCGGTGCTGCACCTGTGTGGGAATTAAGTCTTTTTCTCAAGACCCCTTGCAGCCATCTGCCAGAAATTTGTCATAATAAACACGCAAATCCATAATGTCTACTCCATGAGAGAGGTGTCCTCAGACTTATGAAGTGTGGGGCAGCCCTGAACTGGAGTCACCAGTTACCGCTGAAATAGAAGTGAATGATGAGGCCATTATAAAATACGAAAGACTGATGGAAACTACTTAAGAAGCAATTAGAGATTTAGCTTCCCTGTCTCACCTTGGCAGAAGATTAGAGGATTATTCTCTGAAAGGGGAGAAGTCACTGGAAAGGGAAATGCCAGGCAGAGTTGAGGGCAGGAGTCCTGCACTAGAAACAGAAAGATGAAATCCAGGTATCCCCTCGGAATGCTGAGTCCCCATCCTGCTTCTTCTACTGGGCCCCAGGAACACTGGAATCCAGGCATTTACCCTCCAGGCAGGAAAATGGGAGAAACTTCTCAGAGGAACATGACCAGCTAAAGATTTTTACATTGAAGGTTTCCCAGCTAAACATTCTGATGGATCACCCTATAGTGAAGTTCATGGTCAAAAAGTGCTACCCATGAAGTTGGAGCTTCAAATCACCTGTCCCCACTCTTAAACAGACAACCAAAGATTACCAGTCAATCCGAGGAAAGATCCTAATATAAAATATAAAGACCAAGGGCAGTGCCTGTGGCTCAAAGGAGTAGGGCACCGGCCCCATATGCTGGAGGTGGCGGGTTCAAACCCAGCCCTGGCCAAAAACTGCAAAAAAAAAAAAACAAAAAACTATATATATATATATATATAGAGAGAGAGAGAGAGAGAGAGACCAAAACTACAAAACTAAAGCAAACAAACAAACCAACATTAAAAAAAGAACCGAGAGAAAACTGAGAACATCCCAAAGCGAATTCAAAATTCAAACATATATTACATTTACTAAACATAACAGAATACTAAAAAAGAATGTTCACAGACTACTAGTAATTAAAGGCCTTGTAAATAAAAAAAAAAAAAATGTTAGCAGAAATTTAAAAACTGGATAGAGAGTAAAGACGTACTCCAGAAAAGAGAACAAAAGAGATAAGAAAATTAAAAGACCTGTCCAGGAAGGTCCTGTGATTGGAAAAGATAAAGTGGTACAGTTGACTTGGAAAACAAGTCAGCGTTATTTGATGAAGACGAACATATACTGTATTTTTCCATGTATATCGAGCTCCCCTATATAATGTGCACTCACATTTTCAGGAAAAAATCTTTCATTTTAATTCGTTAAAGGAGGGCAGAAGTGGCCGCGCAGTGGCCGTGCGGTTGCCGTCTCTCCCGAGAGGCAGGAGGTGCAGAGCAGGCCTCTGTAGAGAACCAAGAGTGGTCCAGGCGACTTGAGCTTTACCGCCCCCAGCTGTTCCCTTCCAGCCCACCCTCCGGCCCACGTTCTCTCGTTGCCCATTCCCACTCAGGTCCTCCAATGAGGAGCCTGCCCCAGGCTCCTGATGGTAGATCTCTGCCCTTTCCCAGCTGCTTCATCTTTAGTGGAGTTGGCCCCAATCTGAGATCCCCCACTGGGGGAAGAGGATGGGCCAGGAGGGGACACTTGGGGGAGATTGGGCACTCAGGTCATCTGGACCACTCTCACCTGCCCCCTGGACTTGCTCTCAGCAGCTAGCTCTGTGCCTCACACCTCTTGCAACAGAAAGCAAAGCCACTGTGCAGCTACGCTGCCTTCCTGTCACCAAGGTCTCCATGCTAACCCTTGCGTAGCTACTGGGAGCGTGTCTGCTTCTGCTTCCAAGATGGTGGCAACAGTGGTGAGGGGGCAGCTAGGAAAGGGGGGACAAGGCAGAGGGGGTGTGATTACTGTATTCCAGGGTACTATTTTGCATGCAAATACTGTTATTGCTTTCTTTTTTTTTTTAAATTGGTTTTCTTCTGTTTTTGAGATAGTCTCATTTAATCGCCCTTGGTAGAGTGCCAAGGCGTCACAGGTCTCAGCAACCTCCAACTCCTGGGCTTAAGCAATTCTCTTGCTTCAGTCTCCCAAGTAGCTGGGACTACAGGTGCCCGCCATAATGCCCAGCTATTTGTAAAGATGGGGGAGTCTCACTCTTGCTCAGGCTGGTCTAGAACTTATGAGCTCAGGCAATCCACCACCGCGCCCTCCCAGAATGCTAGGATGGCAGGCGTGAGCCACCACGCTCAGCACTGTTATTGCTTTCTAGGGTTACATTTTTAACACATGAGCATAAATTAAAGAAAAAATATTTATATAGATATAGAATTAGTACTACCCATGTATAATGCACATCCTTACTTGTCCTTCAAAAATGTGGGCAAAGGCTCGGCACCCGTGGCTCAAGTGGCTAAGGTGCCAGCCACATACACCTAAGGTGGTGGGTTCAAATCCAGCCCGGGTCCACCAAACAATGATGGCTGCAACCAAAAAATAGCCAGGCATTGTGGCGGGCGCCTGTGGTCCCAGCTACTTGGGAGGCAAAGGCAGGAGACTCGCTTGAGCCCAGGAGTTGGAGGTTGCTGTGAGCTGTGATGCCATGGCACTCTACCCAGGGGGACAGCTTGAGGCTCTGTCTCAAAAAAAAAAGTGGGCAAAAAAAAATGTGCATTATACATGGAAAATATGGTATGTAATACATGATTTGGCAAGAAAAGATTTGTCAAATTCATTTATTTATTCAGTGACTATTGAGCCCCTACCAAATTCTAGTCACTGTGCAAGCATAAATGAGGTAGACAAGACGTCTGCCCTCTCAGAAACCACCAAGATTCTTCATCCCAGGGCAGCTGTAAAAGGTAGCCCATCTCTGGTTCCATTTTTTCCATAAGGCTTGGGGTCCCGTGAAAGAGTCCCTGGGTAGATTTCCTGCGCACAGAATGTATGTGGAAAGCAATAATTTATCTTGCAGTTCAACAGAAGAGTAAAAGTAAGACCAAAGCATGAAAGCACAGCAGCAGTTGAAAAATATTCCAGTTTAATTTTAAATACTTTGGAGCAGAGCAGTAAAAATAAGACCAAAATGAGAAAGCAATGTTAAAAAAGACCCAGTTTAATTTTAGTAATATTTTTTAACAGAGCTGTTCAAAGATAGAATGAATTATTTTGGGAAATGTTAAGTCGGGTGTTAGTGGCAATGTTCAGTACCAAGCAGGACTTATTCACTCAACAATTGAGCTCATCAGACAGGCGTTTCGCTAAGGTCTGTGTATTGGCAGTTAGCTGTTGGTGCATAACAATAACCCCAAAACTTAGTGTCTTAGAACAAGAGGAAACATTTATGATCTTCAAGGAACTAAAAGTAGACCTACTGTCTGATCCTGCAATTCCTCTACTAGGTATATACCCAGATGATCAAAAATTATTTTACAACGACATTTACACCAGAATATTTATTGCAGCTCAATTCGTAATTGCCAAGATACGGAAACAGCCCAAGTGCCCATGAACGCATGAATAGGTTAACAGATTGTGCTATATGTACACCATGGAATACTATGCAGCCATAAAAAAGATGGAGACTTCACATCTTTTATGTTTACCTGGATGGAGCTGGAACATATTCTTCTTAGTGAAGTACTTCAAGAATGGAAAAAAAAGTATCCAATGTACTCAATACTACTATGATGTCAATATATAGTCACCTACACATTCATATGAATGGCAAAACATAACTATAGTCCAGAAAGTAGAAGGGAAGAGGAGAGAGATGGGAGGGGAGGGGGGATATGGGAGGAGGGAGGGCATTTGGGGGGACCTCACCTAATGTGCATGATACGATGGTACATTTGAAAACTATTAAGAAATGAGTAAAATTGTGATGTTTTACTTAGTTCAATGTAAGTTTTTCATATCATATATCAAAGCAGTACACTGAACCCCATAAATGCATTAATGTGCAAAGTTATGATTTAATAAAAATGATAAAACAAAAAACATTTATGATCTCTCACGATTTCTGTGAGTCAGCAACTTGGCTATGCGTTTTTGACTCAGGGTCTATGGGGAGGTTGTAAGCAGGACATATCGGGGGCTGCACTCATCTGAAGGCTTGATTGAGGCTAAAGGATCTGACCCTATATGCCAACACTCCTTTGGGGCCCCTAAACCAGTCCCAAGGTGGCTCACTTTACTTGGCTGGTAAGTTGGTGCTAGCTGTTGAGGAAAGGGCTTCCGCTCCTCCTGTGTGGACCTCGGCACAGAACTGCTTGTGTGTCTTCACACCAGGGCAGCTATCTTTCCTGAGAAGACAGGAGAAGGCCAGATAGAAGCCACAATGCCCTTTCTGATCTGACCCTCAGGAGTCATGTCCCCTGACTTCCACAGTAACCTACTGATCACACGAGTCAGCCCCCTTCGGTGTGAGAGGGACCACACAAGGGTGTATATAATGGAGATGAGGCTCACAGGGACCATCCTAGAGGCCGACTACCACACCCTGGAAAGACGGTGATCAATAAACAAATGGGGTGCCAGAGCTTGAGAGCTGTTAGTCTAGATTTAGGATCATTGTTAAAGTTGATGTCATAGGAATTAGACTGCAAGACACCCTGGTTCCCCTCCCCACATCACTAATACAGCATCTCAGAGCCAGAAGCTCAAACCCTCCTCCAATGTAATTCTAATTCAGCTGCTTGTCATCAAACAGCAGGACAGCGAAGGTCTCCGTGTTCGCAGACCCAGAGACACAGAAGTGTTCTGATGACCCCAAGCTTGTGTTTCTCTTGGTAGAGAAGGCACTTCCTGTGTTCCTCCTCCTGGGGGAACATGGTGTCCTGTGACCATGGCAGGAGGACACAGCGTCCCATGGAGGAGCCGCTCCCAAGCCTGCCAGGGCAATCCCTCAAGAGCCCTAATCAGGGCCACTCGGTACACCAGAGTGTCCTTTATCCCGAAGTCACCTGGGAGCCAGAGGAAACTAGGGTAAGTCCCAGCCTGAAATTGTGCTGGCTCTGGGGGACTGTTGGGAAATGCTGATATGAGCTGGACTAGAGTCCAAAAAACACCCTCTTCTGGCACCCATGGGGACTCCAGCATAGGAGCACATGACTTATATATCTCAAGTACTTCCAGTCTTGCTGGCGGTAAGGACTGCATCCTGGAGAAGCTCTAGGGAATATTTATTGTTCATCTATTTCTGGTTTTAAAAGTAATACCCTTAAAATGGCTGTGATAAAACAACAACAACAACAACAAAACAGAAAATAACAGTGCTGGAGAGGATGTGAAGAAATTGGGACCCTCTATGGCACTGGGAGGAATGTAAAATGGTGCGGTGGCCATAAAAAACAGTTTGGTGGTCCTCAAAAAATGGAAGATAGAATTACCACGTGATCCAACACTTCCACCTTCTGGATCTATATTCAGGAGAGTTTAAAGCAAGGAGAGAAACATGTGTACACCTGTGTTCACAGCACCATTATTCACAGTAACGTAATGGAAAAAGACTTTTCTTTTTGAGGGGATGACAAAGTTCTTTGAAATAGTGGTGGTGGTTGCCCAACGCTGTGAATGTAATGAATGCCACTGAGTTACACATCTAAAAATAGCTAAAATGGTAAACTTTATGTTATATAACATTTTACTATAATTTAAAAATAATACTACAAGCCTCTCTCACCTCTGCTCCTTCCTGAGAGGGACCCACTTCCAACTCTCTTTGGAAGTGCTCTAAACTTTCTCTTTGTTCATCCGAAATAAACTCTCTCTTCGTTATCTTGGAAAAAGTAATAATACTAAAATGTTATCTGAAAACCCCAATATTATAAAAGTGTTTATAGTGGAGAGGAAAAACACTCACTACTGAGATGAGTCCTGGCCAGCTTGTTCCTGAGGCTTCCAGATTTCTTTCTTCTTCTTCTTCTTCTTTTTTGAGACAGAGTTTCACTTTGTTGCCCTGGGTAGAGTGCTGTAGTGTCATAGCTCGCAGCAACCTCAAAGTCTCCGGCTCAAGCAATTCTCTTTCCTCAGTCTCCCAAGTAGCTGGGACTACAGGTGCCCGCCACAACGTCTGGCTATTTCTAGAGACGAGTCTCATTCTGGCTCAGGCTGGTCTCACACACCTGTGAGCTCAGGTGATCCACCCACCTTGGTTTCCCAGAGTGCTAGGATTACAGGTGTGAGCCACCACACCTGGCCTTAGATTTCTATGTGAATCAGATCTTAAGATTCAAATGTGACTGGGCAGAACCCACCTGTGCCTTGCACAGGGAGCCCCTCCCCTTCTCTCTGGGAGATCTTGACACCACAGCATGGTAGTTGAGAGAAAAGTTGTGTAGGGGGATGGTTTAGGATCAAATTGGAGTTCCACAATTTGCTAGGTAATGTACCTCCACATTCCTCGTCTATTGCATCTCTGATGTCACAGTCTGTTGTGAGGATTACAGGAGTCAATATGGTGTGTATATAGTACAAAGCGGTTTGTTTGGCTTTTTTTGGTTTTTTTTTTTTTGGTTTTTTTTGAGACAGAGCCTCGAGCTGTCGCCCTGGGTAGAGTGCAATGGCATCACAGCTCACAGCGACCCCCAACTCCTGGGCTCAAGCAATTCTCTTGCCTCCACCTCCCAAGTAGCCAGGACTACAGGCACCCGCCACAACGCCCAGCTATTTTTTGGTTGCAGCCATCATTGTTGTTTGGTGGGCCCAGGTTGGATTTGAACCCGCCACCTTAGGTGTATGTGGCTGGCGCCTTAGCCGCTTGAGCCACAGGCACCGAGCCATACCAAGTGTTTTTTATTGATTAATTTAATTTAACTTAATTTAATTATTTTGAGATAGAGTCTCACTTTGTTGCCCTCAGTAGAGTGCTATGGTATCACAGCCCACAGCAACCTCAAACTCCTGGGCTTAAGCAATTCTCTTGCCTCAGCCTCCCAAGTAGCCAGGACTATAGGCCCCCGCCACAATGCCTGGCTATTTTTAGAGACAGGATCTCGGTCTGGCTCAGGCTGGTCTTGAACCTGTGAGCTCAGGTCATCTACCCACCTTGGCCTCCCAGAGTGTTAGGATTACAGGTGTGAGCCACCACGCCTGGCCTACAAAGTGTTTTTTAAAGGCACTTAGCATGAGTGAGCTTCAGCTTTATTGCCCTTAGATGAAGTCTCAGAGCATCTTGGAAGTTTCCAGACCCACCCAGGAACCCGCCCACCCTCTGTCCCATTTCCTTTTAGTGCCTCATTGCTGTTTGGCCTCATTGGCCCTTTGCTAAATCCATCCAGTAAACCTCTGGAGGCCAGGTGGGTTTGCCAAGACATTTTTACAGGGAGGTTCCTGCACTTACAGTGGGCCAGGAGTGGAGGTGGCTGCAGTGGCCTTAGTGACCTGGAATGCAGAAGCGAGAGCATCTGCAATCATATCCTTGGGCATCTACTGTGCTACAGCAGCAGTGGTGGCACATGAACCAGTTACTGCACGTTACTCTGTGCCCAATGCTGTGTTCAGTGCTTGACACCTGCTGTTCCATCAAGTCTTCCAAACACCTCTCTGAGCCAAGGATTGTCATTATCCCTAGCTTCCAAAAGAGAGTCAATTATCTGCCCCACATCACCCAGAAGTCAGTCAAAAGGTCATGAGTCAAACCCAGGTTTGTCTGATTCCCAAGCACACATCGCCCCCAATAGGCAGCTGTCCAGGACAGCACCATGGCCCAGAAAGGGAAAGGCCTGGGCCAGACCAGGCCTGGGTATCGCCACCCTGAGGGCTCCTTGGGAGGGAGAAAGGAGGCCCCAGAAGACCCTCCCAGAGCCTGCCCCCCAGCATGTCCCAGGCCTTTTCTAGAAAAGCCCTGAAGGGCCTGAACCCCCTTGGAAAGAAATAGGTGACAAGCTGGACTCAGAGACCTGGAGTCAGAGGTAAAAGTCAACGTGTCGACTCCTTGGCAACAAAGGCTTAAACTAGCTCTTCTCTGAGGCTCCCGCCACGAAGGAGTCTGTGTACCTCCACAGGTGGGGGCAAAGCCCATTCCCAAGCCTGCAACTGCCCACAGCTGGCTGTGCTAATGCCAATACCCGGTCCCTAGAACTCTGCCTCTAACCCCAGTAACTGCAAAGTCAGCTCCAGGCTGGCAGGCTGCTTGGTAGGCAGCTCCTGGGCAGAGGACACCAGGGGTCCACAGGATTCAGCACCTGCTCTCCCCTTCGTCCTGGGCTCATTCCTCAACCCTGAAGCCCTTGGACGTAGCAGTCAAGACATTTCTGAAATAAGCATGCATCACTTTTACAGAGGGCCTGGGGTGGGATGGGTTAAGCTAAACCTAACTTAAATAAGTCATATTCAAGGTTTAAGATCTTTGCAAGGAGAAATAATCTCCCCCACTGTGCTGTGAGCTCTCCAAGGCCAATGGCCGTGGGCTGCTCACCTCCAGACTTGCCCCTCAGAGTGAGGCGCCTCACACGCTGCACAGTCGCTGTTTGCTGGGTGTCCAGTGCCTGGACAGTGACGTTGGGGGTATTTAATAAATAGCTGTTGGCTAAATGCACACACCTGGGTTGTGTGTTATCTTGGGATAATGTGTGACGTCTTTTTCCATCTCCCCTTAGAGTATTCCCGACACACCTCTTTCCTGCACACCCTGCCCTGACCCTTCCTGCAGTCTCATCAACCCAGCCCTCAGAGTCCCCTAAGGTGTCCCTCACCAGGCTGCTACTTAGCTCTGCCAAGCAACAACCCCTTCCGCACTTCAGGCCAAGTCACAAGGAGGAATCACATGCCATCAGCCAGGACTAGATTCTCAACAGCTTTATTGAATACGGAGAGGTGGTGTCCCCTCCCACTGGACATCTGTCCTCAGGCTCATACCAGACCTGCTTTGGGACAGACGGACAGACAGGGGGTGGGACAGGGCAAGTGTCCTTGGAGGTGGGCCCAGAGCACCAGGGGCAGCTCAGCTCTCTAAAGGGAGGGGCCGCTGTTCCTGCACCTGTTCTGGCATCTGTTCCTCGTTTTTTTCCGGGGCCTGCTCCTGCACCTGTTCGGGGAGGGCAAGGGTCTTGTCCTGGCTCTCTTTCTCTTTGAGGGTGCTGAAGAAGGAGTTGACCTTGTCCCTCAGGTCCTTCTCCAAGAAGCTCAAGTGGCCTTCCATGGCCCCCGCAAAGGGGCCCAGGCTCTGCCTGAGTCCCTCCATCTGCTGCACCAAAACCTTGTTGAAGTTCTCCACTGGGGGCGCCACGTTGCGGCGAAACTCCTCCACCTGCCGGTCCAGGTGGCCACTCAGCTCCGTCAGGGACTTCTGCAGACCCTCGGTGTTGTCCTTCAGCTTGCTGTGCACATCCTCGGCCACCGGCGCCAGCTTCTGCCGCAGCTCCTCGGCGTTGGCTGAGATCTTGGCCTTGAGCTCCTCAGCGTTCTTCTTCATCTGGAAGGCCAGGCCCTCGAGCTGGTGGTTCAGCTTCTCCTGGACGTCCTGAGCATAGGGGGCCAGGCTGCGGCGCAGCTCTTCCACGTTCTGGTCGATCTTGACCTTGAGGTCGTCGGCGTAGGGCGTGAGGCGCCCCTTGAGCTCTTCCACGTTCTGGTCTATCTTGGTCTTGAGCTCGTCGGCATAGGGCGTCAGCGAGGCCTGCAGGTTGTCAGCGTTCTCCCGCAGCACCCTCTCCATGCGCTGCGCGTAGGGGCTCAGCTGGCGCTGCAGCTGCTCTGTCTGCGTCATGACCTGGGAGTGCAGCTCGGTAGTGTAGGGCCCCAGGCGCAGCTGCAGCTCGCGCATGTTGTCCCCGATCTTCTGGCTCACCTCCTGGGCATGGGGCAGAAACCGAGCCTTCAGCTCCTCCATTTCCTTCTGAATCTCCTGCTTCAGCTTCTCCGAGTCCTTGGTCAGGCGTTCGTGCAGCTCTGTGGCGAAGGGCACCACCTTCTTCTGCAGGTCATCCGCGTATGTGTTCACATCCTCAAGTTTGTCCTGGAAGAGGGCGCTGTGGGGAAGGGCACCGGGGCCACTATTATGCTTGGCATTTGCTTGGCAGGACCTCGTCTGCTTGTACACCACTCACCCCATACACCTTCCTAGAACAGGGTATGGAGTTCACCCATCTTTTCCCCTGGGGCCCTCTCTAAGGTGGATCACCCTTGGAGAGAGGGGTGTGATAGATTCAGTGATGACAATGACTCTGTGTCTCTGGGTCTCCCACTGAGTTTGTCTGGGTGTTTCCCCATCACATGACCATGACCAGCACTTTGCTTTCCCTCCTTGTCTGTAAAGTGCAGGGTTGGACTTGGAGGTCTTTCCAGCTCAGGTGTGTGTGACAGAGGATCACCCTGTGTGGCAATCGTGTGTTATGTCCTCAGCCTCTGCCGAGGTCTTCTAGCAGCAAAGGTGATTTCCTTGCATGTGCCCAGAGACTTCCCAAATAGCCCCGCCTCCCCCTGCTGGACTTCACTGGAGCTAGCCCTGGGGAATATATTGGAAGCCACCACATGACATCTCCTTCGCTCCCTCTCTTCCATGAGTCTCAACAATAAGATGTGGCCATTGTCAAAGTCTAGAATATTGAAATAGGAAGGCCCCTTAGCAATTATTCAATCCAACATTCCTTTTATGTGCCTAGATCCTAGTGGCCTCAGGGTCACCTAGTGGGCTAGTGGTAGAGCAGTGGCTATCCCAAGCTCAGCAGCCCAGCCCTGGCCAGTGCATCACATGGCCTTTAGGAGCACCCTGCACCATACCCCAAGCAGGGCCACCACTTACTTGAGCTGCTGGGTGAGTTCAGACTTCTGAAGATGTTCCACAGCTTCCTTGGCGTTGTTGCTCAGCTGGCTGAAGTAGTCCCATACCACAGTGGCCACCTGGTCAGCAGTGATGTCTGCCCGGGCACCTGAGCAGGTAGCAGAGAACAACTCATAAGGACTCAGCTCTTTCCTGGCCCATCTGCTCCAGCTGTGAGCTGCAGACTAGACATTGGAGGAGCCAAACCCACCAGTTTCCCTGTCTGGGCTTAGGTTGTGGGAAGCCAGAGGGACACGTGAAACACGTCCAGCACCAGAGCCAGTAGGCCCCCTGCTAGGAATGAGCCAGCTCTCTTGTGAGCCAGTTGGCAACTAAGCAGCCCTCCATGTCCACTGGAGGCTGACAGGCTCTCAGCACTGTCCTCTTTACCTTGGCCCAGTCTCTCTGTCTGCCCCACTCACTGCAGCAGCCTAAGAGCCTCCTCCAAAAACAGCTTCTACTCACTGGTGACAGCCACCAGGGCCAGGGTCAGGGCCACAGCCTTCAGGAACATCATAGGCTCCTTGCTGGGCTGGAGGAGTCTTGTGGTGCACTGGATCCTTCCTGGAATCAGAGGAAGCCAAGGAGAGGTCCTCAGTAGCTCAGTAGGGTCCAGTAGAGGTCCTGCAGTGAACTGACTGCAGCCTGGAGCCAGCCGGCCATTTAAACTCCCACCTGGCTCCCCGCCCCACCTCCCTCTCTGGTGTGACTCCACGCTGGAAGGTGACACATTCCCAGGAGGCCTCTTGGACTTTAGTGATCTTAAGATTACGTGGAAGCTGAGAGCAGACTGGGGCTTAGGTGGCAGTCAGAAGCTGCTGTTCTCAGTTTGAGCCCCACCCAGTGTGGAGGGGGCAGGGAGCCAAGAGGGGAAGGAACACGGCCTAGGGAAACCCCCGAGCCCAGGGGCACCGCTGGCAGCTCTGGGTCTGTGCCAGGCTTAGTAGGGTCAAAACCCATATCTCTGGGAGAACACCCCTACCCCACATCTGCCACCAACCCTGACTCCATCTCAGAACTTCACTAGCCCCTGGATGGAGTCCACACAGGGCTGCAGATGGGGCAGCAGGCAAAGACCTGAGTCTCTTGTCAAGGTGCACCAGGGAGAGAGAAGCCCTTGAGAGCCTTTGCAGGATGGTGGATGGAAATGTACTCATATCCCACCACTGCCAAGCTGTGCCAACTCGGTCTAGTTATTCAAAGCTCCAAGCATCAGTTTTCCCTCTGAACGATGGAGTTGTTCAATACATTCAATAAGACATTGCTGGTGAAGTGGGCAATACGGCCGTCCCTCAGTCCCTAGAACAGCAGTTCTCAACCTGTGGGTCGCGACCCCTTTGGGAGTCAAATGACCCTTTCACATGGGGCGCCTAAATACATCCTGCATATCAGATATTTACATTACAATTCATAACAGTAGCAAAATTACAGTTATGAAGTAGCAACAAAAATAATTTTATAGTTGGGGGTCACCACATCCTGAGGAACTGTATTAAAGGCTTACAGCATTAGGAAGGTTGAGAACCACGGCCCTGGAACCTCTGGCAGATCTCAGAACCACAGATGACAAGTGCCTTATAGAAAATGGTGTAGTGTGTGCATGTCACCTCCCTGGCTCCTCCTGTGTACTTTAGATCAGCTTTGGGTTACGTACACGACCTAATACAACATAAACGTTATATGAATACTTGTTTTACTGCACTGTTATTAAGGAATAATGACAAGGAAAAAGTCTGTGCATGTTTAATACAGACACAAATTTTTCCTAAATATTTCCTATCCATAATTGGTTGAATCTGCAGATGAAGAACCCACAGATGGGGAGGGCTGCCTGTGTTGTGCAGGCTCAGAGTAAGCATGGAAAAAGTGGTGCTGTTGTTATTATTCACTTCGTTTTCCTGGGTCGGGCACCGTGGCTCACACCTGTAATCCTAGCACTCTGGGAGGCCAAAGCTGGTGGATTGCCTGAGCTCAGGAGTTCAAGATCAGTCCAAGCAAGAGTGAGATCCCATCTCTACTAAAAATAGAAAAACTAAGCGAGTGTGGCGGCACGTAGTCCCAGCTACTTGGGAGGCTGAGGCAAGAGGATCTCTTGAGTCCAAGTGGTTGAGGTTGCTGTGAGCTATGATGACGCCACGGCACTCCACCCAGGGTGACTGACTGAGACTCTGTCTCAAAAACAAAAACAAAACAAAACAAATTATATATACATATATGTATATATACATACACACATACAATTACATATATATACAAATATATATAATTTTCCTGATTTGGATAAAACCAAGGAAATCAGTAGAGGGACAGTGGCAGGTGAGACCCAGCTCTCTGTGGGCACCAGGTGGGCCGGAGGCAGGTGATGGAGAGGGTGGCCTGAGACCTGACTCCTGCCCACCCCACCCCCTGGCCAGGCTCTCAGGGGTCCTCGTGGCAGGGGAGAGGGAATGGTAGTGGTAATGCCTGTGTGCGCAGTCACAGAAAGACAATATACCATGGTCAACTTGGGTCTCTCTACTGGAGCGCACCACTCCCAGTGACTGTGTGGTGACATCATCATGTTGCCCTGTTTGACCTGTCTGTGCGTGCAGTCCCCAGCGCCTTGGTGGGCTATGGTATGTAAGAATGACAACTGTCAGAGTAGACTGGCATTGTGCTAACTCTGCTTTACCACGTCCTCATTTTTTCTGATACCAAAAGTGACTTGATGTCTTTTTTTTTAAATTATTTTTTATTAAATTGTAACTTTGTACATTGATGCATTTGTGGGGTTCAAGGTACTGCTTCGATATACCATGTGAAATGTTTACATTGAACTAAGTAACACATCCATCACAATTATACTCATTTCTTAGACTTGATGTCCTAGAGGGTTGAAGACACCCAGATGGATGTCACTGACGCTGGCACCCCTTCTGCCGGGTCCCCCACTGCTCTGCAGTGGTCCTCACCCCACCACGCTGCCTCCAGTGTCCCAGAGCTCGGCCCTCCCTATCTGTGCTGTCTCTCCATAGTTGTTGGGTTCAGACTCTGGGGTCCAAACTCCCTGGCTTTGCCTCCAGGCTCTGCCACGTACTGCCTTGCGCCCTTGGCCAAGTCTCATAACCCCTATAGCCTCATCTGCCTGCTAAACTGAGGATTAGTCCATGTAATGCTCATAGCTATGTGTGCCACATAATAAGGGCTCAGTCAGTAAAAGGCTCACTGTCCTGTTAGGTTGACCCATTAGCCCCAGTCCCATTCCCAAGTCAAGCCCAGTCCAGCCTGCAGCAGGAGCAAAGGTCCCTTTGCTCAGTGCCCCTGTCCCTTCCCTTAGGGACAGAGCTGAGGAGACAATGAGTCATGAAGGACACTTCAGCTGCAATTTGACCTCCTGGACTTACAGTCTGAGCAGCAGGGGCCACCAGCATGTGACAGGTCTCGAGGTGCTTCTGTCGTACCCGTCTGCCCAGGTGTACCCACGCTGGGCGTGCCATGCCATCCGAGCACGTCCAGGACGTCTACAGATTCACAGGACTGTGCAGATAGCGGGGCAGTCATTGGGCGCAGCCTGGGCCAGCTGCTTCCCAGCGTGGCAGGGCTGCGACACCGTTAATTAATGCATTTACTTCCCAAAGGTCTGTACTGTTCTATAGATGGATTTGTGTTGGGGAAAGGGACACAGTGAGAGCCCTTTGCCTGGTCTCAGAGGTTGAGCTGCTGATGGGCAGAGCAGATGGTCAGCCAGCCAGGCCTGGTCCTGTAAGTCAGGGGACATCCCCGTTAGTGTGCACAAAGAGCCTGTGTGATCTTGAGTGAGTCATGTCCCTCTCTGAGCCTCAGTCCCCTTGTCTGGACAACAGACAGACCTAATGGTTGGTGAGACAGTGGTGAGAGTTCAGCATTCCCTACCATCACCCGGCCTGGCCATCCATGCAGGGATCAAGCCAGGGGTCAGTCCAGAGGTCAGAGTCAGAAGTGGACAGCGCAGACCAGGCAGGGACAGGCTCAGCCAGGGACAGGCAGGTCACACGGACATGTGCCTCACGTATGCTTCACACTGGCCCTTCTCCCAGGGCAGAACCAAAGGGGGGCAGCTCCTATTGACAGAAAGGATCTGGATGAGATACTAGGAGGAACTGCCAGCATGGAGAGGTAGAACAAACAAGGGCCTCTGGCCTGCAGCGCTGAATCAGGGCTGCCCAGCCCGGCCTGGTGGCACAGGCGTGGCTCATGGGCTCATATCATGGACACAGGCAGAAGCAGAGAGAGTTGGCCCAACCCCAGAGAACCATTTTTGGCCCCAACTAGTCGAGCCCCCCCTTCCTCCCACCTACCACTAGGTGCTCCCTGAAGCTAGGTCTGTGGGCCAAGAGCAATCTCCTTATTCTGGTGGGGAGAGTATTGGGAGGGAGAGAGAGCTAAGGCTGGTTACAGAGAGGGCTCCACCCCACCCCGCAGCCCAGGCTGGACTGCAGGAGGGACGTGGGCACTCACAGGAGCCAAGCCCTGTGAAAGAGACAAAGCCCCAGGCCTCCTAGAGTTGGGCTGCCTCCAGCTCAGTACCACACCACCGGGTCTCTCTGCCCAAGTCCTCTGACCTCTCTGGGCTCAGTGGCCCACTGCCACACAGGAGAGAGAGAATAGGCTTCTCCTGACCCTCTGCACAGGGGAATGGGACCCAGCCAGCCCTTTCTAGCACGCCTGGGTCCAAGGACCTTGTTGCCCACCCCAGCCTGGAATCAAGATCCCCCTGGTAAGGAACAGGCTAGAACAGAGGAGGGACGTGGGCATAGCTGGTCCTCTCCCTTCCCATGCTCAAATCCTCTATCCCCTCACAAAGTCCACTCTTAGAAAAGGATCTGAAATGGATTTGCCCTGAGGTGTGTAATGCTGTAATTTCTTTCTGTAGGACCCAACTGGGTGTTTGGAGACCCAAATTCTGGCTCTCAGCCCCACCAATGACGGGCTGAGCACGGGTAGGTCTCTATCCTTTAAGCCCGTAGGTTTCTTACCTACAAAATGGAATTAATGTTGATGTCACAGTAGTCTGTCGATTCTCATTTTAGTGGAAAAGAAAGTCTTTTTTTGTTTGTTTTGTGACAGAGCCTCAAGCTGTTGCCTTGGGTAGAGTGCGGTGGCATCACAACTCACAGCAACCTCCAACTCCTAGGGCTAAAGCAATTCTCCTACCTCCGCCTCCCAAGTAGGGACCACAGGCACCCGCCACAACACCCAGCTATTTTTTTGGTTGCAGCCATCATTGTTGTTTGGCGAGCCCAGGCTGGATTCGAACCCACCAGCTCAAGTGTATATGGCTGGCTCCTTAGCCTCTTGAGCCACAGGCGCTGAGCTGGGAAAGAAAGTCTTAAGTCAAAGGAATGAATCTCTAATAGAGGAATTTCAGGTCTCAGCCACAAATAAAGAATTCTGAAGGTAGAGCCAGGCACTTTCTCAGGCCTCTGGTTTCATGCCAGGGAGTTAGTAACTTCTTCCTGAAAGGTGGCTACTTTCCAAAGCCCTGTCTTTATGTTAGAGGCCCCTTCTGCCTTCAGACGACACTGTGGGAAAGGATGTAGTGTCCGCGAGGAAGAGAGAGAGGTTTGTCGAGCCCCCTCCATGGACCAGCTGCTTTGTACTTATCTCATTTACTTTTCACCACAACTCTGGAAAATTGACATTCTGTCCCCATTTTATCCTGAGAAATTTGAGGCTCTAAGGTGGTAGGTCTTTGGCCATAGGCCATATGAGTAAATGCTCAAGGCATCTCTTAATTCTAAGATTTCTTGGCTCCAAGGTCTTTGCCTCTGGAAAACAAAGCTCCCTATCCTGCCATCCGGACTACAGCTCCTGCTGTGGGCCAGTGGGGAGGGTCAGAGGCTTCTCCTGGACACTGGCTGCCCCGTACAGCACCTCTGAGCCCTCTCCTCACCAGCCAGGGGGACTGTGAGCACTGCTATTTACCCGCTGAGGAACCCGAGGCCCAGGGTGAGAGACTCAGCCTCAATCACCTCTGGGGAGGGCCCTGGCCATCAGCCCAGCTCCTGGCCCAGGCAGTGTTATCAGTGGGGTCCAGAGAGCAATGTGAGGAACAGGGGAGGGGGGCACAGAGGCCTTGGGCTCAGAGCAGCCTTTGCCCTTCTCCCACCAATCCTTGCCCTCCTGGACTGAAGCCCAGAGTGGGAGGTGCTAGGGAGGGCTGCGTGAGCGCCACTGTGTCACCCTCCCCCACAACGCCCTGCCCACTGCTCTTCGGGGCCCTCAATCTAGACACCCCCACCCCAGCCCACTGACTTATTCTCAACTCTGAAGAAGCCCTCACTTCCACTCTAGGCTGATTTCAGTGCTTTGGGGCGTCAGATAGAGGGGCCTAAAAACTCAAGTGTAAAGGGCTGAGAAGGGCCTGAGGCCACTAAACCCTCTCCCATGTCACCAACCTCTCCCTAGGGAGCCAGTCCGCTGAGAAGGAGTGGGCTCTCCCCAGGCCTACCCCAGCTCCTGGGCTACGGGCGTGGCAGGGGACCAGCGTGGGCATAGTCTCCCAGGGATTTCCCAACTGTCAGCAGCTGGCTGCATCTGGCCTCCCTGCCTCGGGCCCTAGTCTGGACTGGTCAGCAGGTGACCTTTGCCCAGCTCATTGGGTCCTCAGTGCCCGCTGCCCTGGGGACAATATAAAACAGGTCAGAGCCCTCTGGCCTGTCTACTCAGTTCATCCCTAGAAGCAGCTGCTCCAGGTAATGCCCCCGGGGAGAGTGGAGGATAGGGGAGGATGTCAAGGCAGAGGAGGCCCCCTCCAGCCCAGCCAGCAGCCTGCAGAGAGCTTGACAGCCCTGTGGTAGCTTAAGGACCTGAGGAATCTTCCTTACCCTCAATTAGGGGAAATGGAGGACCAAGAGGGAGGTCACTTGCCCAAAGCTGCATAAAGCACAGGGCTGGAAATGGCTCTGAGTCTGCAGCTCCCCCTCATTCCACGTGCCTGGGAAGAAGCATTAGGCAACCCAGTCTTACCCTACACAGGGCAACTGAGGCCTGGGAAGGGCAGAGATCTGCCCAAAGTCAGACTGCACACTAGTGGCAGAGACTGGGTCAGGCCCCAGGTGCTTTGTCTCCTAGGCTGGTAGGTTTTCTGCTCTGTCCTGTCCCCTCCCTCAAGACCTCCCCCCACCTCCACACCCAAAGTCCCCTGTCTCAGAGCCATGGCCCAGCTCAGGTTCCACCTTAGGGGCCACTTCCCCAGAGAGGGGGCCAGAGGTGGTGGGGAGGGTGGTGGGGTGTTCCTCACAGGACACTTCCCGCAGGAGCAGAGGCGCCATGCAGTCCCGGGTGGTCCTCGCTGTCGCCCTGGTGGCACTACTGGCCTCTGCCCGTAAGCGCTTTGTGGGGACTGGGGTGGGGGCAGGGTGGGAGGTGGTTCGAGGATCCCAGCCCTGATGTGTGGCCAGGCTGGAGCCAAGGGCTCACCCTAGAGGCCGATCCAGCCCTGCTCAGTTCTGCTCTCCCCGCAGGAGCTCAAGAGGCCGAGGATGCCTCCCTCCTGGGCTTCATGCAGGGCTACATGCACCAGGCCACCAAGACCGCCCAGGACGCGCTGACCAGAGTAAAGGAGTTTGAGATGGCCCAGCAGGCCAGGTACACCCACCAGCTCTCCTTCCCCATGTCCCCAGCTACCCTTGGCCTGGCGAGAGCCCTGGTACTGGGACTGTGGCCCTC
>NW_003852481.1:8395032-8395905 GCF_000181295.1 Otolemur garnettii
ATGTCCCTCCTCACTCTGTGCCTTGGGCCTGCGAAGGCACAAAGCTCTGACCCAGCCTGTGCTGAGGTCTCCTCACCACCTTTAGCATTTCTTCTGGCTAGGGTGGCAGCCGTGGGTGACTCCTGAGGTCTCAGGGGCCTTGCTGGGTGAGGTTGAGAGGATGGTGGGAGAGCCAGTGGGACCTGGGTGGGGACTCCATGGTTGCCACTGCCTACAGAAAGGCTCTCACACTCACCTCTGCTGCTTCCTCTTACTGATCTAACCCCCAGGGGCTGGGTGACTGATCGCTTCAGCTCCCTGAAAGACTACTGGAGCAGCGTTACCGGCAAGTTCTCCGACTTCTGGGATTCCTCTCCCGAGTCTGGACCAACTCCCACTCCTGTGGAAGACTGAGACCCCGACACCCCACGACCACCTGCCTGTCCATCTTGCCAGCTCCAGGGATGGTCTTGCAGGTTGCTTGAAAGGGACAGTATTCTCAGTGCCCTGCCACCCCGCCCCAGGCTCGACGCACCTCTAGGCTGTCCTCCCAATAAAACCAGGCAAGAAACTGCTGTGAGTGGATGTCCCACGTGTGGCTCTGTGTTTGGGTGTGGGAATGGCTGAGGCTGCTCTGTGGCCGGCAGTGGGCTGACTCCAGCTCAGACAGGCCTAGGGCCCAGTGGCCTACAGCCTTCTTAGCCACAGGGTGGCCTCTGGGCCGGAGATTCTTTATCTATAAGGCAGGAATAACTCTACTACCTTGCCTGCCTTGACAGGCTTGTGTGGGAGATCACACGGAATAGTAAGTGTGACAGTGCTTTGATAAACTGTTAAGTGCTGTACAATGTGACTCGAGTGTGTGCTCTATGCCAGGCACTTTTGTATTGTCAT
>NW_003852481.1:8396052-8407173 GCF_000181295.1 Otolemur garnettii
TTTTTTTCTTTTTTTAAAAATTCTTTTACTTATCGCTGTGTTACTGAGTGCAGCTCTAGTTTCTTATCTGTAAAGTGGGTACAAGAATAGCACCTGCACTAGAGGTTTGAAAAGAGACAGGGTTTAAAGTGTTTGGCACAGCACCTGCAGGACAAAGGTGCCTGGTAAATGGTTGCCATCCTATAGATGAGCCAACCGGCTCCTTGGGACCAGGATTAGAGGGGGGCAGTGTCTTGGGAACCAAAGAGGAGCATAGGATCACCTCAATAGAAGCTGCTTTCCTTGTGTCCCCTCCACTCAATAGATGTCACATCTGAGAACTCCAGAACCACAGGAGGCTTGAGCAGGGTCCCCATCTTGTATGAAAAAAATTGAGGCTCGGAGAGGTGAAGACACTGGCCCAGTATCACAGAGCCAGAAAATGGCAGGGCCGGACCTTAAGGCCAGATCAGCTGTCCATATTCTGCTCAGTTGGCAGAGATAAAGGCTTTGTTACTCCTATGCCGGGGGTCTCCTTTACAGATCCTGGTGGCTTTGGTGTGTCCAGCTCCACCTAGAGACTCTCTCAGCCCAAAGAGAGCCAGGGATCCCTGCATCCACACCTGGAAAATGTTCCTTACCCAAATCGGACTGATCACCTGTTGTTGAAGCTCAGTATGGTTAGGAACTACAGGGCCCACCCATTCCTTTATCCAAGGGTCTGTTAAGACACACTGGTGACAGATAAGGGCAGACTCTCCAGAGGCCAGAATGAGGGGGCAAAAGGTCCTACAGGGAGCACATAGGGATGGCTCTGTGGGTGCACTGCCCAGATCTGTGAAGCCACATGCATGCACATGGGACATTCAGATATAAATAAGTGTGACGAGCCGACTAGCTTTGACTGAGCCGTTACCATGCTGCACACACTGCCATGAGCATCACACAGACTAATCCTCAGCCTAGCAGGCAGCCAAGGCTCAGAGTGGTTATGAGACTTGGCCAAGGCCACACAGGCAGTACGTGACAGAGCCTGGAGGCAAAGCCAGGGAGTTTGGACCTCAGAGTCTGAGCTGAACTACCATGGAGAGACAGGTATGGAGGGAATTTGCCCAATGTCTTTCATCTCTCAGGGAGTTAAAGACAGGGCTGGACCTAGAACCCAGGCAGCACCAGGAAGGGCTGAGCTCCAGGACCCTGGAGGCAGCGTGGTGGGGTGAGAACCACTGCAGAGCAGTGGGGACCCAGCAGAAGGGGTGCCAGCATCAGAGACATCCATCTGGGTGTCTTCAACCCTATAAGACATCAAGTCACTTTTGGTATCAGAAAAAATGAGGACATGGTAAAGCAGAGTTAGCACAATGCCAGTCTACTCTGATAGGTGTCATTCTTACATACCATAGCCCACCAGGGGGTTGGGGACTGCGCGCACAGACAGGTCAAACAGGGCCACATGATGGATGTCACCTCACAGTCACTGGGAGTGGTGTGTGGTCCAGTAGAGGGACCCAAGCTGACAATGTTGTGTTGTCTTTCCATGATGGTACATGTAACCTCATTGGGAGATACCATTAAAAGTCTAAGTAGAAGGCCTCACGGGCACCACCGCTGCCACGCTCTGTCCCCTGGCACAAGGACCCTGAGAGCCTCAGGTCCCACAGTTCTGCACACGCCAGCTGTTCCTGGCCAGGAGGTGCAGCTGAGGGCTAGGTAGCATGAGAATGTGCAGGCACGTGTGCACACCCACGTGAACTTGAATGTCTCCTGCATACTTTTTAAAAATAAATCATGGATGCCCAGGGGCAGAAGTCTAAAAAAAGGCTGCCTAGCCCATGCTGCTATTCACGGGTGGGTGATGTCATCTCACCAAGCGTCAGCTTCCTTATCAGCGCCACAAATCTGATGGCAAACTACCCAGGATGTAAGGAAAGAAGGACGCAGTGAGATGCCGGAGATGAGAGTGTCTTGGGAATAAAATGTGCTCATTACCTGCAAGAGATAGTGGCTACTTTTCTGAGGACAGAGCTGCAGAAAGGGGGGTGGCAGCGCATGAAGCCACAGGGCTGGGGATGGCTGGCTTCCACCGCTGTGCCTGAGGAAGGTGGCTGTTTCTGGGTAGGGTAAGAGGGATACTGGCCTTTTAAAAAGAAAAGGGAAGTGTGTGCTTAAGAGTTTTTGGAAATAAAATACAGACGAGGCCCCAAGGCTGCAGGTGAACCCGGCTAAACCCTTCCAGGCCTCCCAATGGTTCCCTGAGGACCGCCTCACCCTGCTGAGAGCCAGGGGGCTGGAGGAGGATCTTGCCCTCTGCAGAGGTGGACACCTCTATGTGTCCAGCTCCCTTACTGTGATGCCTCTGGGAACAGCAATCCCATTGCTCCTAGCAAAGACAGACCTGTTTCTGAGCCTCAGGGATGCAAACTTATTGCATATGAACGTCTTTCCGGGCACCTGGCACCGGGTTGTTGCTTTGCCTGGTCCTCTGACTTTCCTTCCCGAGTCTTGTGAGGGACAGGGGCTCCACTTCTTCTCTCCCAACCAGCCAGGCGCCCAGCAGGTCCTCCCACACTGATAAGGGGAGCACCGTCTGGTTTTGGAGTTTCTCCGCTTGGGCAGGAAGTCCCTGCTCCAGGCTTCCCTGCAGGTCCCCTCGGTGTCCTGCACCCTGCCTCCATCCTCCCCAAAGAAATGAAGCTGCTTCCCACTTTGGAAACGTTTATTCTGAGAAACCAGGCAGGGCAGCGGCGGCGGGCACCTTACTGGGTGTTCAGCTTCTTGGCGGCCTCATCCAGGGCGCTCAGGAGGCTGACCTTGAAGCTCTCCAGCACGGGCATCAGGCCCTGGCGCAGGTCCTCCAGCGCGGGCTTGGCTTTCTCGCCCAGCGCGCTCAGGTGCTCGCTGGCCTTGGCGTGGTAGTCAGCTAGGCTGGCGGTGCCGCCCTCCTTGAGGGCCTCGAGGCGCGTGGCCAGGCGCTGGCGCAGGTCGTCGCTGTAGGGAGCCAGCTGAGTGCGCAGCGTGTCCACGTGGGCGCGCGCGCGGTCGCGCAAGTCCTCGCCTAGCGGGACCAGCTTCTCGTGCAGCTCCTGCAGCTTCTGGCGCGCGCCTTCGCGCAGCTCGGAGCCCAGCGGCTCCACCTTCTGACGGTAGCGTTCCACCTCCTCCTGCCACTTCTTTTGGAACTCGTCCAGGTAGGGCTGCACCTTCTGCTTCACCTCCTCCAGATCCTTGTTCATCTCCTGCCGCAGTCCCTCAGTCTCCTTCTCCAGCTTATCCCAAAACTCCTGGCTCACTGTGCCCAGCTGCTCACGGAGCTTGGTCAAGGTGGGGGTCAAGCTGTCCCAGTTGTCCAGGAGTTTCAGGCTGGAAGAGGAGAGAGAGGGGCTGAGGGGTGGCCTTCCCGGGCTCCCTGGCTTGCCCTGGAGCTGCAAGCCCAGCGCCCCAGCTGTCCCCAGTTGAGCCGTGGGCATCACCTGCCCCAGAGCGTGCCATAGCTGTGGGCTTGGGTTGCCCACTGCCTCATTCTGTACTCCTGCCCCCACCTCCACGGCCCCTTGTGCAGATGGTCTGAGGCACAGAGAGGAGCTAGAAGGAGTGGGTGCCTGGTGTTGCCTATCCCCAGAGCTGGGCCCTTGAAGGACCTAGCCTCTTCCAGTCCATTCTCCTTTCGAAGACAACCAACACTCTTGCCAGGCAGGAGCAGAGGTGGTTAAGAAGGGGAAGGAGCTTCCTGCACTTGCAAGCAGAACGTGGTGCTGTGGTTACTGATCAGGTAGCACTGGTCTGTCCCTTGCAGTGGGTGTGTGACCCTGCATGGGAATCCCATGTTGGTTTCTCCATCCAAACCATCCCTGGGGTCTGATCCATCAATCAGCAGGTAAGGATTTGGTTACAACATCTTCTCACTAGCCTCTCTGCCCCACCAGCATTCTCTTCCCCTGTCCCAGACCCCAGGCTGGGTCCTTACTTTAGCTGTTTTCCCAAGGCGGAAGCTTCGAACTGGGACACATAGTCTCTGCCGCTGTCTTTGAGTGCATCCACATACACAGTGGCCAAATCCTTCACTCGATCCCAGGGGGACTCGGGCTCATCTTGCTGCCAGAAATGCCGAGCCTGGCTCCCTGGGGGTGGGAGGGAGACCCAGATCAGGCCAGCTCTGGGCTGGGATCTGAGCAGAAATGCCAGGCTTGGAGGTGGGGAAGAGAGGCCTAATGAGAAATCCTGCTCCCTGTGCCCAGGAAGGTGGACCACAGAGGTTTAGGGCGAAGGCCCCCAATGACTGGCTTCCCTAGGTTGGAGGGTACCTACCCGTTAGGAAGAGCACAGCCAGCGTCAGCACCACAGCTTTCATCCTGAAGTGGGATAGGTGACCTGGAGAAGAAAAGGGGCCTGGCTGAGTGGGAATCCTCTAGGGCAGCAGTTCTCAACCTGTGGGTCGCGACCCCTTTGTAACAATGAAAATACATTGTGGCATTAGGAAGGCTGAGAACCACTGCTCTAGGGTGCAGAAGCAGCCAGGGGAGGAGGGAACAGCCTGGAGAAGACGGCAGGTACCCAGACTTCTAGGGCCAGGGAGCTAGAGTAGCCTGGAGTAGGCACTAGCACTTACCTCCCTCTGCAGACTCTGACTGAGAGCAGTCTCACCCAGGGCCTATTTATGTCTCTAGCCAGGGGCTGGGCTGGGAGCCTGATAAGCCAGCCCCGGCCCTGTTGCTGATCACTGGTCCTGGCGATGTGGAACTTAAGAGTTCAAGGATCAGCCTTGTCCCTGGGGCCGGGCAAATAGAGTGGGCAAACAGGAAGCTGCGGGGGCTGCAGGGCAGGGATCAAGGGTTTGGGTGGGGGTAGAGGGGAGTAGTTGCAGGTCCCTAGAGTGGAGGTTACTTGCGCTCATCCCCTTCCCCACCACGGGAGTGTGGGTGTAGCAGAGGAGAGGAAGGGAGGGACACTGGGACTCCTCCACTCAGAAGGCCTCCTCCCCCACTATCTGTTCGCATTCCAGGAGATTGTTCCCAGCCCCTGTCTCCAGTCCCCACCTCCCAACACTTTTCTGTCCTGCACACCTCTCTGCAGGCCTCCCAGATCCGCAAACTGCAGAGAACTTAACACTGAGGACTTGCCTGAGGAGAGAAGAGAGACAGGCTCAGTGGCTCCCAGACTGAGCTTGTGCAGACCTCTGGCATCTCTAGAGACCAACTTGGAATTACCAACTTTTTTTGTTGTTGTTGCAGTTTGGCTGGAGCCCAGTTCAAACCTGCCACCCTCGGTATATGGGGCCAGCACCATAGTGCATTTAATTTTGAAATGCAGAACTAGTGTCCTCTGTGCCCCCTCTGAAAATAACTTCATCTATCTTGACCATCACTTCAAGAAAGGAAAGACTTTTTAACAACAAAAAGGGATAATCTCAGAAATAAATCACAGAACTTGTGTCACCAGAATCGAAGATGTGTACTTTTGCCTTGTTTGTATAATCTACTTGTTCACACCTAGGTGAAAGGGACACGGGCCTTTAGGGACCCCTGAGGTGGTGGAAAGCCCCTGGGCAGGGACGTGGCCAGGAGACCTGGCTACTCACAAAGAAAACTGCAGGCAAATTATGTTATCTCTGTGAGCCTCAGTTTCCTGTCTGCAAAATGGGGGCACACATGGTCAGCATTGTTGGAAGCCCCTGGGAAAGCCCGTGCATGTGGAATTCTGCACCTGGGTATTTGCAGCGCCACCTTGGAAGCTCCTCCTGGAAGGCCCTGAGGTATAGTAACCCCTACTATGACAGGAGGTCACTGAGACCCCAGGGGTAGAGCCTGTGAGCTTGCGAGTGAGAGGAGCTGTGAGATCACTTGGTCTCCCCCGCCCCTGTCTCTCAGATTAGGAGTGAAAAGAGTGGAGGGCATTTGCCCAGTGTCTCTCATCTCTCAGGGAGTTAGAGACAGGGCTGGACCTAGAACCCAGGAAACTCCTTAACACTCTAGAAACCAGCCTGGCATCCTCTTGTCTGCCAGACTGGGAGTGGCTGGTCTCATGCCTTTTGCTTCAGAGAAGGCCTTGGAGCCAGAAAACCTTTGAATTTTGAAGGGTTTGAATTCCAGCTCTGCTACTTATTAGCTGTTTGACCATGGACTAGTTAGATAACCTTCCCACACCTCAGTTTCTTATCTGCTACATAAAGATAATGATAGAACATGCCATCTCCCTGAGTTATAGTAGGGGTTTCTGTATGACAGGCAGAATAACGGCCCCTAAAGATGTTCCTGTCCTAATTCCTGGAGCCTGTGACTGTACCTGAGAGGGTGGAAGGAATTTTACAATTGTGAGTGAGGGCCTGGAGATGGGGTAGTTAGCCTGGGTTATCCAGATGAGCCACTGTAATCACGAGGGTCCTTACATATACGAGAGGCAGGCAGTGGAGTCAAAGCAGGAGATATGAGGGTGGCCAGAGGACAGAGCAATGTGACTGCTGGAGGGGGCGATGAGCCAAGGGATGAGGGCAGTTCCCCTTGCCACCCACCTGGAAGCTGGAAAAGGCAAACATTTTCCCCTGTAGCCTCCAGGAGGGGGGCAATTCTGCTGACACCATGATCTTAGGCTAGGGTGACCCATTTTAGACTTGTCCAGAACTACAAGATAATAAATTTTTGTTTTTTATGCATGAAATCTTAACAGGTATGCACAACTATTAGAAAGGTATCTATGAGTAAACAGTAACTGTTCTGAGTCCCAAATCCCAACTTCTGGTATTCTGTCTCCTGTGTGCCCCCATCCTCTGGTCCATCCATGAACACACTTGCTTTGTCAGACCATAGCCCAAGCCCTTAGCTTCTGGCAGAAGTGGGGAAGGCAGGGGTCTCACATTTTTCTGCTGGGCCTTGACTTGCAGGTACCGAGATGTGGGACTTCTTTTCCAGAACTGAATCAGCCCCAGAAGTCTCTGGGACCATGCATAGGAGGTGGCTTTGGTAAACAGCAAGCCTGGGTGCCACTTGGTCATCCCAGCTGGTGGTGGGGCAGTTCATAGGTGTCTCGAGCCAAGAGACGTTCCTTTTGGGAGGGGATATGTCCCAGCCAGCACATGAGGGATCTCAGCAGCCTACTGGTGGGACACTAAGCTACTTGCCACTGTTGACCCTTTTTGTTGGTTTATGACAGAAATGATTATGATGGGTTAGCCTAATAGCTAACATTTGCAAGATTCTTTAGTAGCCAAAGCACTTTCACAGCTGATTTAGTATCTCCCTGTAAGGCCGGAGGCCAGATTTTACCCTTGTTTGCCTGTGGGGCAAGTACAGCTCAGGGCTGATAAGAGCTGCCCTGCAGCCTTCAGCTGTCGGTAGTAAGTGCTGGCAGGGCTGGGAGTCAGGAGGCCTGGCTTCTAGTTCTTTGAGAATGGCCAGCAGCAACAAAGCCGCCAGCACCCATGGCCCTCTGACTCTATTAAAGGACTTCTCGGTTTCGGGGCTCAGGGATTCCAAGGCATTGGGATAGGGGGTGCTGTTTGACAGCATCTTACCAAACAGGACGTTTCCTTTTTTTAATATTCACTAGATGTCTTCTCCATTTCATTGCAAGATATTTGGCTTAAACTAGACCAAGCCCATCTTTACTAATATCTTGGAAAGTAAGATCTTTCTGGACAGCGTCCTATGGGAAAACAACCAGCCCACTGGGCTCATCCCAGACTCAGACTTCAGGTCCAGCCAAGCAGGCCTTGTTAGAAGCGCTGAGGGTCCAAACTGCACTAGCTGTTCAATAGATGTGGGGTCCACCAATGTGGGCCCTTGTTCCTACCATTTATTCCCCTACTCTTGAGTCTCCAGAGCAACTGTTCCCAAACTAGGTCACTAACTGCTGGCCCTGGGTCCCTTCACACGTGTAGGAGTGCTGGCAGCTGCTGCTGGAGTGGAGTTTGATCGGAATGTTCAGCAAATCCTTTCACAATTTATGTCTCAACAGACTGATTAGTCTGTATTGAGAGGACTCTGTCCCATTAGGGCTGGCAGATAGCAGACACTCAGCAAATATTTGCTCAGTGAATGACACTGGCACACTGAAGGAAGGGTCACCAGACTGGTGAAGAGTCTTATGGAGGAGTGGGCCTTGAGCGGGGGGCGGTGGTGGGGACTCAGCCTTGTACCTGCCCCAAGAACATTTCCACTGAGCACACATGGGGTGGCCATTCTGGCTGTGCAGGAAGAGGATCTCCCCACTGCCCCCCACTTCCTGATTGGCAATTTTGTTGCAACTCTTAGGACAGAGCCCCAAGTTAGACCCTAGGGCCCGGAATTATAACCAGCTATACAGGATTCTCTCCTGCCTCCTGCTTAGGAGAATAAGGCCAAGACAGAGTTCAACTTCCACCAGCACAGGGCGAGCAGCCCTCTGACTTCCGACCGTTGCAACTGGAGGGGGTGCTGTCCACTGCATAAGGATCTGCCAGCACGGCCTGTTTGCTAGAGCACAGAGATATCCAGGTCTCTATCCGGGAGATAGTGGTTCACTCAACCTCTAGCCCAAAGGCACCCTGGCTGATTTAAGGAGAGAAATCAGCAAAAGCTATGACGGTTGTTGGAAGGCATCTGTGTGTATCGCTGTTTGGTTCCAGAGACTCACTTAGCCTTGCCTGGGGGTGTGTGCAGACTGACGATTTCTAGGAGACCCTTTTTGCGAAGGCTCTTTTCTGTTCTCAACAATCCCACGGCAACTTCCTAGTCCTCCGTGGACTCTAAGGCCTTTGTAAGTTCCTTCCTTTCATAGGAACTCAGTGTTTCCAGCTTCGGTAAGCTTTCTTCATAGACTTTCAACCAGCTATCTCTTAGTCATGCTTCGGACTCTGCTGAAAATTCTACCTTGCCCTTTGGAGTTCAGACATGGAAACGGGGAAAACTATAGGATACGTCCCCTTCCTGTCCTAACACTCATTTGGCTTTCCTATCACTAGCCCACTGGGGTCACCTCAATCAAGGGTCCGGCCTGTGCCAGCTCTTTCAGAACTTCTCTCCTTCAGAAGTACCCTTTCAAGGAATCTATTTTCCATCGACCTCGGCACACTCAAATGCTCCCTCCTAAGGGAGCAGAGTCCAAGCTGAGTGTCTGGGGACACAATGTGAGGCTGAGTTCAGGCTTCTAGTTTCATCAGGCCAGATAGAGGTGAGATAATGAATCACTCCAAGCCCCACCCTAAGCTTGGGACACCTCTCCAGCCTCCACCCACCTGGATGCTTCTCCCAACTAGACTCTGGATCCCAAGGCCAACACCACACCAGCCTAAGAACATGATCAGATTTTTATTTTCACAATCTCCCACCTAACCATTTGACTGAGTTGGCATGCCCTACTAAAGAAAGGACAAAAGGTCTTAGCACTTTGAATCTGGAGATTTCTTTTTTTAATCCTTTTTTAGTTCAACATAAATGAGAAAGAAAAAATACTTCTGACATTTTCAAAGAACAGAAATAGGAAAGTATGTTCATATACATTCAACATATACTGCGCATATTGTTTACTACAATACAAAGCAATGACTTTTTTAAAGTGTAGTTCGCAAGATGGCACGGTTAGTAGGCTCACTGGCTTTCGTCTGGGTGGTTGCTGGAGGTGCAGTCTGCTCTCCCATACGTACAGTACCTTGTAAACAGATCAGGCTGAGCATGTGGTGGTAGGAGGGTGCACCAGGGGCATCAGAGCTGGAACAAGCCCAGAGAAGTCCAACAATAGCTTTCAGGGCTTTCTTGAAGGCTTCTCACGAGTAGTTGGTGACCCCACCAAGTGGAGGGAAGATTGGGGACCGTGGAAACACAGGACAGATCCCAAGAAAGGCTCTTGCACTGTAGAAATCCACGAGGGATGTTGGGACCAGGAGCTGAGCTGCCAGTATCAGTGGAGAAGGACAAGCTGCATGGGACCCTACCAGCGACACCAGGATGGCCATGCCTGGCACCCGCTTTCTTCTGTGCAAATTCAGGATGAAAGAGTAGGAGGGGACGTGGGACCTCTTACTCTTTTTCCAGAGAAAAGGATTGAGAGTTAGAGTATTTAATGTCTCTCTCTTGTTTTGAAGATCAGAAGGAGATAACCCAGATCCTCTCTCAGCCCCTAGCCAGCAGAGAAGACTTTGGTTTCTAACAATGGAGAGAAATAAAGATAATGACGAAGACAATAGCTATTGCGTATGCACTGCTTCAGCTGGGAAAAGGAGACCACTGCATCTGCCACGGGCACGGGTAAGAGCAGCTCACGATTACAATGCCGAAAGGAAACGCTTGGAACAGAAGGTGCAAGTCCCGATCCAAATAGAACAGAATCTGGTTAAACATTTCTCTTTGAAACAAAATCCCTTTATCTTTATTTATTAATAATAATAATAACAATAATATCAACATTTATCAAAAACAATTCCTACATGATCAAGAATTAAAATATAGGGGGCTGAGGAGGCCCAGGAAGGAGGCGGCGGCTAGTAGAGAGGCAGGACCCGAGACAACCTCCTATGCTTCTTGCTTCTGACACAGGCCAGAAGAGAAAAGCATACTCATATATAATATATATACGTATGTGACATATATATATATTATATGCATGATAGGTTGATATATGTAAGTATATGGAGAAACAATCCTTTTACGGCACAATAGAAAATGAGAATGAACGGTGACCCGGAAAGCACGGTCCACCACTGTTTGGTGTTTAGTCCGTGGTAGAACCAGTGGATGGGGAAGGCATCCGGCTTTCCAGGTTACATGAGGGGAGCTGAGTCCTACACCAGAGAGAAGACTCAGATGGAGCCCGTCAAGACGGGGTCACTCTCGGCTTCCTGGCTAAGTCTTGACAGGCTCCTGGCTGGGCTAGACCTGCTATTCAGTAAAGACTTCTCCAGGTTCCAGGCTGGGGTTTGTCTTCCTTGGCTCTCTCTTAGTTGGCTAAGGACCAGAGGCCATCAGCGTTCCACTCTCCTTTTCCTGGCCACTAAGATTCCAGAGGACGTTGTCCTCTAGCATTTACTCCTGTGGAAGAGCAATGAAGAGGAATGGAGGGTGCTCTGATGATAGAGGCGAGGGAGGAAGTGGCCCTGAGGCCCCTGGTCTCTGAACTTTAACTGCTTTGCTCTCCTGTCTCAAAAAAGGAAAGAAAGGAAAAAAAAAAAAAGACAAC